>NC_052049.1:158775746-159098523 GCF_903992535.2 Arvicola amphibius | reverse complement strand
TCTCTTTTAAGCCTACGTGAGCCATTTAAAGGCCTTCTATGTCTGAATCTTTTCTATTGTGAATCTGTAATTTTTTACTATCCAGGAGCATTTCTTAAAAGGTTAACCACTTCTTAAAATCTTAAGTTGCGCCAGGTAGAGGTAATATGGTACTGCCTGTTTACAGCCAAGTCTAAACCTTAACTGCGCTGTTATTATGGTAATTGCGATAGACCTGTCTGAGCTCAGCACAATTCAGCATGGCGGAGCAGAGCCAGAGCTGCTACTGCCTCAGTCATTTGGTGTCCCTGAGCTGCACACAGTTCCAGGCACACAGCAGTCGACATTGGAGCCGCACTCAGCAGTTTAATTCTGAGACTGAGCGTGCAGCACAGAAACTCTTTTCATCCAAGTTACAGCCAAATCTGACACGCGCAGAGCACCGCGCAGTCTGAAAACACCTCTCTCTCTATGGCGGCAGGAATCCGCAAATGCTGTCCCGCTCGCCTAAGCCTGATTCTGCCATCTGCCCAGGTGCAGGAAGGGAGCAGTGAGCCATTGGCATGGTCTCAGAGAACTTTCTTTCCGATCCCAAGCGGGCAAGGTTTTTAAGTGGATTTAGTCACCACGTTGGAGCGCCAATCTGTAGTGTGAAGCGGCGGGCTGTGTCCCGCCACCCGGCTGCCGGCTAGCTTTACACCCGAAATAATTACACGAAAACTGTATTCATTTAAACACTGCCTGGCCCATAGTTTCAGCCTCTTATTGGCTAATTCTCACATCTTCCTTTAACCCATATTTAGTAATCTGTGTAGCACCATGAGGTGTGGCTTACCAGGAGAGATCTTAACCTACATCCATCTCGGAGAGGAGAAGCATGGAGACTCACTATGGTGACTGCCTGAAGCATCTCTCCCTATCTTGACAGTTTGTTAAACACTTTCTGAAAAGTTTAGGGCAAGGCAAGGTCCTTGAACTTGCTTATTAGACACCATGTCTGTTAATGACTGATGACTCAAATGAGAGAGAATTTGAAAGCAGGGCTAGGGTATTGTCTTGCAAGGTATGTGAGAAAAGCTACCAGTGAGTACCCTTGCTGTCAGCTGGGGGACAGACCTGTACTTCTGTTTTTGAGGCAGGAGAGTAGAGCATAGTTCAAGCTAGATGAGGTTGTTGGTAGTGAACAGAAAGCTCAGAGTGGACTGTGAGGGTGGTTTTAAAGATATGAGGCTACAGTCTAGAATGATCACATAGATTTGTGATGTGCATAATCGTGAGGTGGAACTGAGTTGCACACCACCTTACTATGACACGGACATGTAAAAAGTGGGCACATCAGCTCAAGGAGTGTGTGTAGTTGTGATCATACTGATTTCACCGTTAATGTTCTCACACAAGAACCAGAAAGCAATGTGCATTCCTGGTGTTCCTAATGTGCACGAAAGAGGAAAGCCAGGCTACTTAAGAGATGGATCCATGGATCTTTGGGAGACATGGGATCCAAGCTAAACTATCTCAATTTAATTGAAAATGAAAAAACTCTTCTAGCGATCTAGATATTTGAATGCAATCAATTTCCCAAAGTTTTCCTGCAGACTTTGCATGGGGCATAGATGCTAAACAGCATAACTTTATGCTCATTGTATTGTGGCTTGAGAATACTGACCTTAAAAGCAAGTTTCTTTGCATTGCTGTGACTTACTCAACTGTGTGGATACATGGCAGTTGCTCTCTCCATTGTCCTATTAATAAAAAACTATTTCCAGGCTTTAGATATTATAAGCAAAATGTTAAAATCACTCTTTTGTGAGTATTTCTCTAGACCAGTGGTTCTCAACCTTGCTAGGGCTGTGACACTTTAATTCAGTTCCTCATATTGTGGTGGCCTCCTGCCATAAAATTGCTTCATCAGTACTTCATAACTGTAATTTCACTAGTGCTGTGAATGGCAAAGTAAATATCTGATATGGAGGATATCTGGTACGCAACACCCAAAGGGATTGCAATCCACAGATTGAGAACAGCTGCTATAGACAGACATTCATTTTTTTCTTGAGTAAACATTTACAAGCCAAATTCCTGTGTCAAAAAATAAGCAAATTTGTAAGTTTGCAGTTTGTAAGAAATTAGCAGAGTGTTTTTCCAATGTGCTCTTATTGCTTTATGCACCTTTTGGAAACATACGGGATTTAATACTGTTTGTACATTATTTCCAGGATTGGCTGAGGTCATTGTTAGCCATTCTGGAGACACACAAGAATATTTCCTTGTGACTTGATGAGGTGTTTTTTGACACAAATTGACACTGAGCAATTTTTTATGTACTAATTGGTTACTTATATGTCTTCCTTGCTGAAGGCCCATTGGGATATTTTACCCACTTTTCTATTTTTGTCCTTCACCTGCTTCATGGTAAAAAGTTGTGATGTATATTTGCAAATATTCCTTTCTAGTCTGCCATTGAGTATTCATGTAGTCCATTAATGGCTTAAGTGTTTAGTTATCATGAAGTCTGGCTGCTCTGGTTCCTGACATGTCTATATATCTCATTGTTTACAATGATTTTAGCTCGCTGTGTATCGTACTTTCTTTTTTTAGGCTTAGATTCATGTTTTAGCCCAGAGTTAAAAGTACAATATATTATGCAGAGAAATCAATGCAAAAGGATCATGAAGTAGTTCTCACCACACCCACAACCAGGAAAGAAAATGGAAGTATCTGTGCATGCCCGTGTTTATTCAGCTTTGTTTTCTGCAGTTTGAACAATCTAGGATTCCACGTCCAAGGAAAGATCATTCCTGGGTGGGGTTAAGCTGTGCATCACCATTCCAGTTAACACAACCAAGAGGATTGTTCACAGGCATGCGTGGAGTCAATTCCCCCAAAGATTTTGCATCCTCTCAAGCTGCTAATTCACACTAACCATCACATCATCAGCTCTCTGATCTCTCCTTACCATACACAAGCTATACATGACACGCTCCCACAAATCCTTATGTACCCCAATGCTGAGCTTCCTAAACCCAATTATACTTTTCCTATCCTCTGTTTTCCCAAAGTCAGAAAATACATATTCTCATGATTGTTCTAAGATATTGGACAAATTCCTTAACTTTTTGACTTTTTCTTACCCCACAACCTCTGTACAGTTGAGCATATGCCCCTTGATCCCAATTGAGCTTACTGTGTGCTAAATAGCATGACTGTAGAATCTTTTGGTTTCATCTTGATAACAAAACTAGAACCATGTGACCACCGGGGGGAAAGGCCATGAACTAAGACTGCCCCCCCATTTATAGACTGTTTAAATCAGAATTTGGTGAGACAGGGTGGGACAGGCCATACACAGCAATTAACAAAGTAAGTAATATTTACTTTGTCATCCTAATTGATTATCTGTCTGCTCTTGTATCAGTAATATTACTTCATTTGTTTATTTTCTAAATCTAGTTTGTGTATATCTGGACCTTCCCAAAAGCAGAAGAAATGGATATCAATGGTTTTAACTAAGACAGCTATAAACACACACTTTTTGAAACTTTCAAGAAAATAGTGGTTTCTATAATTATTCCAAGATAAATTCTCTGTGCCTTGAGACACAATAGTGACTATTATATGCATGATTCACTGCATAGTAAAATAGTCATGGAAACATTTTCAAGGAAAATCATCTCAGATAGAAAACAAAGGGTAGCCTTTTAAATTATTGCAAGCAATATAAATTATTGCAAGCAATAACAATTCCAAGGTAGAAAATTCTTTAAATTTAGTGGTGGTGTTATAGCATTCTTGCCTATGTTAGCCACACAAAAGTCTGTATGTTGTTAGAAAAATCAATCATGCCAAGTTTTTGCTAATGTTGCAAGGTAAATGAAAGGAAAGAAAACGAGAAGAACTGAGTTAAATGTAATTGAAACTTCTACATGCAAAGAAGGGCTCTAGAGAAATCTCTGGAGGTAAAAACATAAGTAGTGATTTTTAAAATCTGAGTTATACAAGGAATAACTTTTTTTCTTTTTTGTAGTTTCCTCAGAGGCAAGATTCATTAGTGTTCCTAAGTAAGGAGATTTCATTTACCCAGCCATGGACTGGTACAATGGAACAAAAGGCCTTGGGAATACTGTAACAGAGATTTCCATAAAAGAAGAACCCTTAAGCAGACACAACCTTGTATAAAAGATGGACTTGAAACCACTCATTACAAAAGAGAAGCAAACTAACAGTTGACTGTTTGGGTCTGTACTGGAAGGAACAGTTTGATGTAAATTCACAATTTCAGGTTTGGGTGGCGTATTTAAAACATCCACATGGCATGGGAGATTGCAAGCTGGAGGAATAGCACCCAAAGTGTGCTTAAGTTGGTAACACATTGGGGTACCAGCAGAAATCAGAGTAAAGCTCTTTTAAACTACGTCTCATTCTGAACTTCCAAACTTGAGAGGCAGCATGCCACAACTCACTGCCCGTTTTTGCCCCTGAATGTCTATGGTAACACGGAGAGGGACTAAATATCACACAGAGAAGAAGGATAATAGCGCACTGTGGTAGGTACATCGTGTTGGCTATAGAGCTGGTGTCATTGTGGATTCACAGCAAACTGACCGGCGCGGACAAAATACCTAACCAGCGTTTTTGTTTTTTTTTTTCCATGTCCAAAATGAAATTATATATATACATATATATATACATATATATATATGATATATATATATATATATATATATATATATATATATATACCTCATAGGTTTGAAGAGTTAAATGTGTTATTGTATGGAAAGTGCTAATGGCCACAACCATGCTTGGAACACAGGAGACACTAAAGAAAAGCAGATAAAAGACTGATCTCTTAATCACCCTTGGCATTATGGGTATCATTCATGGTATCCTGCCTTCTGTTGTTTCTAGTACTACATCTGTGTTTGGATGCTTTCATCTCATTGGTAATGAGATACTGATCCAAGCATGGAAATGATGTATCTTAAAGCTATATGACTTTGCATGACTAGATTATTTGTTGAGAGGCAGCAGAACTAAAAGCTCTGAGGAAATTAGGCTAACTAATTAAAACATGTCTCTTTAATTTTTATTCCACGCAGTTAATAATTTCAGTATAAGTCACTCACTTTACCACTATAGGTTGATATTGTTGTGTACATATTTTGATATATCCAAATCTGAAAAATCCTATATAAGGAGAGAGATAAACAAAGAAATAGATATGCATGTGTATTCTAGAGTATCTGTATGTACTCTAACAAACATATATGCCTGAGTAAAATTCCTATAACTTTTATATCTGACAAGATTCAGGAGGGTCTTGATGGCTGTATTGGCTAGTTTTATGTCAAACTTAACACACGCAAGAATCATTTGGATAGAGGGACCCTTAATTGAGAAAATACCTCCATAAGATTTGTCTGTGGGCAAATCTGTAGTGCATTCTTGATTTATGATATTGATATGATGATTATGATTTGGATAGCTCAGTTTACTATGGGTGGTGTCATGCTTAGCCTCATGGTCCTAGGTACTGTAAGACATCAGGAGGAGCAAGTCAATAATCAGCATCCCTCTATGGCCTCGGCATCATTTCTGTCTCCAGGATCCAGTCTTGAATTCTGGCCCTGACTTCAATGAATGATGTATCACATGCTGTAAGCTGAAATAAACTAGTTCTTCCCCCCACTGCTTTTGATCACAGAAATAGAAACCCTAACTAAGACACCATCCCTACCACTTCCTGCTTCTGGCTTTGCATTATACACAAGTGATTACCAACTATAAATTCATGACTGGCAATTAGGAAAGCAACATTAGGATAACAGGTGCCTTACAAGGTTTCTTTCAGGATCACAGGACTCAGCAGCTCTATAAACCATCACACTCTCTAACTTGCTCCTTTCCTGCATGGTGTCTTTCAGGAGTTTTCATGATTCCTGCTTTCTTAGCAACTCCTTCCACAAGATGGCAGCCAGGAAGGAAGAGAGGGAGAGAGAGAGGGAGGAAGGAAAGAAGAAAGGAAGGTGGGGCTCACTTCATCTGATGAACCCTCAATGAATTGCATATTACATCTTTGTCTTTGAACAATGGAGTTGGTAATTCTCATGCATTTATGACAACCATCTGACATACATAGGTAAGCTATCAGTCTGCATTTGCTTTATAGCTCCAGTTCTTATTTCATGCTATAACTATATTTACTTGCTTTCAGTTTATTAAGGACAGAATGCTAGCCAAGTATCGTATCTTGCAAATTTTGGGGATTTTGCTCATTCAATTATTTAATTATTCAGCAAACATTTCTTGAGTATCCTGCACACACACTGTTCTTGGCTTAGGTATATATTAAAGAATGATCAAGATTTTTTACTTGACCTTTTCAACCGAACCCTGTCACAGACGTGTAAGATCGGGGCAGAGCTCCAGATACTTGGTTTATTTCTTTTGCAATGCGCTAGATGGTCCTTAGGAAGAAAATCACATTCTCAGGGAAACTCACAACGACAGGCTCATAATGAAGAAGTGAACGCCAAAGGTCATGGCTTTCACCTTCCCTTCAGGTCTAGTGAGAAGTGAATGTCAAGGCAGTCAGCACCTGCCACTGATAATAACAGACCCGCCCCCACCTACTTATGACTCTGACAATATAGGGCACACTCACTACCAAGGAATCTGACCGAGAAAGGCAAGAATGTGACTTTGTAATGGTCAAAAAGTGTTAAGATACATGTTTTGTTTTTTCTAACCTGAAGCAGCTCATAGCAAGATAGAATAAATATGTTTCAGGAAGAGAATAATTACACAAGTCAGGAAATGACTGCCAAGAATAGTTAAGTGCCTTGGAATTCATGTATCTCCAAGTTGGGATGTATGATCCTCAGAGCATTGCTCTCTTCTAAATTTTAAGGCAGGCATTACAAGGAGTTTTTTTGCAAAAGCTAATTCCTAATTCTTGTCTGGTTTGAGAGTCACAGGAGAAAGCAGAGAAGGAAGGGACTTCACAGCACAAGCACTCAGACTGGTAAGAACTAAAATGACTGTTCTCTCATGGACACCAGAGGACTTCTGTTCCTAAAATAGAGACTGCCATACTTATCATAGGAGAAGCATCCTCATGTTACATGGCCATAGGGCTAATACACTGCTTTGTGAGCTGGCCCGCCTACATTCCACACAACCTACCTACAGTGGACTCTTCGTTTGCAAAATCAACATGTGTGCACAACTGTAAAATGGTGAAAAATAAGTTTAATGGGTCTGTATGATGTGGCTTGCTGCCCTGCAAGGCCTTCAGACACAAATTTTTAAGAAATTTGAGAAATATTTATGAGAATTTCTTTTATTTATGAAAAACAGTTATCTGAGATACCTGAGATAACCATAAAAAGACTTTACACTGAAAAAAAACAAACTGTAATATAACCATTATAAGTTTTTCTGCCTTTTTGTGTGTATATTTCTGGTATTTGTGTGTATATTTCTTGTAAGACACATGAACATATGACATGAACACTTGACATAGGCATGTGAAAGGCCTGAGAGTGTGGTATGCTTTCGATAATATCTGTGTTTTGATTACTTGGGTATTAAATTCTCTTCTATAATTCACAACCAAAAACACTGAAAATTCTTGATGTGAATTTTTATCCTGAGCATGAGACAGAGTGGAAGGTTTTGAGGATGGGGGAGCACAGAGATAATGGAGCCAAGGGCAGATTGATTACTTACTAGGGCCCCATGAGAAGCTAGAGAGCACCAAAATGAAGAGAATGTCTAGGCAATTTAAGGTAAGACCCAAGAAGGTGGGATGAGGAAAGTGGGCTTGAGCTAAGAAAGCCAGGGATTTCTTTCATCCAGTGCCTGGAAGAGGCTCGCTGAGCGATATAAGTAAGCCTTAAAAGAAAAAAGCTTCTTTTATTACCTAGTACTGAAGGCTACATGGACTAAGGACTGGGACTGAGTTTCTGCACTGTCCATTTTTTATGGGTTATCCAATCTATTGACTTGTAATTGTTCATAGTCTATTGAAAGAATAATTTTTGGACAAAGTTGTGTTAGTGTTTAGAGAAAAATTGATAATCCCTTACCACTAAAGAACCACAGTAGGGCCATTGGAACGAATTATTATTCAATTACTATCTGTAGGCCTGTCTATCTGTTATCTATTCATTTATAAATTATACTTGACATTGTTTTCATGACTGAAAAATTGAGATAAAAATATATCTGTGAAAGTTTTGAAAAGTTGCAATTATTTTGAAAATTATAACATAAAGGTGTAAAATTCTAGATTAAACATTTAAGCAACATTTTCAGACACTCATGGTGAAATTTTTATTTTTAACAAAGGTCTCAGCCAGTTCTTATAATCAGAATGTTCTAGAAAGCTATACTGTAATATAATTACAGCTCTCATTAACTCATAGCTCTCAGTTTTATCTGTGTAGATTTTAAAATATGGATTAATTAAGTTATAAGAACAATTTAGGAACCATCCTAAGCTAAAGCCACACTTTCATAATTAATAATAATTCTCCAGGTTATTGTTTGTGGGTTGGCAGTATAAAGATAGTTCAACAAGAAAGCCTGCTACAGTTCTGTATCAATTTTAGTCTCTCTTCTTTCTTCATGTGTTCAGTATGCAGTTGTTAATGCATGCTGTCTTTTGTACTGAAGGGAAGTGTGCTAGGTAGCTTTTTTTTTTTTTAAATCAAATTGACACAAACTACAGTCTGTTCTGGAACATTTTGATCAATCACACTCTGGCAGTCCACCAAAGACTGCCAATAAAGTTTACGTTGAGTCTAAGGATTGAACTAGCCATGCATCCAGATCCCTGCTTAGCCATGGAGGTTTTGGAGGACCCAGGACATATAGAGAGACACAAAAAATAGTAAGGAGGCGTTTAGAGAGGTGCTTTTGGATGAAGGATGGAAAGTGGAGGTAACTGTTTGCTTCTCCACCACATCTCTGATCAATAAGGTTCTTACCCTGATACTTGACTCCTGAGTTTTTATTGATAAAGAATAATTAGATAAATGCTTCAATAGTAATTAAGGGGAAGAGAACTTCAAGTGAAAAAAAATACCTTCATCAGATTTGTCTGTAAGCCATTTTCTTTTTTTTTTTTTTTTCGAGACAGGGTTTCTCTGCAGCTTTAGAGCCTGTCTTGGAGCTAGCTCTTGTAGACCAGGCTGGTCTCGAACTCACAGAGATCCCCCTGCCTCTGCCTCCCGAGTAGCCATTTTCTTGATAAAGCCAATAAATAGCATCCCTCCACAGCCTTGCTTCAGATCCTGCATTCAGATCCCTGCTTAGCTTGGTATCCTTCAGTGATAGGCTATGAGATAAAATAAACTCCTTCTTCTCCACGTTGCCTTTGGTCATGGAAACCAACGAAGACAGGGAGATACTATGGAGGAACAGAGAAGACTTGATAGCTCGTAGACAGTGTACGCCGATACATTTCAGACAGTGACTATAGCTCTCCAAAGGATGGGCACAAATCTGAGAACTGTGCTTAACATGGAAGAGACCATGATCACACTCCACTTTCAATGGGCCAGCTATATGAACTGTTGACAAAAACAGTAAATATTGATACCTAAGAGGAGTATTTTGAAAAATTGTCAGTCATTCACCATTAAGCATTTATTACTAAACTTCCATGTGTAAATCTCTATCCCTTTCTGCTCCACAGTCTTTGGTATTGACAGCTAAGCTTTCCTGTGCACTGTTTATACTAAGCTTAAGATCTGGAAGAAGGAAAATGGAGACACGGCTGAAAGCTTACTTGTTCTTTCTACCTAAATGAAAGACAAATGAGTTGTAGTGCCACATCTGCTTTCACTCAAGATGGTGTCACCATGTAATATCATTCAGATGAGTAAGTTTCCCTGGCAACAGGCTTTCTTTTAAGGGAAACAACCTAATGAAAGTAGTTAGAACCGTTTTTGGGAAACTAGGAAAACAAATTTACTAGGTCTTTAATGTATAAAATACTGAGGGTGTTTCCATTTGTTTTGTATAGCTTGTACGGAGCTTACTGAAAAAAAGACTGTGTTTTGCTGCTGTCATTCTAAGAGGTAAATTGACTGTGTGCACTTGAGTAGACACCCCTCTGATTCTCAGTAGTTCATCACAAGACAGTCTGCTGTTGCCTAGAAATAACCCCAATATGCAATCTTCTACCAACAACCTCCATCCATCAACCCCAAATCAGAACAAGTCACTCAGGATCTGACCATCGCTCCTTCAAATGTCCATCCATGTCTTCTGTATGAACATACCTTTGGCTGGATTTTGTTTGCATGATGGAATCACAGTTTCCATTGAGGAACAAATGCTTCCTTTGTATACATCATAGACAGGCTCTTTTATGGTTGATACCTGAAATATAGATAGTTGATTACTTTCATTTTGTATTGTTCTAGTATTTAATACTATAAAGCTAATATGTTTATTTATGTAAACTTTGATTAAGTTATTAGTAAATATAAATATTCACACTCTGGAAGTGTTCGTATTTCATAACCTTTTTATTTCATGCCAAGAATCCATGTTGTGTCCCCTCAGTTTCATGTGCCATTCAGGAAGAAAACAGAAACATTAAGGTTGGTTCAGTGTATTTAAATGAAAGGGAGGTTTCTGCCTTTCCACTGAGAACTGGCTGTGAACATACTGTCCTTTGGCTAACCTTTAATGACCTTTCTTTGCTGTGAATGAGAGAGCCATAGATCTTTTCTAAAAGACAGCTTCAGCTTTGCTACATTTTTGACAGCATCAATCAAAATTCCTGAGAAACAAACACAGTGACTTCGAGCCTCCCTTTTGGTTTAAGTCCTAAACAGAGTTTCCATTTTCTCTGAGCATGGAGATGCAATTTAAGCCTACTTGAATGAGTGTCTCCAAGGTTGCAGACCTAATTAGCCTCAAAGAAATGTGATCTTCCTTGTCCTCAGCCAGGCTGATTTTATTCTTCCTTGACAATGCTAACAGTCCTAATTAAGAAAATATGCTGTGTTTGAAAATGAAATTTCAGCCTTTGTAATAAAGGCTAAAGGTTATTCTTGCCATATCTACAAGCAATAAAGTCTATTCTGTGATGAATGCCAAGAAACAAACATGTTGACAAAGTTAGATTTTTACATTAACATATACTTAGCATACCTTGCTTACAAAACCAATATATTCTATATATAAAAAATGAGAAGCTGAGAAGTATAATTAAGAAATGAACTATATTTGTTATCCTATTTTTAAAATAACCATTCTTAATATAATATACAAATATTTTGTGTATATACAAATGTGTATAACAAATCCCTAAAGGTATATAGTCATATCTGTTGTGGTCAGAAAGAATAAGAGAAAGAGTATCTTTCTTTCTTTTTTTTGGTTTTTTGAGACAGGGTTTCTCTGTAGCTTTTGGATACTGTCCTGGAACTAGCTCTTATAGACCAGGTAGGCCTCGAACTCACAAAGATCTGCCTGTCTCTGCCTCCCAAGTGCTGGGATTAAAGGCGTGCACCACCACCACCTGGCAGAGTATCTCTCTCTCTCTCTCTCTCTCTCTCTCTCTCTCTCTCTCTCTTCTCTTGTTCACTCTGTGTGTGTGTGTGCGTTTGTGTGTGTGTGCACACGTATGAAATGTTTGTGTGACTGTGTGATATTACCACAACACTTATGGAGGCAATATGACAACCATGTACAGTAGAAATCCATGACTTCATTTGTTTGTTTGGTTTGGGGTGTTCTTTTGTTTTGTTTTATTTATTTATTTTTTTTTTCTGATGCATACTGAGGCTATCTTGCTCAGGAACTTCTGGAATTTGCTGTGCCTGTCTCCCATCTACCCAGAAGAGCTATCACATCTGGGTTTTATATGGGTTTGTGGATGCAAACTCTAGTCTGTTAAAGCCCCTTTACCCCTGTGCCACCTTCCCAGCTTAATATAAAAGTTTCAATAAGGAACAAACACAGTGGACAGGAAGAATAGCACAATTCTTAAGAAAAATGGCACCCCTACAAGAAATGGGATTTATTATGTCAGTTAAGAGAAGTTGTTGCTTGGCCTTGCTTCCAGGTCCATTTGTGTGAGGTTTTACTTTTATGGATTAGTGAGTGGCTCACAATTTTGTTGTATAATACGCGTTATAACATCATTTGCTCTTCATGAGACAGACTATTCAAAGAGGCTCAGCCCTTAAGGCTCTGAAACTCTGCCATCCAGCAGATCTGCAGCTTCTGGTCTTCAGTTCTTCATAGACCTTGTCATCTGCTACCTCATCTCCTGCCTTACTGCTAAAGCTCTTCTGCTGCCCTTTCATCAGGGCAGGGGAAAGGATGGGGGTTCTCAATGGCTTTTGAATTAGAGGACAGGCCTGCTTCCAAAGACAGAAAGAAGGCGTGGGGAACATTTTTACTTCCATCACAGCAGGCTTTCACTTTAATGTCAGACTGTTTGTACCAGTTACAGCACAGGTTTTCATCCAAATGAGATGTTTTAATAAATTAATCTTGCCTGAAGATCAAAGTGCAGAGCTAAACAACTAGAGGTCAGGGAGTGGTGGCACACACTCCCGGGACTCAGGAGGCAGAGGCAGTGGAATTTCTTTTAGTTCAAGGCCATCCTGGACTAAGCAAGATGGACCTTGTCTAAAAGAGAAACAGATCTCACACAAAGGTGATCCCAGCACTTGGGATCACACGGCTTTAATCCCAGCACTAGGAAGGCAGAGACAAGAATGATGTGTTGGGTGGAGAGAGGAATTTAAGGCAGAAAGAGAAAGGAGGTCAGGCAGTCTGAAGTTTGGTGGAGACAATTGCAGTCTGAGGATGACGTCTGAGGATGAAGTCTGAGGACAAGATTGTCCCTTCAGTATGAGCATTGGGAAAGTCACACAAGTGAGACTATCTGAAGGCATCTACTCTCTTGTCTTTGCCTACCACTAGCTCTTACATTCTTTCCGCACTCTCTTCTGCAATAATCCCTGAGTTTTTGGAGGAGGGGAAATGATACACATGTTCTATTCAGTGCTGAACATTCTTCAATCATTGTTCTCTCTATTTTGGCCAATTCTGGGTCTCTGTAGTAACACCATAATGTACAATTAAAGGATTATCTTATGAAAGCTGAGAGATACATTAATCCATTGATATAATATGAATGCATTTTATCACTGTAATTAGGAGTCAGTTTAATAGTTTTGGTTTGGCAGCATAATAGTGGTTCTCCCCTAGAGCCTAAGACCTGTCAAGACAAAGATTTGTCCACAACAGTGGTGTCAGGTGCATGTTTCAACTTGAAAATTGGACCTTAAATCCAAGCAGGAAGTGCTTGGTTACACCAATGATGTTTGTGCTACTATTGTATGAGTGGGCATGTCTTGACAGGCCCATAAGTCTTGAGCTAATAGGTTTCACAGCTTGGTAAGACTAATGATACTTTGGTCCTCTGAGAGTGTCCACAGCACATTCCAGCACTAGGAACATTAGAAAATAGGCATGAAGCGTCTAGGTCAGGACATACCTATTATCTCCACAATTTATGACTCAAGTATGTGGTACATTCCACAATAGGGTCTTTCTGTCAAGTTCTGGAAGATAACCAAAAGCATTGACAATAGCTTGTTACATTTGGGGGTTTTCAGGGACTCTGCTGAGAAACAAATACAAAAGCAGTAACCCTCCTCACACTGGGCTTTTCATATCTTTGCCTGTGGTGTCTAATAAGGACACTAGCATAGTCATGCCATTATCAGGTAACTGCATTCAACTCTTGTAATGCATAAATAAGGTACTTATGAGTTGTATAATATATTCATTCTTACTCATAGTCCCTCTATCCCCATCACCCACCCTAATGTAACAGTTCCGGTTTCATTAATCCCCTTTAAGCCTTTATGTCACAGCTTTCTATAGCCTCTCTCTTGAACTGCCCCACTCATTGCTACTTGTGTTTTTCCTGACCTGTGAGTACTCCAAATTAAACATCTGAAGCATCAACACTAACATCCCCATGTTAAAATTTGAATGAGAGAAAACATGTAACATCTGCCCTTCTGGGTCTGGGTTATCTCACTAGAATCATTGTTTTCAGCTCCACACATTTACTGAAGTTTTCACTTTTATTTTTCCTTTTATTTTATTTTCCCATATATTGTATTTTGACCACAGCTTCCCCTCCTTCCTGTTCCTTCCAGTTCCATACCATATCTACTCTTCCCCAGATCTACTCCTTCTCCATTTCTCTTAAAGAAAAAGAACAGGCCTCCCAGCGATATCAACTGAACATGGCATAACAAAATACAATAGGACTAAGCATAAACCGTCATATCAAAGCTGTATGAGCAACCGAGTAGGAGGAAAAGGGTCCCAAGTACAAGCAAAAGAGTCAGAGACACCCTGCACTCCCAATGTTAGGAGTCTCACAGGAACACCAAAGTACACAATCATAACATATATGCAAAGGACTTAGCTCTGACCCACACAGTCTCCATGGTGGCTGCTTTAGTCTCTGTGAAGACTAGGAGACCTGCTTAGTTGATTCTGTGGGCTGAGTTCTCATGGTGTCCTTTAACTACTCTGGCTCCTACAGTCCTTCCTCCCCACTTCTGCTGAGTTCCCCAGGAGACCCCTAGGGTTTGGTTGTGGGTCTCTGCATCTGTTCTTATCAGTTGTTGGATGATGTCTCTCTGATGACAATTGGGCTAAGTACTGATCTATGAATATAGGGAAAAAGCAGAATATCATTAGAAATCATTTCATTGAATTTTTTTCTTTTTTGCCAGGGGTGTTTAAGTCCATCCTGGGTCTCTGAGCTGTACAGTCACATATCTCGTTTCTGGCCATCCAGGCAATATCAGGCTTGGACTCCCTTTAGTGGTGTGGGTCTCAAATTAGACCAGTCATTAGTTGGCCACTCCCTCAAATTCTGTGCCATCCTTACCCAAGTACATACTGCAGGCAGGGCAGATTGCAGCTCAAAGGTTTTGAGACTGGGTTGATGTCCCAGTCCCACTGCTGGGAACCTTGACACAGAAGACACAGAACACTGATAGTGCAGGTACTAAGAACAACAATCAATAAATGGGAACAAGTGTAACGGAAAAGCTTCAGTAGGTCAAAGGGCACCATCTATAGGTCAAAACAGCATCCTACAGAATGATATAAGATCTTAACCAACCCCATATCTGACAGAGGGCTAATATCCAGAATATATGAAGAACTCAAGAAACTAGACAACAAACCAAGCAATCCAATTAAAAATAGGGTACAGATCTAACCAGAGACATCTTAATAGAGGACTCTCACTGGTCAAGAAACATATAAAGAAATGTTCAAATCCTTAGCCAGTAGGGAAATGTAAATCAAAACTACTTTGAGATTCCCACTTATACTTGTCAAAATGCTAAATAAAAAAAAGCACAGTGACAACTCAAACTGGCAAGAATGCAGAGCGTTCACTCCATTGCTGGTAAAAGTGCAAATTTGTAGAGACACTATGGAAATCAATTTGGCAGTTCCTCAGAAAATTTGGAATCAATCTACCTCAAAACCCAGCTATACCACTCTTGGGCATATACCCAAAGGACACTCCATCCTACCACAAGAACACTTACTCAACTATGTTCATAGCAACCTTATTTACAACAAACAGAAACTGGAAACAACCTAGATGTCTCTCAACCAAAGAATGTATAAAGAAAGTGTGGTACATTTATACAATGAGTGTTACATGGCTGTTAAAAACAATAACATCATGAAATTTTCAGGCAAATGGACTAAATTAGAAAAACTTATCCTGAGTGAGGTAACTCAGACCGAGAAAAACAAGCATGATATGTACTTTCTTATATGTGCATTTTTATTTTTCTTAATACAAGAATAATTTTCTCTATATAAATATACCATGTTCATTATTCATTCATCAATTGATGGAGACAACTCTACTCTTAACATTTCCTGGCTATTGTGGTGAGAACGGCAAGGAACATTAATCAGTAGGTACATTTATAATAAGATGCAGAGTTCTTTGAGGATAAGCCCAAGAATGGCATAGCTGGATCATGTGGTAGATCTGTTTTTAGATTTTTGAGGAACTGATTTCCATAGAATCTGCACTAATTTGGACATAGTGAATAAGTGTTCTCATCTGCTTAAACCACACCCATGCCAGCATTATTTGATCTTAGCCCCTCCAACTGGAGTAAAATGGAATCTCAAAGATTTTCTGATTGTGGAGTGTGTGTGTGTGTGTGTGTGTGTGTGTGTGTGTGTGTGTGTGTAAGGCATAACTCTACTCTTAATCAAGAAAGAATAAACAAAATAAGAGAAGTGGCCATCACCCCCCCCCCCAACGTAGGTGGTTACTGAACCTTTTCCTCATTGACTGGTGTCTAACCTTATCGTCTTTTGAGATTTAGTTTTAAAATAACCAGTACAAAGGGTATAAATGGGGAAGAGGGCAAGAGCCACTGCAATCTGTGGGGACATGAGAAGTGAATGCCATCCTGAAAGAGTGTGTATTATTGACATTGTGTATGGTCATGTCAAGCACCCAATTCCTCAGGCTGATGAGAAACTGTCGAATCCTGGCTCAGAATTGGCTATGCCTTACTCTGGTCTAGGTACAATTATTTATGAGTAAAAGACCATGTATGCAAATACTACATCTGCAGCTTCCACTTGCTGCATGCTTATAGCCTGATACTGCTCACCTACATAGAGCTTCTACTGAGACAAACTAATTTCTCCCTGTGTTCTAATAAATAAGCTTAGGTTGCAGTGGTGGTTGGTACCCCTTAATCAGAATGCCCGCATCCCTCCTGACCTCAACTTTTCTGCGTATGTGTCTATGTAAACCCACAGCCCTTTCTTAATTTCCTTTAAATCCCAGCCAAGTTTCCAGAGCCAAGCTCTGCAGGTCACAGCACAATACGACAAGGGGAAAAGGGCCACCGCTCCAGGCCATCACATTCCTGGAAAAGAGCAGAGGGCTTTTGAACAAACAAAGGTTTTACCAAGTGTACTTTTAAGCTGTTTCCTTGACTGCCAAGAACAAAGAAAACATTTAGAAGTTCCATGTATTTAGTGTAAAACCAGGTTAATGCGAGCAGTGGGTGATCGAACTGAATCACCTGACTGTGCAGACTCATAGAGACATTCTGACCTCTATCCAGAGATGATTGATGAGTTAAAAAGAGGCAAGACACCTGCGTCAGATGCAGCTTGAGGAAGGTTTTCAAAATCCAAATCAGCTAAGGCTTTTCCAAGCAGAAGAGAATGAAAGCCAAGTTATCTATGCATGAAATGCCTGGCCAGTGGGATTATCCAGTCTAGTGATCATGACTCTGTATTTGTTATGAGACCATAAGGAGCCAGAGCATGTCTCCTGTGGACTTAGCAGTCCATGAAGATGCTATCAGGTACTTGTGGATGAAACAAAGATGTAGGGAGCGTTTACTTTGGAGCCAACATGCAGTCAGCACTTACAGAGTCATCTCTTACAGTTCTAGTTACTTCTTTTGTTGAAGTCTTGAGCTTTGTTACGGTTTGTCTCTGAAACTTACTTTAAAAGTCGTGTTGAAGGCATGGACTCCAATGTAACCACAAACAGAGTTGGGGATTCTGATGGAGATTGGGTTATGAGGGCTCTAACCTCAATGGGTTCCATGATTGATCAGTTCACTTTTGCCGGAGCTCCTTCCGCTCCTTCAGCCAATAGCCGCTGAGATACCAGCCCATTAGGGCGTGGTCTCTCTCTTTAAAAAAGAGACCTTCCCTCCACTCGCGCTCTGGCTTCCAGCTCTGCTTCCGGTGACTAGGCTCCCTTCCTAATTGCGTAGAGGGCTGTTGACTGGGACTGTGATCTGTACGTTTTTCCCTTTTAAATAAATAACCATTCTATTAATCATAATTCCAAACTAGTGTGGGATTGTTTGTGACATACGCTTTCAGTTCACAGCTTAGGGACTATTAGGAGATGGGGACTAGTTGGAGGAAGCAGGCTTTAAGTTGATTTTCTCGCTTATTTTTTCACAGTAGTAGAAAGCTGGCTGCCATAGGGTTGGAAACGGTTTCTTCCTTGCTCCTGTATTACCAATTACTTTGACATTCCACAAATGTTTTCAAGGGCTTTGAGAACAGTGGATCATTTCCAGAAGGTTTTAATCGCCTACCCATATCTCTAAGAAGAATCAATACCTAGGGAAGCTAAAGCCAAACAAAAGGTGATCTTCACAGCATCAGATGTGAAAGTCAGAGTTACTCCGTAGACTGCAGAATGTAAGTTGTATATGGAAACAAGAAGAGCATTAACCTTATTATATCTTCCTATTTGTGCTCTTCTGCGGCCAAGAGAATTGTCACTTGGTGGTAACATTCTCAAAGCAGGCTTTCTTCTGAGCAATAGATTTCATTGGCCAATATGTGCAAGTCTTTGCTCTAAATAGATGTGCTCTCATCCAGGCTTGGTTTTTCCACTTAGGCAGCGTAGGCACATTAAACTGATTATAATTTTTGAAGTCTTGAGGTTTGTTATGGTTTATCTCTGTCATTTACTTTCAAACTTGTGTTGAAAGCTTCAACCTAAATGTAGCAGTGTACAGAGTCGGGTCCCTAAATGGTAGTAATCAGGTTATGAGGGTTCTACCCTCGTTAATGGGTTATTGGTTGATCAGTTCATAGCTTAAGAATTTTTAGGATGTGGGGTCCTTGAACAGGGTTGGGTTATGATGTTCATAAGCAGGATAAGTGCTAGGATTTTTCATACTAGAAATCATTTGTTTATACTTCAGTTGCAGATGCATTAGTCCTATATCATTTAGTCTTCATGCCTCTGGGACAAAATCCTTGGCATAAGTATTGAAAGAGTAAGGCAGCTCCAGCTGAAGTTAGAATGAAAAAAAGGAGGTAAATAATTGAAGTCAGATGCCCTACAACTATTCTAGTGTGTAGAAGATTAAGGCTAAAAGACTCTGGGCCAAGGCCAATCTGTGTGCTTTGGGAGACCCTTTCTCAGAGAGGGGAAGAGGGAGAACAGTGCAAGACAAAACGGACCCACAGAATTAAAGTTAGTAGCCATCAAGCTGTGGAAGTTTAAGAGTAGAGGAAGGAGGACAAGATGGGAGTGCAGTCTCTCTCTGTGCTGTCACTTACCTTAAGTCAAGTTCTGGTTATGTCTCACTGGAGTCACTTGCATGGATGTAGCTGCAGTTCATCTCTGGGCCTTTACATACCTGTCACAGGTTCATATTCTGTCCCTACATGTCTAGCTGTGGAGGTCCACAGATGTGGATCTGTTCCATCTTGACTAAAGGTCAGAGGGTTCAGACCTATTCTTGCTCCTTCAAGGTTATACAACAGAATGTTTTGACCTTCAAAGACCAGCCAACAGGCTGTTTTGACTTAGAGCACAGTTACCAGGTGTTTGGAGATGAAAGAAGGTAATTGTGCTTACTTGTTCTTTGAATCAGGGAAGTCTTTAGCCTTCCCCCTCTTGATTTGGGGTATATAAGAACTTTGAGTTATAAACTTGGAGCTGATCACAGTATTCATGTATGTCCTCATGACTCTATCTTCTATTTCTTTCCTCAATCCACACTCCCCTCCTCTGGAACATATAGACCCATCAGGCTGGACTCAACACTCAGCCAAGAGGGCATAGGTACACAGTCTATCTTTGTGCCATCCATTGTTTGAGCATAGGTGAAATATGTTTATATTATTACACATTTTCTTCTTTGGCCACTTGAGTTGGTGCCCTACAATGGAAACCAAATCTTTGTGATATTCACATTCTGTATTGGTCTTTGTGGATTCTGCCCTATAACTAGAGCATGTCGTTTTAGGGTTAGTTAGTCAGTTTTATTGCTCCAGATGTCTTTCAGTTTCTAGGTACTGGATAGACAGATAGAGCTCTGTGGGACGATGGTCTTTTATCTTGTCACTTGTATCATTTTCTAAGAAAACGTCAATTGGCCCATAACCAGGGAGGAAGTCTAGGCGGAGTGACAATGACCAGGCAGGAAGTAGAGGCATGACAATGAGAATTATGGGAAGAGGAAACTTTCAGTCTGCAGTTGTCACCAAGACACAGAGGAAGCCAGAAACAGAGCAAGCAATATATAACTACCTCACCAAAAAAGGTACCAAGCCAAGTGGCTAACACAGACAAGAATTATGGGCTAATATAAGTTATAAGAGTTAATAAGAAGCCTGAGCTACTAGGACAACCAGTTTATAATTAATGGAGATCTTTGTGTGTGATTTCTTTGGGACTTAATGATTGTGGGAACCAGGCAGGACAGAAACCTCAGTCAACAGAGCTCTCAGCTTGCTTTATGTTTGTGTATATTATACCCTATGACCATTAAGCAATTGCCACTGCTCGTCCTTTTTCTGGTGAGTGAGTGAGTCAAATACCAGACTATAGTTCACACCAGTTGTCCAACACATAGGACACTGTGTAATTTTGACTCAGTTTTCTGGCCCAGTCTTACTGTATAGCTCCCTGTTATTTGCCTTATTTGCCCAGAATGAGCTGTGAGGGGAAGGACTTTTACCTTTGGAACCTATGAGACACCAAAAGCAGAAGTCTTTTGATAATGGCTTCTTGCCACTGCTCTAGTGGAGTATTGAAAAAGAATAATTTTTGCTATACCTACATGGCACATGAATTCCAGGATTCCTGCCTGGTTGGGCTGTAGAATTGCTCAATAGTAAATTCAGTGTTGACAGTGTTTTTGAATATTTGTTCTATATTATACTTAGACCTCCCTCCCCACCTCTTTTCAGTCCAATTTTGCTCTCCAAAGTGCCTAAAGTTTTTGTGCCATTGTAGGTGTCAGTGTGTCTGCAAGACATTCTTATATGCTACATAAATGGCATATTTTTAAAAAGTAAAGTCAAATGAAGAAAAGCATAGGAAAATCCTACAACTATCCAACAACTACATTTGTAGGCAGTTAGGTAATTATAAGTGATTATTGTCAAATGCTATTGGAGAGATTTATGCTAATGGCTGCTCACTTTATCTCACAGTAAGATATTAATTTAATAAGTTACTTACTCTCTTTTTACTTAGAACATTAACTAAATCACTTTGGGAAAATAAAACCTAGAAGCAGAACCTAATTGGAAACACTGTTAAGCAAGGAAGCACTTCTGTATCTGTTGAGGGTTTCATTATGCTTCAGCTGGGGGGAGTTCCATAAAACCCACCTGAAGTCTTCATAGTTCTAGCTAAAATTCATACTTACCAAAGCCACAAGTGGAAGGATGACCCTAGAATTTTAGCCCTTTTATTTCAACAAATAATGCATTAAAATTTTCACTAAGTTTCTGGGATCCAAGAATATAAGTCAATCAAGCTTGTATTCAAATACTTACGGAACCTAGCCAGGGTAGGGAAAAAAAGCAATTAAACCAATAGTAATGTTTCTAGGAAATAGGAAATTTAAATACATTTGCATGAAAGGCTATGGAAACAGGGCCAGGATAAGAGAACAAAGGGCATAGAATCTTCAGTATCATCTCAGCCTCCCCAGATCATTTTTACATGGGTCAAGTTATCTATTAAATAAATTATGGGAAGTCACATTGATTCCTGTGATTTGCTCAAACTGAAGGAGCACCATCTAGACAACTACAAAGGGACCTGGAACTCCAGGAGGCAGCATTCTTGGAAGGAAGAATTTGAGGAGCAAATGAACACATTAGAACCATTCAACCTGGGAGAGAGAAAAGTGAAATTGGAGAGAGAAAGCTGCTTCACAAAAAGTTAAAACAAATGGATCACTACAAAGAGTGCCCAAGAGCATGCTTGCTTATTGATTAGGAAAGACGGTACCATTGAAGTTAAAAAATAGACTTTCCAGAGAAATACTGAGATATTTTTCCAGAAGCAGGAATACTTAAATAAACTTTTTAGCTCAGTGAAAACTAAAAGTGGAATATTGTCAGTTCAAATATCACGAAATTTCCAGGGTAGAAACAGCAGCCCTAATCTGACCTCCAGGTCCATTAAAGAACTGAAGGTCCCGGAAGTCAATATTGACTTCTCTTTGGTGATATTGCCTTATGCATTGTAGGAGCTGCAATCTTTCTCATTTGGTCTAGAATGGGAAACTACAAGCTTTGAGATATAGTAAATGCAGATCTAAATCCCAGATCTACCAATTACCTATTGCTAGGCAGAGGATGAATTCTAAAATTTACCATTTTCTCTTTGAAACATGGTCGTGTAATTTAAAGTTTCCACCTATGTTCCATTTTACATAGGAATTCACATACATGTTTTCTTCTGATGAAGAAGCAAATTAACAAAGAATTGCATTTTAAAAGCATACAGTTGTGAGCTGCCATGTGGTTGTTGGGAATTGAAAAACTTCCTGATCATCTCGTTAGAAGCTGAAAAAGCCTTCAACAAAATACAATATCCCTTCATGATAAAGGTCTGTACATATCTATCTGAAGGACTCTGAGTCAACATATCAGAGATGCACATCCATGTTTATTGCAACATTCTTGAGAAGAGCCAAGTTATGGAATCTACTTCACTCTCAACAGATAAACTGACACAAAAAATATGGCGCATGTATGCTCTAGGTTTTTAATCACCTGTGAAGAAGAATGAAATTAGGTTGTTTTCAGAAAAAATGGACACAACTGTGAATATCACATTATGTGAAATAATACCCACGTAGAATGAAAAATATCAGATATCTTCTCTCATTTCTGGACACTAGATTTTATACAAATTCACAAAATCATATATATATATTTATCATATTTATATATATACACGAATATATGTGTACATATATACATATATAAATATATAAATGCATATATAATTTACAGGGGGAGCAGAAGTAAGACTGTGTGCAGAAAGATGACATGGGAAAAAGGAAAGGGTGAAGGAAAAGGAGGTGAATATAAGGAAAACACAAGATGTACTTGAATGAGTGTGCCTTTATGCACAGTATCACTCTAGCCATGAATATATACCAGTTAATGCCCCAGAGAGGAGTGAAAGCATGTCCCGCTGCAGCCCTAAAGCTGCTGAGCTCCAGTAACTGCTGTCCATTGCATTTGTTGGCAATGGCTCCTTGTTTAGTTCTGGTCGTTGTTGTCATTGTTTTGTACTGAAAGACCCCAAGAGTGGGGAGACTCTCACTCAAGTCTCAGGATAAGATGACCCCTCTCACGAGAGACTGTCCTTGCTGCAATCACACGAGGTTTATTGAAAGGACAGGAACCAGTGCACTAGGGCCAAGACTCATATCCCACACAGGGGAGGAATTTGACCCCGAGTAGCTGGGAGAAGGGGTATTTAAGGGAAGAAACCATAATCCAGTAATCCAAAGGGGGTAGGGAGGGCATCATTGGAAAATTCCAAAAATACCAGTGATAATCACAAGGGGGTAACTCCCCATTTCTCAAAATTATTCTCAAGATTATAATCTAACTTTATGGTCAGCTAATTCCTGGAACAGAGTCACTGAACTGGCTAACCTAGATTTTTGGCTCTTCTCTTCCTGCTAGATTTTTGGCTCTATTTTTCCTGCTAGAGAAGTCTGGATTTATCCTCAAACTCAGGATCCATGTATGCTCATTTGTTTTTGCAAAAGATCCTGAGAATGTAATAACAGACTTGAGTGAGCCTGGTTTAAAAATTCAAGTAGACTTTGATACCTGGGGAGTGTGTAAAACCTGTGCATAGAGGTAAAGGGAAAGTAATTGTGAAAATAGAGCAGCGAGAGAGAGAAGGCGGCAAGGGCGGGAAGCACACTGTTTTGCAGGAGCTAAAATCATGAGATAGAGTGCAGTTTCGAACTAGGCAAGTAGGAGTTGTACTAGTTTTGAATGAACATTCAGATGACTTCATCACTCCCTTGGTGTCACAGTCATCACATGTAAAAAGCTTTGACTGGTCTTCTAGGTGATGAGAGATGAAAGTTGCCCCTTCTGCCCTAGCAACAAGCAGCTGTATGAATGAGGCCTCTGGTTGAGCTAGTGCCAACCAGTCCGCTGACTGCAGACATACCACGAAGAAGTCAGAACTGGGCAGTAAAATCTTGAGTTGAATATAATAATCACTGACTAAATTTAATGTGGTTTTTTTTTTAAGAAAACATGATACTAACAGTTTTAATGCAATAAAACTTTAAATATTATTGGCAGAGGCTGCTTGTTTATTTCCTGACCACCCTGAAGATAGCCAGGCTAAAAGAGATATATAGAGAAAATAGGCGGAGTCAAGAAGAAGCCATGGGGCTTCCAAAAGAGAAAGACCCAAGCCACCAGCTGGAACCTTGCCCCTAGGCCACAAGCCTTGTGGTAAAATATAAAATAATAGAAATCGGTTGATTTAAGGTACATGAGCTAGCTAGCAATTTGCTTAGCTGATTGGCCAAGCAGTGATTGAAATAATATAGTTTCTGTGTGATTATTTTGAGTCAGGGTGGCCAGAAAACAAACAAGTAGCCTTCACCAATAACATATATTTAGATAAAATACTTTAACTTCTTAATAAAGATAGATAAAACTTTGTGCCAGTAATCATCAACATACTACTTCTGATTGATTCTTAGGGCCAGAGTTCTAGATACATTTAGTAATAGAATGAAAATTTAAAAAAAAATAAATGCATCCAGTTGTTCTAAGAGTACAAATAGACACAGGTGTCAGAAAATCTTTCAAGTTTGTGCTGTAATTACTGTATTTATAAAAGTTTAAAATCAAAATTCTGAGGATCAAAGCTTCAAGATTCCAACTGACAAGGAATAAGAATGACTGTTCTGTTCCTCTAAACCATCAAAGCAACAGTACTGAGTTTAATGGTCCTTAAAGAACAGCAATAATTCACATATACGCATACTTTCATAGATATCCTATTTTGGAAAATTGGGGGAAAGAGAAAAGTTATATTATTCTTGTCCTTAAAAATTAACATTAATATCTTGTTTCTAATTCTTTCTATCCATGATCACTTGATATTTTTACATGTTTTCATATTGTTACTCTCACTGCAGGATAAAATAGCCCAAAGACTCAAGTCATTAAATTTCTTCAAATATTATTATTATGAATATTTGCTAGTTTGTTTTAATCTGTTTAACACAGTGTTTTAGAAATGTCTCAGACAAACTTTAGAGTATTTTAACTTTTTTCTACTTGTTTGAGACACGTTTGCTGCATAAGTTTTACATCCATATTTACTGTAAAGCTTATGAATACATTTGATCTGCATCTCAAAAGATATAAATATCACACTTCTGGTGTTGGTTCTCAATGTATTTCCTGAAGGTTGTGCTTGTAGCTTATGGGCATCTGATTCCATCTTCTTTCTTCTGCCTTTAAGGTTTATCATTAGAAACAAAACTACTCTGCACCATAAGTGAAAGGGTATTCAGTCTTCTCTCTTTTCTTCACTTTGTCAACGGAGATAGTACCATGCTATGTAGCCCTGGCTGGCTTGGTACTATCATGTAGCCTAGGTTGACCTTAAATGCATGGCAATCTTCATTCCTCATGTTTCTGAATACAGGCATTAGAAATGCTTTGCCACTGCTGAATGCCAATTGTTTTCTTTATGATCCTCTTTACGTATTTTGGAATTTTTTTCTTATCTTTATAACTTATTTGAATCATTTTATATGATCTGCCCATTTATGTGAAGAATTTGCTTTTCTGTCTTCTTGTGTAAAATTTGTTAGAATAAAAATTGTACCTCTTGGTTAATTTGTAGCATGCATTTTACATGTTATTTGCTTTTTTTTGTTTTTTTTTGTTTTGTTTTGTTTTTTTGTTTTTTTTCGAGACAGGGTTTCCCTGTAGTTTCTAGAGCCTGTCCTGGAGCTAGCTCTTGTAGACCAGGCTGGCCTCGAACTCAGAGATCCGCCTGCCTCTGCCTCCTGAGTGCTGTTATTTGCTTTTTAATACTTAATGTTGAGATGTGCTTCAGAGTATAGACATTTAAATATTGGAATGCAAGAGTCTGTAAAGCATTTTTTTGAATGATCTTTGGAAACCATCACTTGGTCAGTGAGCTAATATTTCCTTCTTTATATTTCCTTTGGGTTGATCCTTTTATTTACTTTTAATCTTTAGTCAGTATTACCTCATTAATTTTCTAGTTTTCTTCAATGTCAATTATAACTACAGCCTCTTTTTCTTTAGGAGTTCGTCAATAATTTCAAAAGGGAATAATTTAACTATTATATATTTTGATGTCATTTTAATTCCTGAGATACTGCCATGTCTTCATATGTAGAAAGCATTTAAAATATTTTTTATTAATTTTTAATATACTTTGTGACAACTAATGTTTGAGTGATACCAGTTTCCAAAAGTTGTTGACATGTTTCTTGGCCATCTATGAGATATTTTTTGTGTGTGTGAAGGATGCATGTTGGAAAACAATTGATGTCATTTAGTTGTTTTGTATAAAGTTATATGTATGCTCTCTAAGTCAGTGTTGTTAATTTTGCTGTTCAAATTTAAATGATTTAATATTGCAGATCTTTTCTCTGATGAAACCTAAAAATATAAGCAAATTTCTAACTATATTGACTTTGTCAACTCGAACTCTTCAACATTTGTTTTCACAATGTGGACAATGTTAGGTACATGTTTATTTAGAATTACTCTCAATTCTTTTTTTTTCTGTCAATTCTTTTTAAATGGAATGTTTGCCACAAGATGTCTAATGTAGTTGTCTCTGTGCCTAGGTATTCTTGCTTAAAGTCTATTATCTCTTCTTGGTACCAACCAACAACTTCTTTTTTTTTCTTTTTTCTTTTTTTGGTTTTTCGAGACAGGGTTTCTCTGCAGCTTTTTTAGAGCCTGTCCTGGAACTAGCTCTTGTAGACCAGGCTGGCCTCGAACTCACAGAGATCCGCCTGCCTCTGCCTCCCGAGTGCTGGGATTAAAGGCATGCGCCACCACCGCCCGGCAACCAACAACTTCTTTATTTTTCTTGCCTATTATATTTTACCACCATTTTCTTTCTTTCAATTTTTTGATCATCTTTTAGGTATCTCTTACAAAGAACTTATGCATTAAAAACAGTCTGCTAGGGGCAGGGAGCTGGGGAGATATCTCAGAAACCAAGACCTTTTGTTGCTCCTTTCGGGAATTAGAGTTCGATTCCCAGTATCAACATAGTGCCTTACAACCATCTATAACTCCAGCTCCAGGGCATTTGATGCCCTCTTTTGACCTCCATAGGTACGAGGCACACAGTGTGCACACACATACAAGTAGGGGAAATATTCATAGGTGTAAATTAAGTCTAATTTTTTTTGAAAACCTGGTTTAAGGACAAAGATTCCAACATACATAAGGAGGAGATCATGAAGTCCTGCTTCTGGCTAAGAAGTTATTCACAATTGATGGTTTCTGGGAGAGGCCAAGTCAGTTTTCTTCAAGGTTACAGCCTTTTAGAGGCTACCTCCATCTAGTAGACAGCTCCGCAACCATGGTCACACTGGCAGCACTATGTGGACTCGGTGGTTTTAAAAAGGAACACATGAAAATGAGAGGAAATAGCAGTGGGTGCATAGGGAAGAAACTGAGTGGAAAGGGGGAAGGGGATAATTGATCAAAACACATTACAAGAATGTATAAAATGTTCAAAAATAAAAATTCCTCTCTAACAATCGCTATCTACAAACAATACTTTTAGAGGCATGACCTTTAGAAGGTGATTAGTATATGAGCCTTGATCTCAGTTCCCCTCAAAAAGGAATGGAGCAGGACTCTAAAAATTCTATGCAGTAGATCAAGAAACTTGTCCTTCCCACCCTTTCTGCCATTATGTGGACCTTGTGCAAGTTCTCTGCGGAGGACATAGTTTTCATGATGCTGCCAGAGAAGCAAAGGTCAGGTTCCCACTAGACACTGCCCACTCACCCTGATCTTGGACTTTAAGGAACAGACTAACTCACCTTGATCTGTAAACTGATTGTTGGTGTCTGTCCAGTCAGGACACAGGAATCTCAATGACAGCTAAGATAGGAAACGTATTGCAATAGGAAAGTATTGTGACGCTATAAAGAAAAAGATACCAAAGGGTTGGGAAGAAGGGGAGGGTGAAGCGGAGAGGGGAAAGGAAAGAGGAGGGAAGACAGAGACTGGACAATGTGATACTACAAAGACTGGCATTCGGATTTCCTGAAGAGAGTATGGTAGTAGCTGTGAATGACAGAGAAGTTGACTGAATCACACTAATCTGCACTTGTCAGAGAAGGCCATACAATGTCTCTGCGAGGCAGGTGAGCCCTTCTTGAGAATGGGACTCAGTTAGACATCAGGTTCCTCTGTGGGTATGAGGCCTAAAAGATGCCACACCATCAGAGGAGGACTGAGAAAATCATGTAAGTATGCCATAGATTGTGAGTGTGCTGCAGAGTGAGCAGTAAAGAATTTCCCTCCAACTCCTCTTGCCTGAGTCATGGTCGACTAGCTGTGTAGGCGTCAGGGAATTTATGCTAGAGTTCTTCCCTAGGCTGTAGAGCACCCATGGAGCCATGCAGAACTGGCCCTCAACCATCCCAACAGGTCCTCCTGATGTGGTCAGTGTATTTCCCAAAGCATCCCTTTTCCACATCAGTCTAGCTGCGCTTGACCTGTGCTCATGAGATACATCTTTCATTACTCTCCCTGAATGGATATATGGTTGATGACACTCCAGGCACATGTCCACAATCTTTGGTGTACTTACCTTAAAGGATGATTTTTTTCTCATTTCCCCTCTCCGCTCCTCTCCTCTCCTGTCCTCTCCTCTCTTCTCTTCCCCTGCCCTCTTTTCTCTTGTTTCTCGCCATCATCTGCCTGCTCCCTTTTTACTGGTGTGCTGTGCCCTCTGTTGTCTTTTTCTTTATTGCTTCATGATGCTTTCCTATTACAATCTCAATATTCTTTGTAATATCTTTCCTATTTTAGATGACATTGTTCTGACTGCACAGATGCTGGCTAGTCCCTTAATGGTTACCTCAATCAAGAGATCTTTCTTCCTTGCTCTCCCTCTATGTCCTTCCTCCATTTCAACTATCCTGTTCCCGCAAGTTCTCCTAACCCTCTCCTACTCTCCTTCTTTCTTTCCACCCTCATTTCTTCCCCCACTCCTACGTTCCCAATTTACTCAGGAGATCTTGTCTATTTCCCCTTCCCAGGGGGAATCCATGTTTGTTTCTTTTATGGTTCTCCTTGTTACCTAGCTTTTCTGAGGTTGCTTTCCTTTGCTTTAAGTTTAATATCTATTTATGAGTGAGTATATGCCATGCTCATCTTTCTGGATCTGGGTTACCTCACCCAGGATAGTTTATTCTAGTTCCATCTGTTTGCATGCAAATTTCAAGATGTCATTGTGTTTTTACTGCTGAGCAGTACTCCGTTGTGTAAATGTACCACATTTTCTTTATCCATTCTTCAAGTGTGTGGCATCTAGGTTGTTTCCAGGTTCTGGCTTTTACAAATAATGCTGCAATGAACATAGCTGAACAAATGTCCTTGTAGAATAACTGAGCATCCTTTGAGTATATGCCCAAGAGTGGTATTTCTGGGTCTTGAGGTAGGATGATTACCAGTTGTCTGAGAAACTACCATGCTGATTTCCAAAGGTTGTGTTTAACACTAAAAATCTAGAGCGCGTGCACCCACAAACACACACACACACACACACACTCATATACATAGCACAAATACAGACATGCACACTCATATACACCCACGTACTCATTAACACAAATGCACACTAATACACATACATACATTCACTCACTCCCCACATATGCACACTGACACACACATATACTTACAAACATCTAGACATATACCAAGCATATGCAAATGTGTATGTATACATTTTAAATGCATACACCAATGATAGAATTTGTTTTGATATTCAACAGTATATGGAGACACCTGTGACCATGGTACAGAACTGTAGCATACCTTTAAGTAACTCCATAGTGTTAAATTATATGGCAATGGCATATAATTTATATTATATATGTAATTATATATTTCCCTCTGTATGATGTGAATACCATTGACTAATAAAGCTATTTTGGGCCTGTGATAGGGTAGATCAGAGCTAGGCAGGGAAAGCTAACTGAATGCTGGGAGAAAGAAAGTGGAGTCAGCGAGAAGCCAAGTAGCCCTGCTGGAGACAGACTCTGGAACTTTATCTGGTAAGCCACAGCCTCATGGCAATGCACAGATTAATGGAGATGGGTTAATTTAAGATATGAGTTAGCCAGAAATATTTTTAAGCTACTGGCCATACAGTATTGTGTATAGTATGGTTTCTGTATGATTATTTTGGTGCTGGGTAGCCTGGAAACAAACAAGCAGTATAGTTATACACATTAAGCCTGTATCAGAATAACTTGTGCATTTGATCAAGTGGTTTGTCTTTGGTGGGACTCATGTTTTGGTTTTAGCTCCATGCTTGTGGCTCCTTAAATTATTAGTGATTACTGTTATTTCTCTCTTTTGGTTCCCTATGACTATTGTTTATCTCTCTCTCAACTTTTGTGACTCCCAACTACAAAAAGGTTTTTTCAATGAATCCATTGCTCTATTTCAAGTAGTTTTAATACCTAATGTAGACTCTTGATGCATCAGTATAATGACAATTTGCCATTTTTTATCATTTTTAATTTATTTTACATGCCAACCAGTTTTCCCTCCTTCCTTTCCTCCCTCTCCCTCCCTATACCTCTGCCCTACCTTCCCATCCACTCCTCCTCTGTCTCTGGTGTGAGAAGTCCTTCTGTGTATGTGTTGCTTTTAGTGGTTAATGAATTAAAAAGCTGCTTTGGCCTGCAGCAGGGCAGAATAAAGCTGGGTGTGGAAAAATAAACTGAATGCCAGGGGAAAAAAAGACAGAGTAAAAGAGATGCCATGTAGCCGCCACAGGAGACAGACATGCTGGAATCTTGCCAGTAAACCACAAGCATCATGGTAAAATATAAAATAACCGAAACTGGTTAATTTAAGATGTAAGAGCTCTCTGTAAATATGCTTAAGCTGTTGGCCAAGCCATATTGCAAATAATATTGTTTCTGTGTGGTTATTTCGGGTCTGGGAAGCTGGGAATGAATGAGCAGTCTCCACCAACACATCTCCACTGAGATGAGGTAAGGCCTCCCATGGAAGTCAATAAAGTATGGCACATCAAGCAGGGACAGGACCAGAATGTTCAAGTTGTGGGTAGCAGAAAGTCAGAGAGTAATGGTGGACATACCTTGCTAGAGGGGGTCATTGTGGGATTAGGGAGAAGCTGGTACCAGGGAGGCTCCTAGGAACCCACAAGGATGACCCCAGTTAAGACTCCTAGCAAGAGTGGAGATGGTACCTAAACTGGCCTTCTCCTGTAATAAGATTGAATACCCTGTGATCATAGAGCCTTCATCCAGTGCCTGATGGAAGCAGGTGCAGAGATCCACAGCCAAGCACTGAGTCAAAGGTGGAAGGATTGTTTGAGCAAGGGGATGTCAAAAGCGTCTTCAACAAACGGTTCTGGCATAATTGGATGTCAACATGTGGAAGAAGGCAAATAGATTCATATCTATCCCCATGCACAAAACTCAAGTCCAAATGAATTAAAGACCTCAATATAAATCAGACCACACTGAACCTGATAGAAGAGAAAGTGGGAAGTAGCCTTCAATGCATGGGTACAGGAGACCCCTTCCTAAATATAACACCAGTAGCAGAGACACTGAAATCAACAATAAATAAATGGGACTTCCTGAAACTGAGAATCTTCTGTAAAGCAAAGGACACAGTCAATAAGACAAAAAGACAGCCTACTGAATGGAAAAATATATTTACCAACCTTACATCAGACAAAGAACTGACCTCCAAAATATATAAAGAACTCAAGAAATTAAACATCAAAATACCAAATAATCCAATTAAAAATGTGGTACAGACCTAAACAGAGAACTCTCAACAGAGTAATCTAAAACAGCTGAAAGACACTTAAGGAAATGTTCAACATCCTTAGCCAGCAGGATAATGCAAATCAATATGACTCTGAGATACCATCTTACAGCAATCAGAATGGTTAAGATCAAAAACACCAATGAAAGCTTATGCTGGAGAGGATGTGCAATAAGGTGCCGATCACGGTGGAGACCTCCAATTTCCACGCACCGCGCCCCCGTGTCTGCGCTCTGTGCGCTGGCACCCAGTTCGCGAGATTCGGGCAAGGGGCAGGAGGTTAAAATACACATTCACACAGAGACAGACACGGGTCATCCTTGAATTCCCCAAGAATGCCCCCTTTATTGAGTTCAGGGGCAGAATATATAGAGATAGCCACGCCCCAGCCAAACCCACCAGAAACCACTCTCCTGCCATCAGGAACTCCTGAAGGTCTCGTGCTCAGAGCAGCTGTAGGCACTCAGATCAGGGGATTACAAGAAATTCAAGATCTGGGGTCTCATTGCTCCCAACAATAAGGGGAGCCCTTCTTCATTGCTGGTGGGAATACAAACTTGTATAATCACTTTGGAAATCAGTGTGGCAGTTTCTCAGACAATTGGGAATCAACCTACCTCAAGACTGAGCAATACCACTCTTGGGCATATACCCAAAGAATGCTCAATCATACTACAAGGACATTTGCTCAGCTATGTTCATAGCAGCATTATTTGTAATAGCCAGAACCTGGAAACAACCTAGATACCCCACAATCAAAGAATGGATAAAGCAAATGTGGTACACAAAGGAGTACTACTCAGTGGTAAAAACAATGATATCTTGAAATATGCATGCAAATGGATGGAACCAGAAAAAAAAACATCCTGAGTGAGGTAATTAGACCCAGAAAGCTAAGCATGGTAAATACTCATAAGTGGATACTAGTTATAAAGCAAAGTATAATGAGCCTAGAGTCCATGACCCCAGAGAAGCTAAGCAACAAGAAGAACCCTAAGAGAAACATATATAGATGCCCCTGGGAGGGGGAAATGCACAAGGTCTCCTGAGAAAATTGGGAACATAGGAGTGGGGAGAGAAAGGAGGGCAGAAGGGGAGAAGAGGAAGGGGTAGGAGAATTTCAGGGAACTGGATAGTCGAGATGAAGGACAGAGATGAGAGCAAGGAAAGAGATACCTTGATTGAGGGAGCCATTATGGGACTAGCAAGAAAACTGGCACTCGAGATATTTTCAGGAATCCACATGGATGACTCCAGCTAAGACCCTAAGCAACTGTGGAGAGAGTGCCTGAACTTGCCTTGCCCTGTAGTCACATTGATGTTTATCTTTTTTTTTTTTTTTTTTTTTTTTTTTGGTTTTTCGAGACAGGGTTTCTCTGTGGCGTTGGAGCCTGTCCTGAAACTAGCTCTTGTAGACCAGGCTGGTCTCGAACTCACAGAGATCCGCCTGCCTCTGCCTCCCGAGTGCTGGGATTAAAGGCTGGGATTAAAGGCGTGCGCCACCACCTGAAGCTTGCAAACTGGGTTCTATAGCATAGAGCGCAGACGTGGGGGTGGGGGGTGCGGCACTAGATGAAGATTCAATGATGACACCACGTCTGCGCTCTATGCTATAGAACCCAGTTTGCAAGCTTCAGGCAAGGGGCTGGAGGTTGAGGAAACACACGCAGAGACAGACCGAAACACAGACCTTCCAACACTGGTACCAAAAGCCCTTCTTTAATATCACCATGGAGGCTTAAAATCCCTGCAGTCAATGGCCAACAGATGAAAATCCCATTCTCTGATCCTCTTGGCAAAGCACAGCTTTTAGTAACTTCAATTAGAAGGCTCTAGCAGGGAAGAGCAGTTGAAAGCCAGGACTCAATAGTCCCAACAATCCAGCAACTGATAAAAGTAGATGCAGAGATCCACAGCGGAGCACTGAGTTGAGCTCCCAAAATTCAGTCAAAAAGAGGGAGGAGTGAGAATACGAGCAAAGGGGTCAAGACCACGATGGGGATACCCACCAAAACAGGCTACATGAGCTTTTGGGAGCCCACCAATTCCGGGCTGGCAGCAAGGCAACTAGCATAGGACCAAACTGAGCCCTCCGAATGAGGGTGACAGTTCTGTGTTGGGGCAGACTAGGGGGCCACTGGCAATAAGACCAGCACTTTTCCTTTGTGCTTGTACTGGCTCTTTGGAACCCATGCTCTTAGGAGGGATACCTTGCTCAACCTAGATATAAGAGGAAAGGCCTTGGTCTTGCCTCAAAGCAATGTGCTAGACTTTGTTGACTCCCCATGGGGAGACTTACCCTCTCTGAGGAGTGGATGGGAGGTGGGATGGGAAGGAAGGTGGAGGGAGCAGGAGGAGGGGAGGGAGTAGGAACTGGGATTGGTATGTAAAATGAGAAAAGATAATTTTTTAAAATAAATAAATTAAATTTTTAGAAAAAGATCATGATGGGGAAACCCGAAGAAACAGTTGACCTGAGTGTGTGGGAGCTCACGGACCCTGGAAGAGCAGCTAGTGAGCCAGCATGGGACCTACCTAGGCCCTCTGCATCTGGGTAGTTTGGTCTTTTGTGGGACCTCTAGTAGTGGGACAAGGACCTGCTCCTGATACATGAGCTGGCTCTTTGGAGCCTAGTCCCTATGGTGGGATGTCATTGATGTGTGGAGAAGGGGTGAGGGAAGCTTGGCACCTTAAGTTTATTCAACTCGTACACTTCAGACCAAGACCATCAGGGCAATCGCCAGGTTGGGCTCTTTGATTCTCTCAAAATAGTGAGCATATGCATTGTTTATATGCTCCTCATTGTAGGTATATTCTGTAATAACTGGTCAAATTATTTTAGCATAACGAAACAAAAATAAGCACATTATTTTATAATATACTTAAATTGAAAATGTGCGTTAAATGAATTTATAAATGCCTACTATTGTCCTAAACCTCTAATGCATATCAAAGATCATAAATGTTTTTTATTTTTATTTATTAAAGTTTCTTCTTCATGAAAAATACTTTTTAAATTAAGGTCACAGGAAGATTAAGAGTTGAATTGCGAGTAACATTTTCTCAGACTTGGGGATGAAATTGAACTTTCTGGACAGTTGTCTGTATTCTGTTTCTACTCTCAGATGCCTGGAATAATCCAGACTCATTATTCCTTTGAACAGGGCCATACCTATTACAACAAAGCCACAACTCCTATGAGCTTATCGGGCCCAGTTACATTCAAACTACTAGATCTCAGTCCTTTTCTCTTATAGGCACATAACAATATCATAATGTAAAATGCATTTAGTTCAATTTTGAAAGTCCGCATAGTCTATCACAATCTCAAGAATGCTTTCAAGTCCAAGTTCAAAGTCTCTTCTGAGATTCATGTGATCTTCACTGTAATAACCTATAAAATCAAAATCAAAAACAGAACACATACTTACAAGATGCAATGGCACGGGACATACATAAACATTTCAAAATGTAGACAATGGAGCATAGTGAGGAAATACAGGACTAAAGCAATACCTAAAACAAACTGGGAAAACTCCAAAAATCTTCAACGCCCTTCAGCTTGCTAACTACTTTCAGCTTTGTTGGCTATAGCACAATCCTTTCTCCCGGGCTGGTTCCACTCCCTGTTAGTAGCTTTCCTAGGCAGGTATCCAGATGACTCTGGCATCTTCAATATCTTGGGGTCTCCAAGGCAATCCAGGCTTCCCTTTCACAGCTTCATGCAACGGCCTCTCTAGGACTCTGTTAGGGAAATTCCTCCACTTTGTCTGGCCTCAACAGCTTTCCTTACTTGTGCAAGAAGGTCCAATACACTTTTCTTCTAGCAATGACTCTACAACCAGAACAAAATGACTGAAGCTGACAAGTTCTTCTGTTTGCGGGGGCTGGAACATGGCCCAATCAGCTTGCTCCTTTTCATAAGAAATATTTATTAATGTTAACACTAGTAACTCACACAGCAGAATCTATATTAGACTGTTTTGAGATTTCTGTAGTCAATGCAGCTAATCTAAAACTCTTCACTTTAACTTCAGGCAGACATTTTGAAGAAGAGTAAAAAGCAATCACATTATTCACCAAACTATCACAAGAAATATCTCTAGGGAACACACTAAGATTCTTCTCCACTTCGCATTCTTCTACATGTTGATATCCAGTTATGCCAGCACCATTTGTTCAATATGCTTTCTTTTTCCATGTTATATTTTTAACTTTTTTGCCAAAACTCATATGTTCATAGATGTGTGGATTGTTATCTGGGTCTTCAATTCTATACCATTGGTCCTCCTTTCCACTTCTATGCCAATACCAGGCTATTTTCATTACTATAGCTATATAGAAGAGTTTGAAGTCAGGGATGGTGATCCACATCTATCACCATGCACAAAACACAAGTCCAAATGGATCGAAGACCTCAACATAAAACCAATCACACTGAACCTCATAGATGAGAAAGTGGGAAGTACATTGGAACAAAATGGTACAAGAGACCACTTCCTAAATATAACCCCAGTAGTACAGATACTGAGAGAAAAAAATTAATAAATGGTACCTCCTGAAACTGAGAAGCTTCTGTAAATCAAAGGACATGATCAACATGACAAAAAAGCAGCCTACAGAATGGGAAGTTATCTTCACCAAACCCACACTGTACAGAGGACCAATCTCCAAAATATAAAAAGAACTCAAGAAACTTGATATCAAAAGAACAAATAATCCAATAAAAAATATGGTACAGATCTCAACAGAGAACTCTAAACAGAATAATCTAAAATAGCTGAAAGACACTTAAGGAAATTCTCAACATCCTCAGCAATCAGAAAAATGCAAATCAAAACAACTGAGACTCCATCTTATACCTGTCAGAATGGTCAATATCCAAAACCCTGATGACAGCTTATGCTGCAGAGTATGTGGGGTTAGGGGAACACTCTTCCATTGTTTATGGGAGTGAAACTGGTACAGCCACTTTGGAAATCAATATGACAATTTCTCAGAAAATTAGGAAACATCATTTCCCTGGATATGAACTTACCTACCAATTCTACAGTCTAAAGAGGGTCCAATAAATCTTTCATCTTTTGTTTTACCATGTAACTTATATACAACTTTAGGGGGAAAAACTTGTTGCCAAGAGGCTGCTAGTTAATTTCCAGCAGCTCAGCTCTGAAACAATCACACAGAAACTACATTATTTAAAACACTTGGCCCATTAGCTCTAGCTTCTTATTGGCTAACTCTTACATCTTAATTTAACCCATTTCTAGTAATCTGTGTGTTGCTACATGGCTGTGGCTTACAGGCTAAAGATCCTGCATCTGTCTCCAGCTGGTCTTTACTGCTTCTCTTGACTCAGCCTCCTTTCTCCCATCATTTAGTTTAGTTTTCCCCGCCTACTTCTGCTCTGCCCTTCTCTGCTATAGGCTCAAAACAGTTCTTTATTAATCAATAGTAATCACAGCATACAGAGGGGAATTCTGCATCACCTCTCCTGTTCTAAATGAAAAGGAAAGTTTTAACTTTAACATAGTAAAGTTACATATAACAAAACAGGTGGTAAGTAAGAATTACAGTTACAATATTTATATCCATTTTATCTTTTACCATAACTAAAAAAATATAATTATTAATTCTTCAACTCCATCAAAGACTCCAAAAGGATATAATATTACCCAAGTAAACAATAAGTTTATTGTAAGAAACTTCCAAAACTCAAGAATTGAAGGAGACATATTGCTGCCTGGAGAGTCACCCAAAATTCTTCTATACCATGTGTGTCCTGAGGATTGAACTCAGGTCATCAGCTTTGGCAGCAGCAGATAACTTTATTTGTGGTGTCATCTTATTGGATCCCCCCAAAGCCCCAAAGCTTCTTCAGAGAGAGCAGGATTGAAATCAAGAATAAAGGGAGATAACCAAGAAGATTTTTCTGCCCAGAATGATCATTTACCATTTATAGATCCTATATGGGTTAATTTAAAGCTTTGGGGGAACTAATAAATCCAATATTTGGTAAGTGAACTATTTTTAAAGAATCTCTGATGACACTTGTGTAAGTGTTACATGGGTGTATATTATAGAATACTTGGATAAGTCTTATGTTTAAACAACATGCTGAATCTTAATAACTTTGCACATGTGTCAGATTATATACGTGGATATGGATGCACACACACACAGAGAGAGAGAGAAATGAGGAAGAATTGGCAGGAGTTGCTTGAGAATTCAGGTCTGGCATGAGCCAATGGGTTCATTTCACGCAAATCCTTTGGGAAGAGTCATTTTTCTGTTGTTGTAAGCTAGCAATCTGTATCAACTGAGACTGCTTTTTTTTTATATGAAATGCACATATGGCCAAAACTCCTGGCAAATAGATAGCATAGTCTTCTAATTGAAGAAAGTTGCAGCTGCTCATAGTCAACAGCAAATACACTCCCATTCTAGACAGCCTTTGGTTTCTCATGCCAGGCATTGTGTTCTTATTCCATGGAGCAAACACTTGGGAGGTGGAGAAGAAAGTATCAGGAACTGACATGAACAGTAGGCTGCAGATGATTTTTACTATATGGCAGAGGGTAATCAGTCAGAGCTCTGTGGCTGGTCTCTCAAGGATCAGCATTCTAACCCCATCTCTACCTTTCCCCATTCAAGCCCTGTGTTTTCTACTGACTTTTAGCCTATTCCAGATTTTATACTCCCCACTTCAAGGCTTTTACATTTTTAGGTGTTGAGTGTAAGGGAGGAACATCAGAGTGCACAGGAAGCTCTCTTTCCCTTAAAAGGAGAATTAGTGTCTGCCCAGTACTCAAGAGTGAATTTGATGCAAATTTGAAGCTACAGAACAGATATCCCATATCCAAAGTTCTCTTCATTGGCCTGAGCCACTTTCCTGTATTTTGAAATCCCTGGTCTTCACAATGAAGCCTTTTCCCCATTATCTTCTATGATTTTAATTTGGGAAACAACTCATGTTCAGGGGCATGCATTAGATTCCCATAGTTCTTAAACAGACCTTAAAAGTTTGATACTAGTACAATTGGAAATTTTGCTACCAGAGGTTAAGTTAATTAAGGCTCAAGGATCATCACAGAGCTTGGAAGATAAAGGATCAAGTAGGGGAGCACTCCTTTCATTTGATGGTAGGATGAGAGTAGGAACAGGAAAGTTTTTAACTCTTATGCTGATTTTTCCCAAGGGAAAGCGAATAGCCCCTATAGTATATGAAACGGTCTATAACCAAGTGAGCTAGGAAATAAATTGTGATAACTCGAAAAGCCAATCATATGACAGTGGAGTTGGGCACATCCTAGTTTAATTCAAGGATAGATGCATGACTTTAATGAAAAAAACAACATCTTTTCTTTGAGTCTTGATCAACGTTCCGGATTCACATTTTCTAAGGACACATTCATCGATTCATTAAAATAATCATAGTTTTGGTCTCTGGCCTCTACCGCTTTCAAAAAACATGAAGTCCTAGATAAGAAGAAAAGTAGTAAAGTCAATTTTAAGCAACAAAAGTGAGGCTACTTTTCAAATTAAGAAAACTGGGGGAACCCAGGAATGGGAAGCAGTGGAGTATTGAGTTTGATGCCATAGTGGTCTGTGTGGTTAGAACTTTTCTCAAGCAAAGTAAAGACAAACAAGACAATAAGACAAGCAATAATAATCAAAGTATAAACCAAACCAAAGGGAAAAGAAGAATAACCAAGGGAAATGGGGTATGTATACTACAAATGAAATACTTTATGTTCACAATAATGAAACCTTTTAATAAACAACAAAATGGATAATCCTGGAAGATGGTATATAACATGAAATGAGCCAAAGAAGAAGATAAAATATAGCATAATCTTCAGCTGTGACATGTAAAAATGTTAAACTCTTCATTCTAAAAAAGGGAGTAGAATTGTAGCCTGAGGTTGGAAGCTGAGTTGGGGGAATAAGGGTTGTACCAAAAACTCTAAATGTTCGTTAATGAAGAATAAATTCTAGTGATTCACACAAGGCACTGGGACTGGAGGTGTATCACTGCACTGTATATTTCAAAATTGCTAAAGAGTAGATTTTAAATATTCACATTGCAAAATAAAGACAATCCTTAAGGTGATTGATATTTCAGTTAGTTTGATTATCTCACAACATATACTTTTACTAGAATGTCATTTAACCCCATGATTGTCAACAGACACAATATTTTTCTGTTGAAGTAAATGAAAATGCTACAATATTGAAGCCTTAATTAAGAATTAGTTATTGCACATATCTCAAATTTGCAAAAATAGTTTGCTAAATTTAGTGACTCCCAGCCTGGTTTTATAATTACTAACATGACTATGCTTGGCTAACCTATTATTTCATTTCTTAGATCTTTATGACTTTACTCTCATTATTGAAGAACAAATTTTTTTTAAAATAAAATCTCACCTGTGTTGAAACTCATACCTGAAATTCTAGCACTTAGGTGACTCAGGCAAGAGGATTTCCATAGCAGATGCCAGTTTAGACTAAACAAGGATACTTGGTCTCAAAAGAAAATTAAAAGCAAATATGAAATGCATCATGTCTTAGGGTTTCTATTACTGTGATAAAACACCATGATCTAAAATGACATGGTTTATTTTAGCTTAGAGCTCACATAGTCCATCACTGAGGAAAGTCAGGTCAGGAACCCAAATACACTAGGAACCTGTAGGCAGGAGCTGATGCAGAGGCCATGAAAGGATGCTGCTTACTGGCTTGCTTGTCATGGTTTAGTTTGCCCTTTTATAGAACCCAGAACCAACACCTCAGAGGTAGCACTGTTCCCAGTGATCTGGGCCCTTACAAATTTAATCATCAATCAAGAAAATGGATGACCAGAAGCAAATCTGATGGGGGCATTTACTCAGTTGGGGTTCCCTCTTTCAAAATGACTCCAATCTGTGTCACACTGACATAAAATTAGCCAACATCCCATGATATGTTTCTTCAGATATATATGGACTTCATTAAGCTTATTCACAGTCACAATACCATTGCTGCATTCAAAAATCAGTAGTTTATTTTAGCATCATATAGCAAGTGTTCATATTTCCCTGAATGCCACACAAAGGTTTCACTAATTTGATAAAATAACCTGTCTCTGTAACCTTTAACTTTAATCACATGGGAGAATTTCCTGGATATTCAACAAACTTCTGATTTTGAGCTTGAAACTTAGTATAGGCACTGACAAAAATCTCAGGACCACTGCTTTATCCCAAATATTTCCTGTAACATGTTAGACAGATCTAGAGATTTGTTTGAAAGTATATTATTGATGCTTACATTTTATTTTATTTGGTATTTAATCAAATAATATGTCAAGATAAACTCTTTGATTCAGAAACTTCTATTCCATATAAGTATTAATTCTTTGACGTCTAAAGTTAACTTTCTGTTTTGTAAAGTCAGAACCTCTTAATAGATGGGCTTTGAATCTTTGATTTGAAACTGTGTAGATTCTTTTTTTTTTTTTTTTTTTTTTTTTTTTTGGTTTTTCGAGACAGGGTTTCTCTGTGGCTTTGGAGCCTGTCCTGGAACTAGCTCTTGTAGACCAGGCTGGTCTCGAACTCACAGAGATCCGCCTGCCTCTGCCTCCCGAGTGCTGGGATTAAAGGCGTGCGCCACCACCGCCCGGCTGTGTAGATTCTTTAAATAGAAAATATGTTCCTGAATTTTAAGGAAGACCTGAGATCATCTCAGAGCTGGGGATATACATCACCTCTTCTATAAAACCTTGGAAATAAGAATGTATTACTTACATTGGTTCGTTTTCTTTTTCCTATTTTTTTTTTAGAATCTCATACATATATACAATGAAATATAAACATACCCACTTCCCATCTCCCTCACTAAGAAAGAGATCTTTAAGTGTGCAGTTTTCTGCATTATCTCCATATGGTTCTGGGATTCCATCTGAAATAGTAATCACAAAGATGGTGTTGGAGGTCCTTCTGTCTACGTGCTGCTTTTATTGGTTAATGAGAAAGAAACTGTCTTGGCTTGTGATAGGGCAAAAGAACAGAGCTAGGCAGGGAAAACTAAACTGAATGCTGGGGAAGGGAGGCGAAGTCAGGGAGAAGCCAAGGAGCCGCCACCAGAGACAGACCTGCTGAAGATTTGCTGGTAGGCCACTACATCATGGTGATGCACAGATTAATGGAAATGGGTTAAATTAAGATGTAAGAGTTATCCAATAAGAAGCTAGAGCTAATAGGCCAAGCGGTGATTTAAATAATATAGTTTCTGTGTGATTATTTCAGGGCTGAGCAGCCAGGAACTAACAAGTGGCTCTCCCCCTCCAACACAAGGAATTGACTTACTATGAGGAAACACGCTCCAAGCATCACAGCCTTCATCTTCACATCAAGGTCTAAGGGGAACTGGATGCCGAAACTGTCCACATCTGTCAGTAACTCCTTCAGAAAACCAGACCAGTGCTTGGAAATCCTACCAATCACAATTTCTTTGTCGAGAGACATGATCTGAATTGAAAACAAAAATCAGTGAACCATAGGAGAAGTTTAAAAAGTTCTAGAAAACTAATAATAAACTACTTTCAGGGATGAATATCAGCAATGTGCCATTCAAATCATGCTCTCATGGAACTAAACATTGGAAGGCTTGTTGCATACAATAGGAATTTTTGGCATCATATATGAAAAATTCACAATGTTTTCCCAGTGCTTTCACTTATTTCCTAAAAGTAAATTGTATGTCAGCTTAAATTCTGTTAATGTTTAGGAAAATAGAAATAATATTAACTTTGCACATATCTAGACACTTTCTCATGTAGATCTATTTTTACTCCTACCAGTATATAATGTCTTTGTAGGATGTATTAAATACCCTCACACATGTTCAGAGCCTCATATGTACATGCTTTTTAAGATCTCTTGCAGTATTCACCTGTATTTTCTTAGAACTGCCCATGTTTGTGATTGACCATGCTTTGGTCATTGTAGGCAAGGCTTCATGTACACGTAACTGGATTCTAAGGGAGGAATGAAAACTCCACAGTTACCAAGTGCAGCAGGCAGTGTGACAGAGTGAACACAGAGACCAGCATTCACTGGCACGAAGAGAGGGTTCTAAACATGGAGACCAGCATTCACTGGCATGGAGAGAGGGTTGTAAAGGCGTATCAGGAAGTGGCAATCCTCATCCACTTTAAAGTATTTATGACCATTCTGTGGAAATGTAGGCCTCATTTGTTTTCAGGTTTTCTGACTTTCAAAGAGAATCAGAGAGTGAAAGTCCCTCAGCTTTAAAAAGTCCTCCAGGAAGTAAATGTAAGAACATGTTTTCCAATGGTCTGACTGAACAGGGAGATCCTAGAGAAGCATGACTGGACGGTAACCACTATACATGCACTAAGCTTTTTCTTCTAAAAAATATTCATTCATTTTTATTTTATATATGTGGCTGTTTTGCTTGCATGTAGGTCTATGTAGCATGTGCATGCAGTGCATGAAGGGTACTGTGCCCTTAAAACCCCTTTTCCTTGACGTTGCTTCTTGTCAGGTATTGGTAGCCAATACAGGAATTCTGGCTATTTTTCAGATGACTGCACCTTGTTCTTACTTGACAGCATCAGCAAGGCCCTTTCATTGGACCAGAAAATATTTCTCTGGCCACATTATTTCTCTTTTGAAATATTTGTACAAAAATCTCCATTTAATACAACCGCAGCTCATTGCAAAATATCTTTTACTTAGAAGGAAATGAAATCCAATAAACATGATCACGTCTGTTACCTCAAAATCAATATTTCCTCCAAAGCTGCACGTGATACATGGGCCAGCAATTTTTAGAACATCCTGTTTTTTCTCATTTTGAACTGTAAATGTTGGCAGACATGGGTGCCAGGTCTGAATAACATAACCTATTGGCACACCAGGAGGAGCTTGGACTTCTATCTACAAAGGAAAAAGAACATTGATAAATATGTTTATGATCATATTGTCTATTTGTGCCTTCATTTACTAAGAATGACACACAGTGTTCCAATCTGCAACACCCGTTAATTAGATCAGTACTATTTCTTTTCTTAGTTCATAGAGGAAGTAACTGTCCCAAAGAAAGATGAATTAATTTGCATCAGATTCCCCAGCTAATACATAGAAGGAACAAATTGAACACTTGACAGTTTGCATGTTTTATTTATAAAGATGAAAACTATATATATATAACTATATATATATGAAAAACATAAATGAAAACATTTATAAAAAACTGTCAAAATCATTTACAAACTCTTTTTCTTAAACTTGTTTACTAACAGTGACATATCTATATGGTCAGAGCTCTGATCATTGGTGAATTTTCAACTGTGAGTCTTGATGTTGTATAAGGAAAGGACGCTGAGCACAAGACTCATGGCCCTGCTACTTGTTTACTAGGAGGACATCACAATCCATGATCAAGCTTCATGACCATGTTATACTGGTTATATAGAACTTTCCTCGGATCCTTTCTCCTCACATACTGCTATGCATGTAAGATTATACCTTGTCTAAATAGCATGGACAACATATTCTTTATACACAACTTGTTTTCTCAGAATACAGTAAGTACGGTGTTAAACCTCAAATAACTTTTTCCTGTGTTCTCTGTTTGAGCCACACTATAAGGATATTATCGGCAGAATCACTGGAATATGCAGGCAGAACTGGTCATGGACTAGTGAAATCCAGGTAAAAGCTACCTTCCCTGAAAAGTTTCTATGCCCTTGTATCTGCTCTAAAAAACATCTTTGCTCTGATTAGGCCACCAAGTAATATGAACCAGACAGCAGGACTTTAGCTGAGGACATCTCCATCTGGAGAATATTTACTACAGAGGACATAACTTGCTGTGCTTATTAAAAGAAAAGAAATGAAAAATACAGAAGATGGTATTTTTTCTGTTTGTCCCTTAATGGAGTATTCAAATCATCAGACAAATCACAAGATGAATACATCTATCCTTATCCCAGCTCTTCTGTCAATGCACTTTATTTCTAGAAAACTGTTTCAGGATATCCTCAGACATGGAGCTCCATTAGTTTGATCCATACAAGTCATGATCATTTCTAAGAAGAGATGTGACCAAAATGTCCTCCCTTGAACATCAGAAAGTGCTATTTGAGATATCACTCCACCACTAAGGGGAGATTAGCCAAGGGCGTAGGCTTAGTCATTCAGCTTCCTTCCTACCGTTGAAGAAAGACCAAATATTGCTCATCGGTCACTTTTAAAAATATCAATAATGTGGCAAAAATTCTCGCTAAACTATGCTGCAAACTGTGTTGGTAAGTGTTCACAGACCTTCTGGAGACAGCAGGGGCAGAAACAAGAGCTACATCTTAGTGGTCGATTCAAAATTATGACTTCATGACCTGAGTTGTCAAGAATCCTCATGGAAAAACTCCTGTAGTCCCCACAGCAATTGCGTGTGCAGAAATTAGACTCCTCTACTGCATAGTAAACCTTCTGCCCAAGTTGGTTCTGAATTTTGTATTTGTTAGCTGTTTCAAAACCTAAAATGGCTAAAAGAGAAAAAGCATGAAAACATAATCAACGGTGCATTAAAATCCTACCCTAAGATCGTATAATATCTAGATATTCTGGGTCTAGGTGATATTCTAGATAACACAAGGAGAGGAAAAAAGGAAGAAGATATATACATATATATATATATGTATATATCTTCTTCCTTTTTTCCTATATATATACACCACACACACACACACACACACACACACACACACACACACACACACACACACACACACAATTCAGTCTGAAGGAAGAAAAGGCAGAAAAAAAGGAAGAGAGGCCAGCAAACTAAGAAGAAATCGAATAGCTCTGGGAGACACGGAAAACAAAACGGTTATTTTTGATACCACTATGGTTTAATTCATGAAGGAGACTGCTGCACAGGGCAGGCACAGTGGCGATAGATGTGTGGATAAATGTTCACTTCTCAAGCATAGTGTCCATGTATTATGGCTAAACTAAAGAACGGCTGACGTTTTTAAAATCATGTGAGTCAATAAAGCAAATCAATTGGTTTGAGACTTTTTTATAAACCGTATGTTTTTTCATTATCATTAAGCAATGAGGAGACTTACTCTCCATGCACACAGGTAAAATGAGAGCAATTGAAGGTGGAAAGGTGAGGGACAAACCTGCACTGAGCCAAGGTCCCCTTGAGGAGAGTAGGGAGGTACTGGACAAGGGGTGAGTGTCAGAAAGGTGCATGGCAACTCAGCTCAGATTTCAACTGTCCTATCACGATACCATGTCATGAGACCACAAATCCAAAGGCATCCCAAATGAACTCTATCTTACTGGTGTTCCTTTCAATGCTAAAAACAGACAGGTGCCAAATGCAGATTCTCAAGTATCATCTAACCAAAGTCTAGCTATGGAGGTCTTCTCTTATTTAGGAACAGAAAGAGTAGTTAATAGTCAAATTTGACCATAGAAAAATGTCCTTCAGAAGCCCTAGCACTAAGGACTCATTTTAGAGACTGGAAGATGCCTTGAATTCGGTCTCTTAAAAACTGGCATGGTAACAATACCTGCCACAAATATTTTTGTGAAGATTTAAAAAACTGAGAATTATTTTATTTTTACCGAGAGAACACCTATTATTCAAATAGCTGTTCAATGTGTAGCTTGAACTATACTCGTTGTATCCAACTTCTAGTGTTCTGCCAGCTCATTGGAAAATTAAATCCAACAAAATGAATCTATGCAGGGCTACAATGCAGTTCAGTGGTAGCATAATTGTTTACTATGCACATGACCCTAGATTGAGTCCTAGGAGTGCGAAAGAAAAAAAAAAACGATGGGACTCCAGCTGTAGCGTCTATTTACTTTTCAGTAAGATGAAAGTACATATGGTGGCTATAAACTCAGATGCTGAAAGCGACCAGAGAATTTGTTATCTTTTTATATTATTTGTAATATTAAAAATGACTCCATTTCAGAGAATAAGTAAAATTTGAAGATGTGGGTTTTTCTTTTGAATCACAAACTGATGAGCTAGTGAATGTGGATTAATCATACAGTGAGTGTAAATGCTGAGCAAATAATTTGAAACTCACATATCTAAAATTTAGAAATATACATAGTATATAAAATCTGACTTTGGCGCTTAACATTCTCAAAATATATACTGTAGAACTGAATATTTGCAAATATTCAAAATAAAAAACATTATGAAAAAAAGATAGTGTTTGTTTTCAAAGAAAAACTTGGTTTAGAAAAACTTAAGCCCAAAATATTATAATCTACATAAAAGGCAATTTAAATGAAATAAAGAAAACTATGTATTTTAATAAAGTCTAGAAGTGTGCCGTACAGCGCATGACCCAATTTTCCAATGAAAAGTAACTTTGTAAACAGGGGACCATGAATTTAAAAGGTGTATTCTAAATGTCAGTTGTTATCGTGTTCTGGTAGATAGACGACACTGTAGGTCACACATCTCCCCACAGTCTCGGCAATTATCATAATTTTCAAGTAGCTTCTTCAGTTCCTTTTTGCGCCTGGAGACACTGGACCTGTGGAGACATCTGTAGGCACCCGGCCATGCTCTGCACAGCGTCTCTAAGACAACAGGGCGCTGTGCTGAGCTAGGAAGTGCTGAGGAGCCCTATAACACGTAGATGTCATCGTCCTGCATGGCATTAACAGTGATTTTACAGAACAGCACCATGCTAATTCCAAAGATCATTCACTGTACGACCTGAACCATTGCCTGAGGTACTGTGCAAGCCTCACACTGGTTACAACATGGTAGACAACAGCTGAGAAACCAAGTAGGGTGGTAAAACATGGGGCAATTTTTAGATATGAGAGCAAAGGTAAGTTTTCAGTGTTCTTTTTTTAAATTAGTATCTGTATCATGAGGCCATCATAATATTTACCAAGAGATCCCTAATTTATAGAAATGAAAATTTCTAGATACCACTGCTTGTTTGAAGACTATGAGGAAAGACATTGTAAGCAACCGAGTTCTCCATCCTGCGTCCTCCAGAATGCTGTATTTGTGGTCTTCAGTGTGCCCTTACTTTCAGTGTCTTTCTAGAAATACGAAGAATAGAACAGAATACACACCTTCCACAAACTCGAACTGCTGGTGAATTAGAATGTGATCTATCTGTCACAGTGAAAAGAAAACGGAGAATTTCAGATGCTTTAGCTAACCAACTTTGGATTCGTATTTTTAGTGTTTATAACCAGATGCCAACAATTACGAGTATCAAATTCTCACAACTGTTTATTTTTTGATAAACCATATTTAACAACTTTTTATTAAAATATATCTACTGAAATAATTTATTATTAATGTGTGGAAATTAAGTCAGTTTGGCTTAACCTGACATATCTATAAAAATTAGAAAGTCCTGCCTAGATGATTTTTGTGAAATATGAAAACACTTTTATCCACATAAAGAGGTTTTTCTGCAAATCTGAAAGTTATTCTCGACATCATTATTTGTGGTACCTGAGGACTTACTTCTATACATCTTATGATCTGTGGGCTTTTTGTTGTAGTGGTGTTTCAGGTTTTGAGCAGGGTTTCCTTATGTAGCCCATGATTGCACTGCACTTACGATCTCTCTGATTTGGCTGGATTCAGGGCATGGGTCACCATGGCCTGCATGATGTTGACTCTTAAAAAAATGATTCAAAGTATTTTATTCAAATATAAACAAGTACGTATTCAGAAGACAGTTCCTTTGCTGAACTCCATATTCTCCCTTGTACAAACACTGAACTGCAGACACTTATTATAGCTATCTGACTTATAATACAAAGCAAGTGTCAACTTAACAATGCGATGTTAAACTACATGCAGTACCCCCAAACCCAGAATTACAAGAAGAGAGTAGAGCACTCCACACACAGAATATAAATTCATTTCTTCAGTACCACTTACTGAATCTGACCTCTATTATTTACTAAGCTATTTAACACATCAGGACATTTTATTCAGCATTGTGATTGCAGAGTGCAGGATACAGAATCAAGGTATGAGGTTGCAGAAGGCAGGTCTGCTTTCATAGGCTTATAATGCTGAGTCACTGAGGTAACTCGAAGGTTTCCTCCTATGAAAATGGCTGTAATTTTGTGCTTCTGCATCACAAAGATTCTGTAAAGAAAAGAGAGTTAACCCTTATAGCATATGCATAAGCATGCCCCTTCTCCACATCCATGCCAGATCTTGTTAATTATCTTCTTGATGATGGCTCTGGGTGAGGTAGAATCTCACAAAAAGGTTTTGAAGCTGTATTTTACAGCTAAGGATAGTGAACACTTTAGTGATGTTTACTAGACACATGTATTTTTCCCCTCTGAGAACTCTCTGTTCAATTTTATAATTTCACTGTTTTTGGTTGGGTGCTTTGTTTTCTTGACATTTAGGTTTTTTGAGTTCTTACTATACTCCATACACTAATCACCTGTCAAATGTATAGGTAGCAAAGATTCTCTTCTGTTCTCTGGGCTGCCTCTGCACTTATTAGCACTTTGTCTGTGATAAGAAGATTTAGTTTCATGAGAAACCATTGGCTGATTTCTGATCTTATGTCCTGTGTAACTGGAGGGAGTCTGATTTAGAAAACCCTCACCATGACTATGTGTGGACGTGAACTCGTTAGAAGTCCTATGCAGAAAGCGCTAGCCATGCCTACATGTAGAAGTGCACTCATTCCTTCCTTCTAGCACTTGCAGAGCATCCGATCTTATGATCCTTGATCCACACTCCTGGCAGTATTGTAAATGAATGCAGACACAGTGAAAATCAATCTGGAAGTTTTGCAAAAGGTTGAAAATAAAACTTCCATATGTTTCATGTATGTCACTTCTGGACATATACCCAAAGGACTCTACGTTTTATTGCAGAGATGTCTGCACACATATGGTCACTGCTGTGTTTTTCAAAATAGCTAAGAAATGGACTCACCCTAGATGTGCAATAACTGATGCCTGAAAAAGGAAAATGCAGTTCATGTACACAATGGAATTTTATCCATCTGCAAGGAAATTTGAAACAACAAAATTTGAAAGTGAATTGATGGAACTGGAAAATATCAAAGTGAGTGAGGTAATCTCTAATCTGGAAAATCAAACGCCATATGTTCTCTCTCAAATGTGAATAGGTTTGGATCTCTATGGATGTGTTTATTTAAATAATACTGTCTGTAGAAACCCTGAAGGGAGGAGAGGGGCATGGAAGAGCTGGGAGTGATGAAGAGGCCTTACAGAAACTGAGGAAGGTAGCAAATATGCGGTGTGAAAACTGAAGAAATACTGAAAGTGGCAAATTTTAAACAAAGACCAGGGGTTGAGGAGAACAGGAGGTACAGAGAGAGGGTTTACAGAAACTAAAGAATTCACATCAAAACTTACTAATTTATAAGCTTCATAATTTTTTCTTTTTTAATTGATTTTATTGAGATATATATTTTTCTCTGCTCCCTTCCCTATCTTTTCCTTCCCCTTCTACCCTCTCCCATATTCCCCATGCTCTTTACTCAAGAGATCTTGTCTTTTTCTACTTCCCATGTAGATTAGAACCATGTAACTTTATAATTTTTAACTGTCAAAATGAATAAACCATGTATGGTCCATAATACTTATCTCAGAAGCCGTGGGTTATAAAACCAAAATCCAAGGGCCAAGTGCGGAACATCTCCCTAGGAATTATTGAACAAGAAAGTTCCAGAGGCTCCCCAAACTCTACAGGTTATGACCATTGCTTACTGCACAGTTTGATTCCAGAACTCAAGGAAATCATACTTCAACTGAGCTGGCAGCTTCCTTCTTGCTGCTAGATTTAATACAGTTTGTAATCTTCAGACTTTATATTCTCGAACACCATCTTGTCAAGCAAGGAGTTCCTACTGCTGAAACAGCGGCAAGCTCTTCTGGAGGTAGACTACTGATTTCCTACAGGATCTGAAGTCTGACAAGAGGACATTCATGCCTTGAACCGGGGACCAGGTTCAAAATCCCATGGCTGGAAAGGTCACAGGCACCATCGATGAACCTACTATTTTCATTTGGCTAAAATGGACATATCATCAAACTGCCTTCCAAGTATTTATATTTATATCAACAGACCAGTGTTGCCCTTAGTCTTAATCAAAGATACTCCTCTCTGCCATGAATGGTGAATTAATGCAGAACCCACTGCTGGCTAAGGTGCTGAGGACAAGTGACTGATGACACGAAGTAGCCATGTCCCCATTTCACCTGCTCCAAGTCTCAGAGAGCATCACAGAAGATGGGGAAGAGAGGAGGAGCCACACGATGAGGAGAGACCTATGAACTCATAGCAGCTGTGTTTCCCTGGATAGGGATACACAATACTGAGCTGGTAAACATCTAATCACAGGTAATAAAGCGGTTCATGTTTCTCAATACTCCTCTGAGAACTACTTTTGGTCTCAGGCTCTCAGATTGCTGGCGGTGAGGAAGTCATGGTCTTTAGTAATTTAGCCACTAGTACCTTACCCAGGCACCTGGGGTAGGTCTGTTGAAACTCAGTGGTTTTCAAACAAACAGTCAAACACACACACACACACACACACACACACACACACACGCACGTATGCATGCACGCACACGCAGACACACTAAATAAATAAATAAATAAATAAATAAATACATAGGACAGAAAAATTGGATGAGGATTTGGCTTGAAAATAGTTGTCAGTGTAGGAGCGAGACAAAAGAAGGTAGGTGCATTAATGTGACCAGAATTTTATTGTAGACATGTATGAAATTTTCAAATATCAGTTAATGAGGAATATATTGTATAGTGAATTATAAAAAAACTAGAAATGTGCTGAATATTTACTAGCATTTGACTCTTATCATAAATCACTTCCAAGGAAATAGAAAATACAACTTCCTAAGATAGTCACATTTTACTTTAGAAAGAAAATAAATCCATAAAAATCAGTGACTCATTTTAGAATAGATGGTCATGTTTTATGGGTCGTGTCATAATCTCTACACCTGGAATATTGAGGTAGATGAATTAGGAGGAAATCAAAACAGTGGATCCTAAGCCTACTATAGCATCGAGTGACAACACCCTTTGTTAAAAAAAAAAAATCTGTTACTGACTCTAATTTTTATGAACCACAGTGATTGCCTACCCATAAGTAGACTAGAAGCATGGTCTTGTTTATGAAGCTTTATCTTTTTGAACTTACGTGGATTAAATATTCCAGTCCAGGTGGCACTTCAGAAGAGATGGCGCTGGAATCCATGGGGTCACAGCAGGCCCACCTGGCTGGTGAGATTCTGGCTGACTTTGGGTAATAAAGAAGGCTGGGCCTTCATCAGCATTGATGGGTGGTGGAACCGGACAGCCAGCCTGAAGTCCTGAGTAACCAGGATGTCCACTAGTTCCCGAAACAGGAGCGAACCAAATAGTTGTTACTGCACAGAAACATGGAATAACAAATCCTTTTGGAAATTACCTTAACTAGCTCTAAGATACATTTCAACTCTGGTATCTATGAACTTTAAAGTGTCATTGTTATTTTTTATAGCTACTTCAACAAAGTCCATGGGATATCACATCTTCACCTATTTTTGAGAGTTCTGGCTGTGATGAATCAGCAGACAACCTTTCCTTTGGCTCTGTAGCAATTTCCCCAAAACTGACACATTCCTCTCTGGAGGAAAAAGGGGGACCTCGTAAGCCTCAGCAAGTAAACAAATCTCACTGATCAAAGACAGCTGAAATGTACAACAGCAAGGTCCCTCCTCAAGAGCATAGGATCAGTTACCAAAGCCTCAGTAGAGAGACCTCTCTGCCTTTTGAGTTGACTGCAAGCTGTGCTGAGAGGTGTAGGGATGTGCCATGTGTGAGTTGTCAATCAACAAGGATGGGTTGGGCTTTGCCGTACCGCAGTTGCCTAAGAGATGTCCAAGCACCTATTTGTAACTTTTCACCCACTCTCAGATCCTCAGCTTGGACTTCAGTGAAGTTGTTACTTTGATATGTTAATGGTACCCTCTCTTAAGGGAGAAGACATCTGTTCATGCCTCGAAGGAAAACGTTAACACAACACCCTTGCCATTCAGCCTTGAATGTAAAATATGTGAGACAAAATCATGAATGATTAGAGTTATTTATATGAAGATTTGGCATGAGTTCATGGGAAAAAATGTTAGTGAGAAAACCAAAGCAAAGGATGTAAATTACTAATTCTAGGACCAAAGCATCTTGCAAAAACAAAAATTTGGAAACCTGAACACTAACTTCTCCTATATGTATGGAACAGGGGAAGGTTTTCTACTGTGGTGATTGTTAAGTAAAAATAATAAAAAAGGAGGCTCTGCGAGCACAAGAAATCCAATGAGGTCAAATCAAACCAGATCAAAATGCCCATCATTTTATTAAGTAAGACGCCCTCAGGCAGCCGAGCGCATGGTGGGGAGACAGGACAGCAGGGAGCCCATGCAGACCTGAAAACCACGTGTTTCTCCTCTGGGAGCCCACTTAAATACCCTATGGGAGTGGGACACGGGGGAGGGGTGGAGGGCAGGACCTGGCCTGCTGGGATTTGGAGTCCAGACCAATGCAACTCCCAGGCCAGGGGGCTGGGATGGATGCCAGGGGCTGGGGACTAAGCTTCCAACTTAACAGTGATATTTGTCAAGGTCTGGAGTCATTTGTTTATTTTTCACAGCTTAGGAGAAGGGTGGCACTGAAATGTGGTAGGTAAAATCCAGGAATGCCACCACCATCCCCACATGCCCAGAGTGACTTACTTGAAAATAAAGAATTCTCTATTCCAAATATTATAGTTCTATATGCAGAAATATGTATGGCTGCAATTAAGTTTCACAGGCTTATTTTTATAGTTTATAGAAAGGCAGTTTCTAAGCTCCATAATATAATAGCACTGATAGCTATGGGGAACCTAATTCTCAGAATAGGCAATACATTTAAGTAGAACACAGATGAGCAAATCCACACATCATTAAAAGTCGGGTTGAGCAAAAAGAAGACATATAAATGTCACAAAAACATAGCTTTATTTGTCAATTCCTTCTAAATAAATGAACATTCACACATGATCTATCATGTGATTGTATCTGTTGTACAATAAAGGAAACAATTATCAAGAAGATAACTTGCACTTAAGCAACTTACAATTAACTTCCAGGAGAAAGAAAATGTTTCTAAAATAAAGTTTTCAGACACAAGGCAGCCACTTCAGATAAATATAGCCTAAATGGAGATGGCAATGCCATGAAAGGAGAAGCTTTACGAGATGCTGGAGGGAGAAACAGTGGAGAAGGAAAGGGAAGCAAAAGTGAAAGAGCTAATTTAGGATGGGACTCTGGCAGGTCTACCAAGAGAGACATCCAAAGAAGAATAGAAAGCTCTGATCATAACACAACAGCACACAATTCCCCTCCAGAAAAAAGTCTCTGGAGAGGGCTACATGGCTTCTCTCAACTCCACCTCCTTCCTCCCAGCATCCAGCTTAGCTTTCCCTGCTTAGCTCTACTCTTTTGCTTTATCACAAGCCAAGACAGTTTCTCTATTAAACAATGGTATTCCCAGCTTACAGAGGGGAATCTCACATCAATTGTTTGTTTGTTTTCTCACTTGCTCAGATACATTCTTATATAGCCCAGGCATACCTGCCAATGGATGATGCCGCCCACATTGGATTAAGACTCCTGTGTCAGTTAGCAATTTGCAAATGTCTGCTCAAACATGCTCACGGGCCAGTTTGATGGGAACAGTTCCTGAATAGAGGTTTTCTCCACAGGTAACTATTGTGCCCAGTTGACACAAAATCCTGGCACAGTTGACCCCTTGTAAACTTGACACAAAAATGCTTCACTGTTCAACCATGTTTCCTTTCTTGTTTGCCCTCAAGATCTCAAGTAATATCACAAAATAAAACGGTCCTTGGAACTCATTCAAGATTTTATGAATGCTAAAGGGTTTGGGTAGCTCCACCTCTTTAACTCTCACATCTGGAACACACAACTTGTCTTGTAGGCTTGGGTTTGCACTGCTCCACATCTTCCTCTGTCTTTGGTGCATGTTCTACTGTCTCCAATATGCTAGTGTCTCCACTGCCACTGAGAATGTATCTTTCCCAATGAATTCTCCACCTCCAGTAGTGCCAAGCCTCAGCTTTTCTTAATGACTGACCCCTTCAAGCCTTTCAAAACCAGACTATGTGGGAGACTCTTATACATTATCAGATTCAACTTCCAGATTCAGGTATGTCCTTGGTCACCTCAGTGAGTCACAGATTCTGTGCACTGACCTTAAAGAAATATGTTCCAGAAGATTTAACCTTAGTGAAATTAATGAGTGGTCTCTTATTAATCACAATTGATTTTTTTAGCTCCAGAAAATCACCCTCAATTGTCCCAGTAAAGCAAAGATTTCAGTTCAGTTGTGGTGGTCACTTTTTAATCATAGTCAGTTAGAGACTAGATTACCAGAAACCACAGATTCTTATTTCAAATTATCATGAGACCATCCCTAACAGTGTTTAAGGGATTCTCAATATTTCCTCTGGAACTCCATGCCCTAAGCCTCTCTCACATGTAGTGATCCAAGCATTGTCTTCTAAGTTCTAGTAATAGCTTACTAAGCTTTGAACTCTCAATGGCTTTTCCAGGTAAAAGCTCAAAACTTCTCCATCTTTTTCCATAAAACATTCCAAGGCCTAAAAGCCTGGACAGATTCTACACCAATATGCTATTCTCTAGTAACAATCTCCACCATGGTTCACTTTCTGCTGCTGTGATAAACAGCATGACCAAAAAAAAAAAAAAAAACTTTCAGAAGAAAGGGTTTGTTAGTTCTACACATCCTAATCTCAGACCATCATTGAGGAAACACAGGGCAAGAACTCTGGTAGACGCCGGAAACATGAAGGGAAGCTGAATATCATCATACTTTACCTGGTTTTTGTGTTACCTTTCTTATACACTCCAGGTATATCTGCAAAGGTGTGGTACCAACCCACAGTGGTTCAAGTCCTCACACTTGCATCAGTAATCAATCAATCATTCAATAAAAAATGCTGTATACACATGCCCACAGGCCAATCTAATAGAGATAATTCTTTAATTAAACTTCTCTTTCCAGGTGACTCTAGTTTCTGTCATGGTGAGAAAACTAACCTTGCCTTTTTTTAAAGTTAAGTAGAATTAAAATTAGATGTATGCAAATAACACAAAATATCTAGGATTAACTCTAACAAAACAAGTGGAAGACGTGTATGACAAGAACTTTAAATCTATGAAGAAAGAAATTGTAGAAGACATCAGAAAATGGAAAGATCGCCCATGTTCTTGGGTATATAGAATTAACAGTAAAAAATGGCAATCTTCCAAAACTAATTTATAGATTCAATGATATGCCAATCAAAATCCCAGCAAAATTTTCTTCACAGACCTCGAAAGAACAATACTCAACTTCATATGAAAAAGCAAAAAAACCAGGATAGTGAAAACAATCCTGTACAATAAAGGAATTTCTGCAGGCATCACAATCCCTGGCTTCAAACTCTACTATAGAGCTACAGTACTGAAAACAGCCTGGCACTGGCCTAAAAACAGACAGGAGCACCAATGTAACCCAATTGAAGACCTGGATATCAATCCACATGTCTACAAACTCCTGATTTTTGACAAAGAAGCAAAAAAAAATTATCTAAAATCGAAAAAAGAAATAATATTTAACAAGTGGTGCTGGCATAACTGGATATCAACATGTAGAAGAATGAAAATAGATCCATATCTATCATCATACACAAAACTCACTTCCAAATGGATCAAAGACCTCAACATAAAGCCAACCACACTGAACCTCATAGAAGAGAAAGTGGGAAGTATACTTGAACACATTGGCACAGGAAACAACTTCCTAAATATAACCCCAGCAGCACAGACACTGAGAAAAACAATGAATAGATGAAACATCCTGAAACTCAGAATCTTCTGTAAAGCAAAGGACACGGTCAACAAGACAAAATGGGAGCCTACAGAATGGAAAAATATTTTCACCAGCCCCACATTGGACAGAGGGCTGATCTCCAAATATACAAAGAACTCAAGAAATTGGTCATCAAAATACCAAATAATCCAATTTAAAAAAAATGGGGCACAGACCTAACCATAAAACTTTCAACAGAGGAATCTATAATGGCTGAAAGACACTTAAGGAAATGTTCAACATCCTTAGCCATCAGAGAAATGCAAATCAAAACAACTCTAAGATTCCATCTTACTCCTGTATGAATGGCCAAGATAAAAAACACTGATAACAACTTATGCTGGAAAGGATGTTGGGTAAGGGAACACTTCTGCATTGCTGGTGGGAGTGGAAGCTAGTACAGCCACTTTGGAAATCAGTATGGTGATTTCTCAGAAAATTAGGAAACAATCAACCTCAAGACCCAGCAATACCACTCTTGGGCATATATCCAAAGAGTGCTCAATCATACTACAAGGACATTTGTTCAACTGTGGTCATAGCATCATTGTTTGTCATAGCCAGAACCTGGAAACAACCTGAATGCTCCTCTACCAAAGAATGGATATGGAAAATGTGGTATATTTACACAATGGAGTACTACACAGTGAAAAAAAATAATGACATCTTGAAATTTGTAGACAAATGGATGGATCTAGAAAAAAACATATTGAGTGAGGTAACCCAGACACAGAAAGACAAATATCATAAGTGGCTTTTAGACATAAATAAAGCAAAGAAAATCCAGGCTATAATTAACAGTCCCAGAGAACCTAGACAACAAAGAGAACCCTAAGAGAGAGAGACATACCTGGATCTAATCTACATGGGAAGTGGAAAAAGACAAGATCTCCTGAGTAATTTGGGAGCATGGGGAACATGGGTAGAAGGGGGGAGAGAAGTTGGGGGCGGAGAAAAATATATATTTCAATAAAAACAATTTTTAAAAAAGTAGATGTATGGCTCATGGTGTTTAATTCTGTCAAACTAATAATGGTCACAGCATATTCAAACACAATTTCAACCTGGTTGAGATGAGCATTTGAATGTGTGGACTGAATAGCTAGGTTTCCTCATCCTATGTAGATAGGCTTGCTCTACTCTTTTGAGAGTATAAACAGTGGAGAACAGAAATCTCTGCTGCTTTTCTTGGGTTAGAAAATGAGTATTCTGCTCTTAATACTCCTGGTTTTGGGACCTGTAAACCCAAAATGGACTCTAATTCACTGGTTTCCCTGATTCTTGGATGGAATTACACAATGAAATGCTTTTGATTTCTTTCCTCTTTAGAATTCACTTTGACTCTTAAACGTTGTGTGAAAGTAATTCATAGCTTTATGTCTCTTTTTAAATTTACTTCTGCTTATTTTTAGTGTAGTATATGTGTGCATGTGTGAAAATGTTCATGTACCAAGGGGCCTTTGTGAATTTTAGAGGAGAGCTTTTGATAAACAGTATCTCTCTTCAATATGTGTACCCTAGGGACCAAACTTAAGTCATCAGGCTTGAAGCTATGAAACCTACATGCTGAACCATCTCACCAGCCCAACCTCATATCTCAGGCTACATATTTCCCACTGCTCTTTTCTCCAGAGGACTCTGACTAATTTAATGGCTCTTCTCCAAGGCATAACATCACACAGTTGGAGAAATGATTGGACTGTGGACTGTGTTATAGTTGGGTTAATTAAACATAGCCAGATAATTGTTTCCCCATTCTTGTATTTTTAAAGATGCCAAAAGACACAGAAGCATTTATACTTTACTAAAATATAAAAAAGCTTGGACAAAACAATGTTAACAAATTCATGCCCTATAATTTGCCTTAGGAATGATAATCACTCACAGAATTTCACATCACAATTTGATTAGCATATGCTCCTTTCCAACAGTTGAGTGAAGTTCTAGGAGTGAGAACCATCACACCTAATATACATTTAACATTTGTGAACTCCTCTGTTGAACTCATTCCATCAGAAATCACAAATCAGCTTTGTTGCTGATCTATTTAATCACTGTGTCCCTTTACTACTAGGGGAAGAAGAAGCTGTGCAGTTGGTAGACAAAGTTGACCTCCTAATTTATATGGAGACAGGATTTTGAAAGAGAGAAAAAAAATAATGGTGATTTGAAAAGGAGAAGGAGATTTTAACCACAGGTTCTGACTGACACCTCTTTCCATCTGGGACAGTAGGAATTTGAACACAGTTACCTTCCCAATCCTAAACCTAACAGTTGTCTAGGAATATAGCCAACAACACCCTAGATTCAATACCATGATTAAATGGAACAGAGGAGAAAGTGTTTATTTTGGTTTAGAGTTCCAGAGATGATAGAGTCCATCATGAAAGGAAGGGAAGGAGCAAGAGGTCAATGTAATGGTGAGGGAGCCAAGTGATCATACTCCATCAGCACACAGGAGACAGAGAGAAAGAGAGAACAATAAATACAGCTAGGCTATAAAATTTCAAGGCCTACCCCAGGGATATACTTCCTCCAGCAGAGCTCCACCTTCTAAAGGTTCCGGAACCTTCCCAAACAGTCCTAACAGCTAGGTACCAAGTGTTCAAAAACATGAACCTATGAAAGATATTTTGCATCCAAATCATAACACAAGGTTAATATTTACACACACATATAATTATGTATGTGTGGATTATTTGCATATACACAAATTATATAAGACTATGTTAAGTGACAGAGAATTTAAAAGCCTGAGTACTTTAGTTAACTAGCAATATTGTGTTTTCATATTATAAATATTCTTTTTACAAATATTTAGAAAAAATGTTTTGTTTCTCAGAGTAAAATTTATATGGACAGAAGAATACATTGAAATTCAAGACTTTCAGTCTTACCAATAAAAAAGTAGCCCTGGCATATGAGCTGCTGAAGCCAGAGGACTATGAATTCAAGTCCTGTCTCCAAAACAAACAGTAAATCAAATACCTTAAAGGGAGACGTTAATAAACATTGTCTCTAACATAAATAGTTAGCTGAATACCTTGAAGAAAAAACATTAATAACCTTCCAGGAACATGGGGAAGTTGAGAGGTTTAATTTCACCTGAGTCATCTTCGTTCACTTGGTTAGAGCATTGTTCAGTATCAAAGCAACTTTCTTGTTGTTGCCTTTGCTTGCTTCTACATTAATGAGAGGGAGTAGCTCAGAATAGCAAGCAAGCACAGTAGGTCAGACAGGCTGTCCATGACCCCACAGCAAGCAGGGGAGAGTTACAGGCTCAGAAGAGCAGCTGCTTGTCCATTGTCATTGGTTTGTTTGTTAGTTTTGGAAAACATTTAGCCAATTAATGTTTGATCTGTTGTTTTACGTACAGTTGGGTAAAATACTATACAAAGCTGTCTGTAATTAGTTCTTACCCTACGTGTGTTGTTTTCTTGATGTAAACTGTAGAATTTTTTTTCAGGCAGACTGTCTTGCAAATTACACCTCATTTATAGTCCACTACACTTTAGCACTTTTGACTTGCGTTTTTCATTTCATTGTGCAGTGTTCTCTGTGGTGTGGTTGTCTAGAAGGTCTTCTTTTAACTCTGCCCTTGATTTTGGGTTCTAGATTCCTATAATTCCCTTTTTTCTCCTTTATTTGAGATAAGAACCAAACCCTCTCTAGGGGTGAATATTCAAAAAGGAGGCCTGTAAAACAACTTAATCTCCTCCATTCATCTGTCCTTTACTTATTTCCAGCGTCCTTAAAGAGCTTCTGGGTGTCCCTCCTGAGTGTTTAGTTCTGTACATTGGAGAACAGAGTACAGCATGCCTACTCCATCTCTCCTGGGTCTGGAACCTTTCCAGCATTTTTTGAAACTCCTATTCCATTTGTACTATACTTCCTATAAGGTATGCATGCACATGCATGAACTAAGACCTATGCACAAATATATATTTTATAAAGATTGATTGCAATTCATATGAATTGAAATATTTGACAGTTGCAGAGAATTATGCTTCATGACCTGTATTTGGGGTGGATTGTTACATATACAGAGGGAAGAGTTTCAATGAATCAGCGATTGTTTTTCAAATATTTCAGACTTGGGTCAGGAGAGATGGCTTTTTAGTTAATAGAGCATAGTGCTCTTGCAGAAGACCTGAATGCACCTGTGGAAGACGGCTCTAGAGTGCCTGAGAGATCCAAGCCGTCAAACATTGTCTTTCGGCTTCGGCTTCTACAGGCAGCTTCACTCACATATATGCATGTTCTCCTGTTCTCCTCTCTCTCTCTCTCTCTCTCTCTCTCTCTCTCTCTCTCTCTCTCTCTCTCTCTCTCTCTCTCTCTCTCTCTCTCACACACACACACACACACGAGGGAGAGAGAGAGAGAGAGAGAGAGAGAGAGGAGAGAGAGAGAGAGAGAGAGAGAGAGAGAGAATGTAAGAATGTAATTTATAAGAACTGTTTTATAAATGTAAATCTGATTCCTGACCACTAGAGGGCTCAGTGTAAACTTTAACTTAACTCTCCTTTTCTTACTGGATTGAACTGGTTCTACCATTCTGCCTTAGATTCTTTCACCAAGATCTCATTTCTTTAGCACTGATAACGAAGAATAAAGATATTAGAATGAAGACTGAGTGTTTAGCGTATTTCCTGATCCAGCAGAAGTACTTAGTGACTGTCAGCACTGGCATAATTATTACAGAAAGATCTGCTTAGGGTTTTGTTCATTTCTTATATCCTTATTATTTTTCACCCATACATGTTTTGAAATAAGGTATTTGCTCTACACTAAATCATTTTCTCCCCGTGGAAAAATTCAATTGTCTGGCATCTTAAGGAATGAGTTTAGGCTTCTACAAAGATGCACTACCTGGAAACTTGGCCCAGTGTCATTTGAATAATACTCTCTAAAATCTTTGTTTTGGGATAAAATTATAGGAATTAGATTTTGAAATGCTCATGTAGTTCGGCTTGCTATAATCTAAATGATTCATCCGTGAGATCTGCTTTGTCTTCCCTGACGTTAGACTTCTGCTTAGACACTGCCTCTGCCTTCTGATTTTCTGTCCTTAGTGGATTCATTAACTCCTCCCATGGTGGTGGACAGATATGAGCGCGCTCCCCTTTCCCTTATTTATTAGCTTATTTTTATTTTGTTCTTTGTCATGTAGTTTAGAATTCAATTGTTCTAAATGAACTGATGTTGATTAAGTCAGAAGAATCAACCTTAGACATATTCAAATTGACCCTTTCAGCTAAATGAACTCCTTAGGAGTATTGAACGCATATTTACACAGATCCTAATAGATGCAGCCATGTTGATCATTTCAGGGTCTATTCACAATTATTCAGACTCAGATGGTGGTAACAAAAGATATTAATCAGCATTAACTACTTCCTGTTTCTGTAGGGTTTATTTCATTGATTGCCAGGGAATAGTGCAATATATATATATATATATATATATATATATATATATATATATATATTCTGGAACATACATCAAGTTGACTTTCAGTGGGAAAGTCACTTGCAGGCTTCCTTCATAATCAAGAGCTATGAAAAGCTTCGGTTTTCACAGTTTAAAAGGACCACTGGTCTAATGCTGGGAAACAGAAACTGGACAGATGCATGAAAGAACACACCGGCATGAATGAAAAGTGACCCATTTACGTCGGCTCCTTGTAAGTTACCATGGTAAAATCAAGGTGACCTTTAAACTCTGAGTATAAGTTACACTTTTGCCCCTTGTTTGTGGTTAGTTAAGAATTTAATCTTGGGGCTGGAGAGATGGCTCAGTGGTTAAGAGCACTGCCTGCTCTTCCAAAGGTCCTGAGTTCAATTCCCAGCAACCACATGGTGGCTCACAGCCATCTGGAATTACATCTAGTGCCCTCTTCTGACATGCAGGCATATATACAGGCAGAACACTGTATACATAATAAGTTAATAAATCTTTAAAAAAAAAAAGAATTTAATCTTTTGAAAATTGCTATACACATTTTGGAAAATTTCAAGAAACAGTGACTACAGTGACTACACACGTAGAGCGTTCCAGACTTCCCTTCTCTGTACATCTCCGCCACACCTGCCATTTTCAGTCTTCTGGATAAGAACAGCTCTTGCTCAGGGATTAGAGGTCTCTTGCTGAATCCTGGGAGTGATGCTACCTCCATTGAATTATCTGGGAGTGGTTCATCCCTCTCAGACTTCTTTTTTAAGAACTGTTGTTATTTTTAAAGAGACTTTAGGATATGATCACATTTCTCTATATACATGTTCAAAAGCACCAAGAATAAATTTTACTTAGAAAGTTTTAGAAAATTTGCCTTGGAACCATCTGGTCCTTAGTTTCCCTTTGCCAAGGAATTGATTCAATCTACTATTGCTACAGATCTACTCAGATATTTATGTCCTTCTCGTTTCATTTGCATAGGTCAAACATGCCATAATTTTATCCATGAACTTTTAAATTTTCCAGTTTGTAACTCACAGGTGTTTGTACCAATACCTAATAATTGATCATTTTTATTTCCGTGGTATTAGTTTCAATGTCTATATTTTCTTATTTAATATTAATTATTTGAGACTATTTTTAATTTATTATAGTATCCCTCCTTGTTCCTCCCCGCATCCCTTTAATCTGGGTCCACCCCTTTCTGTCTCTCATTAGAAAACAAATCAGGCTTCTAAAGGATAACAATAAAATAAGGTAAAACAAAAATTAATATATGGGAGTAGGACAGAACAAATATTCAAAAGGGAAAAAAAACAAGAAAAGGCATAGGAAACAGTTATAAACTCAGAAACACACTTATTCACACACTCAGGAGTCCCCTAAAATTACTAAATTAGAAGCCATAATAGATATGCAAATGACTTATAGGGTAATAAAGGTATGTGTGTATATATACATACCATATACATATATATAATAAAATAAAATCATATAAAATAAAATATAAAAAACCAAGATAGAACTTTTTTAAGACATGCCCTGGCACAATATTATGAGGCAAGATAAGATGCCACTGATTTTGTTTTCTGTTGACTGCCTACTGCTGGACATTCAGCCTACCCTTAAGAGTAGTTTGTTTCCCGAGTAATACTCTTTTGGGAAAAACTAGATTTTCATTTGCAAGTGGCTTTCAATTGGCAATAGCTTCTGGGTTAGGGATGGGGACATTAACCTCTTCCAGACTTTCTTTTCTTTTCTCTTGGTGAGTCTGGCTAGCGGTTTGCCAATTTTGTTTGTTTTTGCAAAAGCCTAGTTTTTAAGTTCATGCTTTATTTTTAGTGTCTAATTCTCATATTTTTGCTTTTATCTGTTATTTCTTTCCTGTTACTAATTTGGGATTTGATATATTCCTTGTTATCTATTTCTCTGAAATCATTTCAGTATCTTCTATATCTGGAATCTTTCTATTTTTGATATAGGAAGTTACTGCTATACACCCTCCCTCAGTAGAAACTTGCTGTATCCTGCAAGTTTTCAAATGTATTTTTATTTATTCTGGGAACTTTAAAACACTAAATTTGTTTGTTTGCTTTTATGATGACCAATTGTGTGTTCTTTCAAAAATATGGTGTTCAGTCCCCATATGTTTGGGCAATTTCAAATTTTATATCTTATTGTTGACTTCTAGTTTTATGAATTGGGATTAAAACATTTCCTGGATATGTCAAGAAATTGGGTGAGGGCTTGGCGTGATAGCATATGCCTTTAATCCCAGCACTCAGAAGGCAGAGGCAGATCTCCGTGAGTTCAAGGCCAGACTGGTCTACAAAAAAAGTTCCAGGGAGCTGGAGAGATGGCTCAGAGTTTAAGAGCATTGCCTGCTCTTCCAAAGGTCCTGAGTTCAATTCCCAGCAACCACATGGTGGCTCACAACCATCTGTAATGGGGTCTGGTGCCCTCTTCTGGCCTGCAGGCATATACACAGACAGAATATTGTATACATAATAAATAAATAAATAAATAAATATTAAAAAAAGTTCCAGGACAACTAAAGATGCACAGAGAAACCCTGTCTCAAAAAATAAAACAAACAAAAAATAAAAACACAGAAAAAAAGAAAAAAGAAATTGAATGAATGTCTTAAACCCTTCTTATGACCTAATATATTCTGTGGTCTAGAGAAAGTTACCTATGCTAATGAAAGCCACATGAGTTCCAGCTGCTGGCTGTAATAAATGTCTTATCTATTTAGAGTAAAGTTTAACAATTTCTCTGCTAAAATGTTCTGGTCTGTATACTGACCAAAATCAGATGCTGACCCCTCAATTATTTTACATTGGAGCATATTTCTCCCTTTCAGTTTAAAGATTTTGTTTTATAAAGTTAAGCATATCCATATTAGATGGACACAGATTTATGTCATTATATCTTCTTGTTGAACTGATCCATTGAACATTATGTAGTAGTCTGGTTTTTCTTGAAGTTTGACCTAGAAGTCGAGCAGAAATGTAGGTATTTCAGGGTTATGCTTTCTTTGAATATAATTTTCCATTCTTGTACTTTCTGTACATGGTTTTCCTGACCCAGTGTGTAATTTTATTGCATTGCTAATTTTTTCTTCATCTGTTAATCGAGCCTGGGTAATTTCACTTCAGAATTTTATCTATTTACATTCAATGTATTATCTATATAGAAAGATTAACTTAGAGGCAACTTTCTTCTGAGATTCTTTCCCTTTTTTATTGTTGTCATATGTGGCTTGATAGTTGTCTGAATAACATTTGATACTTAGTATTTATATCTTGCGCATCTTATCTCTTGGTGAAATGATTCAAGAGCTTCGAAATGTTATTCAACATCCTTTGTTTCTAAATATAGTACGCTCTCAAGTATATGTTCTAAGCTCTTTGCTGATCATGAATTCTCAGATTTTGTATTGAAAGATCTTTATTTACCAATTATTGTTGATACTCTTCCCCCAAATAGTATTCTTATGTGGTAGTTATTTTCCTTCAACATTTTATAATATATCTTTATATATTCCAAACCTTTGTGTTCTTTGTGGTACTAATCTAATGAGGATATCCTCAGTGTGACAATGTTTTGATTTTTTTCCATTTGAGAACTTTTTATCTTGTACTTTGGAGAATTTGACTGTAACACATGGTATGATGAAGATCTTTTCCATTTATATCTTTTTGTGATCCTATGAGCTTTTTGTCTAAGAATATCCATGACTTTCTCCCCAAATAAAAATGGTTCTGTTATTTCATTGAATAGGTTTTAGATGTATTTAATGTTTAAATCTTTTTCTTCAGTATTCCAAAAATGTAGACATTTTATATACTAGTGTGGGTGTGAAGGATCTCTTCAATTCTTAGACTGGGAAGATGGAGAAAGGGAGGAGGAGGGAGGAGAAAGGAAGGAGGAGGAGGAGGAGGAGAAGGAGGAGGGGAGGAGGAGGAGGGAGGAGGAGGAGGGGGAGGAGGAGGAGGAGGAGGAGGAGGAGGAGGAGAGGAGAAGGAGAAGGAGAAGAAGAAGAAGAAGAAGAAGAAGAAGAAGAAGAAGAAGAAGAAGAAGAAGAAGAAGAAGAAGAAGAAGAATACGAAGAGGAAGAAGCCTCCTCCTCCTCCTCCTCGTCCTCCTCCTCGTCCTCCTCCTCCTCCTCCTCGTCCTCGTCCTCCTCCTCCTCCTCCTCCTCCTCCTCCTTCTTCCTCTTCTTCTTCTTCTTTTGGTCTCAGGATTAGTTATTTCCATATTGCTCTGATAGATATGACCAATGTAACTTACAGAGGAAAGAGTTGCTTTGGGCTTACAGGTCCAAGAATGAGGCATCCACCAACATCCCAGTCAGAAAGATGAAAGCAGAAAGCCGGCGGACACGGTGGCTGGAGCAGCAAGCTGAGAGCTCACATCTTAAACCACAAGCAGAAAACAGAATTGAACTGGAAATGCTATGTAGCCTTTTAAATCTCAAAGCTTGACTTCAATGACATACTTCTTGTTTTTTAACATTCACAAGGCTCTGTTTATTTATATTTGGCATATTCAGAGAAAATACTCTATTATCTACCTTATCTTGATGAATTTAAAGTTTTTTAATTGATTTTTATCATTTTCTCTGCTCCTCTCCCTGCTTCGCCCCTCCCCTTCAAACCTCCCCCCAAGGTCCTCATGCTCCCAATTTACTCAAGAGATCTTATCTTTATCTACTTCCCACATAGATTAGATCTATTTAAGTCTCTCTTAGTGTCCTCATTGTTGTCTATGTTCTCTGGGATTGTGGTTTGTAGGCCGGTTTTCTTTGCTTTATGTTTAAAAACCACCTATGAGTTAGTATATGTGATAATTGTCTTTCTGTGTCTGGGTTACATCACTCAAAATGATGTTTTCTAGCTCCATCCATTTTCCAGCAAAATTCAAGATGTTGGTTTTTTCTGCTGTGTAGTACTCTATTGTGTAAATATACCACATTTTCCTTATCCATTCTTTGGTAGAGGGGAATTTAGGTTGTTTCCAGGTTCTGGCTATGACAAACAAAGCTGATATGAGCATAGTTGAGCACACGTCCTTGTGGCACTATTGAGCATCCTTTGGATATATACCCAAAAGAGGTATTACTGAATCTTGAGGAAGGTTGTTTCTTATTTTCTGAGAAATAGCCACACTGACATCCAAAGGGGTTGTACCAGCTTGCATTCCCACCAGCAATGCAGAAGTGTTCCCTTTTCCCCACAACCTTTCCAACATAAATTGTGATCAGTGTTTTTGATCTTGGTCATTCTTACAGGAGTAAGATGGAATCTCAGAGTTCTTTTGATTTGCATTTTTCTGATGATAAGGATGTTGAACATTTCTTTATGTGTCTTTCAGCAATTTTAGATTCCTCTGTTGAGAGTTCTCTGTTGTGGTCTTTACCAATAAAAATTGGACTATATGTTCTTTTGATGACCAATTTCTTGAGTTCTTTGTATATTTTGGAGATCAGACCTCTGTCTGATGTGGGGCTGGTGAAGATCTTTTCCCACTCTGTAGGCTGCAATGACATACTTCTAAACCTCACAAATGTGTCCAGATAGCTTTACCAACAGGGGAACCAAGTGTTCCACCATCTAGGCTTATGGGGGTCATTCTCACTCAAACCACCATAATCTGTCTAGACTATTGTAAAGGATCTGCCTCTAAATTCAGCTATTCTTGCTTCTGCTTAGTGGGATCTGTTCTGGTTATTGATACATTTTGTTCTTTGCTATAATTTTTATCACTGCTCAATTTCACATTCCAATCTGGTACATACTTCCTTCCTAATTTTACTTACTGTTCACTTACATCTTTTATCAGATGCTTTGCCTATGCTGAGTTCTTTGGGATGTTGCTGGAGAATCTCTGCATTTTCCAGCAACACTGACTTGCTTTTCCCTACTTTCTAAGCATGACTTGTCCATCTGGTGGATGGATTATCCCCACCATTTTGTGGGGGGAGGGTAGTATTCTTAGTAAAAACTTTCCTGTTAAGATAGGTTTTGGAGTATCAGTTGTTACACAGTGCTGGCAAGTCATCCTTATAGCCTCCACAACTGTGAAAACTGTAGAACAGTCAGATATATTTATTGTCTCTATGGACCATGCAACACTGGAGATACTAGCAACACAGGCAACTGAGTGTGGATAAAGGATTATGTGTAGCTCACACTGTGAAGACTCCTGTGAAGGTAGTCATTACAGTAGCTAGAGGGGCCAGTACTCACAGTGTGTTACAGTAGAGTAGCTAGAAGGACCAGTATCTGCACAGTGTGTCACAGTAGCGAAAGGGGCCAATATCTGCACAGACTGTCGTCAGGACTCTCTTTTATTCTTAATTATACAAAGGGGGTCTTTAACTTCTCAACCCATGGAGTGTAAATGGCAGATTCTTTTTTCTTTTTCCTTCCTTCTGTTGATGGAGCGGCGGGCTACATCCCGCCACCCGGCTAGCTTTACCCAAAATAATTACACGGAAACTGTATTCATTTAAACACTGCCTGGCCCATTAGTTTCAGCCTCTTATTGGCTAACTTCTCATTTCTTGCTTTAACCCATATTTAGTATTCTGTGTAGCACCACGAGGTGGTCGCTTACCAGGAGAGATCTTAACCTGCATCCATCTCAGAGAGGAGAGGCATGGTGGCTGACTATGGCGACTTCTTGAAGCGTCTGCCTCATTGCCTTCTACACAGCATTCTGTTCTGTTTATTCCACCCATATATGTTCTAACCTATCAGGCCAAGCAGTTTCTTTATTAATTAAGCAATGAAATCATCAAATAGATAGAAGACACACTTACATCATCCTTCCTTCCTTCCTTCCTTCCTTCCTTCCTTCCTTCCTTTCTTCCCTTCTTTCATTTTCCCTGCTTTCTACATTGTCACAGGTTACTACATATGATAAGGTTGCCATGACTCACTTGCTGATTTCCAGTGTTTGTCAATGGTCGCTCATGTCAAAATATGTCATACATATTACTTTAGGGATTCTCGTGTGGAGGAGGAAATTAATTTCAGGCATCCTTAAATTCTTAAATTTAGCCACCTCGGATTGCTACAGCATGATCAATTATGATTTTTATGTGGAGCTCCTACATATTTATTTTGTTATTTATCTTACAGCATTTTTAGTAGTACTGGTAAATTTTAAATGAATAATTTATTATTTTTATTATTATTATTATTATTTTTAGTAGTACCAGTAAATTTTAAATGAATCATTTGTTATCATTTAATTTCTTATTTTATTTTCTTTTTGTTTGTTTGTTTTTTGTTTTGTTTTGTTTTTCAAGACGTTTCTTTGTAGCTTTGGAGCCTGTCCTGGAACCAGCTCTTGTAGACCAGGCTTGCCCTGAACTCAGAGATCTGCCTGCCTCTGCCTCCTGGGTATTAGGATAAAAGGTGTGTGCTACCACAGCCAGGCTCAATTCATATTATTTTCAAAAAATAATCTTTCAGAGTATATTAAAAATCTTATTGTATTATAATTATTTGATCTTTTCTAAAAGTCAGGCAGCAATCTGAAATCATGACAATCTTGTGTCCTCTCTCAAATATACCCATTTAGTCCTTTTTCCAATTCTGCTTGTTGTTTAGAACTTTAAAATTTTGATAAACTAGTATTATCCTTTGTACATGCTTCTATATATTTTATTCTTACCTGTGAGAGGGATGATTCTGATACATAAGTATGTTTGATGCTTTCTTATGAATTTTATCATGATTTAAAGTTGCTTTCTTACAAATGTTATCTAGGAGAGATATATTAACAGATAACAATCTTCTGAAATGGAAACATGTTTCTTCTTGCTTTAATTATGAATGGAAAATTCATACTATTTCCAAATACAGGATCTTCAGTTCTTTTCTCTTGTAATAAAGTTTAACTTCAGCAAGAGTTATTGTGTACTAAGGGTACCAGGAGTAAACAGTGGAATTTTCCTTTTCAATATAGAATTCTTTGGTCTAATTTTAAGCCATTCTGCACTTAAAATACTTTCTTTCTCTACCCCTTATAATAACCTTAGTTAAAAGATATTTAAAATATACAAAATAATTTATTTTAATGCCATTTTAGGAAGAATATTTATTTCAAAAGAGTTGGAAAAGCTAGGGTTTCATTTGATTATCAAGTATTTTTGCATTCTGCTTGAAAACATCTGCACCAGAAACTGGGAAAGGGTTTACAAAATCCTAACATAGCGTCTCTTGTCTTTAGTGTCACATAATGGAAGGAAGATTGACTCTGCCTCTCAGGGTTACATCATTCATGTCATTAAAGCATTTGTTAACCTTGGTCCTGAAAGCCTCAAGCTCCATGCTTTGGGAACAACTGTTCACCTGTTAGTCTCTCCATTACACTGGCAACAACAATGCTTTTGTCTGTACTCTATATATGGCTTCAAACATTAAAACGCCAATAAAAATGTAATTACCGCCCAAACAAATGTCACGGGTGTTTATTGCCATTTCTAATTAACTCTGGATAAAAGTGATCATGGAGTCTTCAGGTGCTTTTCTAAGATTGGCTGCATCTGTGTTGTATGAGCTCTGTCTTGTCTTTTTACATTTTACTTTCACAATGTTTCTACATTTTATGTTTACAATTCCCTCCCAACTTAATTATTCCCTAAAGCTTCAACTCCACCAGATGAGATTAAAAATGAAGCAGATATAAGGAGAGCAAATTTAAAATAGGCGGCAGTTTTCCCACATTTGTACTTTAATTTCCTTCCTTTTATGTTCTTTGTGAATTCCTGATATCTTCCTCCCCACTTGCCCTGCTATTCTCTACACAGGACACTGAAGCAGGTCTTGGTTGGTTTTTGTCAACTTGTCACAACATAGACCTATCTGGAGTGGAGAGATCTTGATTGAGAAATGTCTCCACATTTCTCCACTATAGGCAAGTCTGTGGGAGAATTTCTTGTTTAATGACTGGTTTGGGAGGGGTCAGGGCACTGTTGGTTCTGCCACCCCTGGGCAGGTGGGGTTTACAAGAAAGCAAACTGACCAAGTCAATAAGCAGCATCCCTCTGTGACTTCTGCTGCATTTATTGCCTTGACGTCTTTTAGTGATGGAGTGTGACCTGAGAGCAGTAAGAAACCTGAGTGATGCCCAAGAAAACCTGAACATCAGGCTGGATGAAATGACAAAGACAGGATTTTGAACAATCAACTCAGTAAAGAGGCACAAACATTGAAGCGAACTCAAGCTGAAATGAAGATTGAAAACTCAAGCTGAAACGAAAATTCAATTGAAAAAGCTCAATAACAATTAGAAAACTCAGGGTAAAGGCTTACAAGTAGAACTGATTGAGTAAAGGTAGAGTGTAAAGACTCAAACACAAATTAAAGGTGTTAGATGACTCAAGAAAAGAAAACTTTTTTTAAGTCACAAGAAAGGAACACACAGGAACTGTGCGACGAATGAAAATCCACAAATGTTTAAGTTTATAAACGGAGACCTCCCCATAGGAAATCACAGTTACAACAGCGCAAATAAAGAGTCAAAAACTTGTGGAAGTAAACATGAGTTACATACAAATGAAAATCCTTGAGAATACCGACTGATTTCTCAATAGAAACTTTGAAAGCCAGAAGAGCCTAGAGCAATGCACTCCACATTCTGAAACACCAAGGGTGATAGCCTAGGTTACTATACCTGGGAGAATTATCTGCCACTGACGAAGGGGAAAGAAAAACTTTTGTGATACAATCAGATTAAAAGAATACATGTTCACAAAACCAGTCCCACAGAAAATATTAAAAGCAACACTTCTAACTGAAGATAGGAATAAGCATAGCAACAAGACTATGGGAAGAAAATGAATCTGGGCTAGAAAGATGGCTCAAAGGTTAAGAGGACTAGCTGCTTTTCCAGAGTCCCTGAGTTCAACTCCCGGCTCATAACTGTCTATAACTGTAGTCTTCTGAGATCCAATGACCCATCCTGGTTTGCAAATATACATGAAGATAAAGTATCTATGAAGATGAAGTATCCATAAACATTAAAACATAAATAAATAAGTATTTTTAAAAGAAAACAATGAAGCTATAATTACTGAAACACAAAATATGACGAAGAATACAAACAGCAGAATAAATCAATAAAAGGACTACAATCAAAACTCACCTTTCTATAATAACTATAAGTTGCTAAAGGCTTCAACTCTTCAGTCAAAAGACAAAGGCTGGTTGAATGGGCAAAGAAACAAAAGCCACCTTTCTGTTATGTACAAGAAACTCATCTTATGTTTAAAGACAGAAATAACTCTAAAGTAAAGGGGTGAAGAAAATGGACCATGTAATAAGCAGGATTGCTGCCCTAATATCTGACAAAATAGATTTCAAACTAAAACTAATCACAATAGATAACAAAGGACACTCCATTATAATTTAGGGAACAATCAACCAAGATGACATTAGAATTATGAACCAAATTCTGATGCTTAACATTTCTTTTAAAAATTACTACTGGAAACAAAGACATAGATAAACACCAATTCAATAATAGATGATCTTGATACACCAATTATTCAGGTAGCCTGAAAAAATTTAAGAGAAATATTAAAATTAAATGATGCCATACATCAAATGTACCTAACATATCTATAGACTATTTTATCCAAGCACCAAGGAATGTATTTCATATTCAGCATTACATGGAAAATTTTTTATGGAAAACAGACCACATTCTGGGACACAAAACAAAGCTCACCAAATTCAGAAAGGTTAAAATAACTGGATGTATCCTATCTGATCATAATTCAATAAAACTTAACAGCAAATAAATCTGTGGTAAGTTCACACACTCATGGAGATTAAACATCTGTTTAGGGAGTAATGAATGGGAAAAGACAAAAATCAATAAAGAAATTTAAAAGTCCTAGAATTAAATGAAAATGAACACAACAAAACAAAACCTCTGGAGCACATTAACAGGAGTCCTGCCAGGGAAATTTATAGCTCTAAGAACTTACATTTAATGAAATCAAAAGGAACATAAAATGACTTGAGATGCAATGTAAGAATTTGGAAAAACATCAAAAAATTAAATCCAATTCCAGTTGACAACAAGAAAGACTAAAAATCAGAGCAGGAGATAATAAAATGGAAACAAAGAAAAAAAATGAAAAGAATCAATGAATCTAAGAACTGGGCCCTTGAGAAGCCAAACTATTTACAGATCTTTGGCTGAACTAAGCAATAAGAAAGATGGCCAAATTCATAAATCAACAATGAATAGGAACCATTACAACAGACACTAAATAAATTCAGAATATTGTAAGGGGATAACTTAAAAAATATGTACTCAATTAAATCAGTAAATCTAAAAAAAGAAATAGAAAAATTTCTAGATTCATCAAAATCACCAAAATTAAAAGAAGAAGAGATCAACAACCTAAACAGATCAAGAATAAGTGAGACTGAAATAGTAATAAAAGGCCCTCTGGCTGAGAAAAGCACAGACTGAGATGGATTCTCAAAGAATTCTACCAGACTTTCACAGAAGATCTACAGCTAAGCGTACTTAGGACTTTTAAGCCCCTTATATGAAGCTAGTATTATTGTAATACCAAAACCCAGTAAACAACAACAACAAAATGAAGACTCCAGGCCAATATCTGATTAACATAGATCCAATAATCAATCCACAATAAAATATTTGGGAAGTGAGGATAGATATATACCAAAGTGAATATTCACCATGTTCACGTTAGCTTATCCCAGAGATGTAGGGATGGTTAAACGTATATAAACAAACACAAAAACCAATTTGTATATAAATCATACAAATTGATTTATGAACAGAAGTCTTTTGATCATCACAACATATGCAGAAAACAGCAAAATCCAACATAACTTCATGATGAAAATCCTAGAGAAAGTAGGACAAAAGGGAACATACATCAACATAATGAAGGTTACATATGAAAAACTCTCAGCCAAAACCATACTAAATGGGGAGAAACTGAAGCAATTCTATTAAAATCAGGTGCATGACAGGGCCGTCCACTATCTCTAGTCCTTTTCAATATAGTAATGAAGGCACTCTCTGGAGCAATAAAGCAAGAAAAAGAATGTAAAGGAATATAAATAGGAGAAGGAAAAATCAAATTAGTCTTACTTGCAGACGATATGCTATTATACAGAAGAGATCTAAAACAGTTCCACCGGAAAACTTCTACAAGTGTCCAACAGTTTCAGTATGAAATGTATACAAATTGACTGTCCAAAGCAATATCCTTTGCCATACAGATGCTTTTCAGTTTCAGGTGGTCCCATTCATTAATTGTTTCAATATCTGTGCTACTGGTATTATATTTAGAAAGTAGTCTCCTGTGCCATTGCATTCAAGGCTACTTCTCACTTTCTCTTCTATCAGGTACAGAGTAATTGAATTTATGTTGAGATCTTTGATCCACTTTGGACTTGAATTTTGTGCATGGCAAAGACACTTGCTCAACAATGTTCATAGCAACAATATTCATAATAGCCAGAACCTGAAAACAACCTAGATGCCCCTCTACTGAAGAATGGATAAAGAAAATAAGGAGTATTACTAAGCTATAAAAAAACAATGACATCAAGAAATTTGTAGGCAAATGGATGGAAGTAGAAACAATCATCTTGAATGGGGTAGCCCAGATCCAGAAAGACGAACATGATGATGTACTCACTCATAAATGGGTAGTAGATGTAAAGCAAAGGGTAACCAGACTACAATCTACAGCTCTAGAAAAGCTGGGTAATAAGAAGGACCCTAATATGGATGCATGAATTGTCCTGGGAAGGGGAATTAGATAAGATCTCCTGAGTAAACTGGAGGGGGTGGCAGTAGAGAGGAGAGGATGGGGGATGAGAACATGAGGGAACAGGATGGTCAAGTTAAAAGAGGGACAGACTGGGAGAGCAAATAAAGAGATATCTTAGTAGAGGGAGCCATTGTGGGGTTAGGGAAAAACCTGGGTTCTAGGGAAATTCCCAAGAATCCACAATGGTGATGAGCTAAGGCTCCTAGCAATAGTGAAAAGGGTGCCTGAACTGGCCTTCTCTTGTAATCAGATTGGCGAATACCCCAACTATCTTCATAAAGCCAGATGCAGAGATCCAAAAGCAAGCACCAGGCCAAGCTCTGGGAATCCAGTCAAAGAGAGGAAGGAGGGATTATAATCATATATGAGCAAGGGAAGTCAAGATCATGATGGAGAAATTACAAAAACAGCCGAATCAAGCTCGAAACTCAAGAATTCTAGACAACAGCTGTGGACCCTGCATGGACCAAACTAAACCCTCGGCATGTGGGAGACAGTTGTGTAGCTTGGTCCATTTGAGGGGCCCTAGTGGTGGGACCAGGATCTATTCCTGATACACGAACTCGCTTTTTGGAACCCATTCCCTATGGTGGTATCCCTTGCTCAACCTTGAAATGGTAGAGAGGGGCTTTGTCTTGCTTCAACTTAATGTGCCAAGCTTTGTTGACTTCCCATGGGAGGTCTTACCCTTTGGGAGGAGTGAATGGGGGTTGGATTGAGGGAGATGAGATGCATGGGGGAAGAGCGGGAGGAGGGGTGGATGGGAAAACTCTGACTGGAATGTAAAATGAAATTTAAAAAAATAAAGCAGTAACCTTTACATACACCCAGCACAAATAAGCTAAGAAAGAGTTCACGGGTGCTTTCCTATTGACAAGAGCCCAAAAGCAAAAAAAAAAAAAAAATGCCTAGGAATATTTCTAACAACGGAGGTAAAATGAAAATGTCAAAATTACAATAAAAATGTCTAATCTCTGACGGATGAGATTGAGATCGGTGTTAGGAAATGGAAAACTCCATGAATTAGTACTGTAAAAGAAAAATGACAATCACAGATACAATGCAATCCTAGTCAAAATTCCAACATTTTACACAGAAACGGAGGAGGTCACTTAGGATCACAAAAATATTCCCATTAGTCAAATTATTCCTGAGGAAAAGTAACAAGAGAACAACATGGTTGGAGGGCTTACCATTCCAAATCTCAGGATATATTACAGAAATATAATAATAAAAACAGTATGATGTAGGCTCAGAAGCTGAAATAAAGATCAATGAAACAAAATAGAAAGCCAAACAATAGAAGGATAGTACAGTGGTACACCTAAGTAAAGTCAAATTATTTCTGACAAGAACTCCAGAATCATCTACTGGAGAAGAGAGCATCTTTGAAAAACAGAGATACATGCTAGGAATATTGGATGTCTACATGTAGAACAAAACTGGAGATATATCTACCACTCTGCACAAAAATTAATTTCAAATTGATCAAAGAGCTCACAGTGAAACCCAAAACAATGAAACTGCAAGAATAAACGTAGGCAGTGTCCTAATATTCACAGGTTAGGAAAAGACTTTCTGAATATGACTGCATTTTCCCAAGATTTAAGACCAACAAATAACTAGTGAAACCTCATTAAAAAGAAATTTTAAAAAAAAACTTGTACAAAACTAAGAAAACAATCAAATGAAGAGCCACAAACTGGGAAAGAATCTCGATCAGCTCTACATCTGGCAGTGGATTAATGTCCACATTGTGTAAAGACTTAAAAAAAGTCAAGAAAATAAATGACCAAATTTTAAAAATTGCTATTAATTTGAACAAAGAGTTTTCAAATGAAAAAATAAAATGACTAAGAAATTTAATGGTATATTATTTCTTTTTTAATAAATAAATCTTGCCTCCAGATCAGAAAGCAAAGCAGCCAGACTAGTCAACCATACAGGCCAGGGAGTGGTGGCATACACCTTTAATCTCAGGACTCCGAAGACAGAGGCAGACGGATCTCTGTGAGATCCGGGGTTTCACAAGACTGAATCTGTCTAAAAGAGAAGCAGAGCTTACACAAAGGTGATCCCAGCAGTTGGGATCACACACCTTTAATCCCAGCACTAGAGAGGTGGAGACAGGAGCGATATGGTTGGGTGGAGAGAGGAATATAATGCAGGAGGAGACAGGAGCTCAGTGGAGTGTGGAGTCTGAGGTTGGTATTGCAAGACCACCAATTTGTTTGAGACTTGGTAGAGGTAAGATCTCTCTAACAGCTTTGCTCTTCTGATCTTCACCTTGAACCCCAATATCTGTCTCTGAATTTTTATTTATTTGTGCTACAAAGAAATATTTCAAAGAGTATATATTGTCCTCAGCAATTAGGGAAATGAAAACTAAAAACTCTTTGAGATTTCATTATATGCTGGTTAAATTGGCTAAGATAACAAAACAACCCAAAACAAATACTGAAAAGGATATGGAGAAATGGGAAATCTTCACGCACTGTTTTGGGGTTGTAAATTATTATGTCTAGTCTGAAAAGTAGTCTGAAAACCAGGGGAGAACTCTCAAAAAGATAAGATTAAACTACCATATGAACTAGCAAGAACTATTCCACACTGTATGCCCAAAGGATAAAACATCCTTCTCCACAGATACTTGCTCAGTGATATTCATTGACACTCTATGCACAATAGCAAGGAGATGGAAATAACATAAATATCCATCAGCCAGTGGAGAGACAGAAAAAATGTGTCACATATAAATCATGAATTACAATTCAGTTATAAAGACAAATAAAATCTGCACATAAATGAATATAACTAAATAACATATTGAATGAGGTAGCCCAGAGCCATAGAAGCAAATGCCATGTGTTCTCTCTCATTAGTAGTTCCTAGCTCCAAATCATCAGGTGTGAGTATATAAATAATTTCTGCCCTGATCTTGTTTTTGTTTCCTGTCTACTATAGTTGTGTTTTGTTTGATGCTGTTTTTTCCAGTGCATTAAGGAGTATCAATAAATTCTTTATTTAAGATCTCTGAGAATGTAAGATTGGCATTTAGTGCTTGTCTTAGTAACTTTTCTATTGCCATAACAAGACACCATAACTGATGAAACTTTAAGGAGAAAGTTTTGGGGGGGCTTATAGTATGGAGGGTGAGTAGATAATTGTCATGGTGGAGGACCATATGCTAGAGCAGTAGCTGGAGCTTACATCTGACCCATAAGCACTAGAAAAGCTAACTAGGAATAACATGGCCTTTTTAAACATCAAAGCCCACTTCAGTGATACATCTCCTCCAACAAGGCCACACCTCCAAATCCTTCCCAAACAGTTTCATTAACTTGAGACCAAGCATTCAAATATGAGCCTATATAGGCCAATCTCATTCAAGCTACCATATTACTATAACTTTCCTACTGGGACCTCCTTCCTTGCATCCCGTAGATACTGTGTTTTCTTTTATATTTAATTCCAGAACATTTTTATTTCTTGAAAGACCCATTCATTCCTTAAAGAACAGCAATAATCACACATTTATTTTTTCTAAAATATTATTCTGAGTTGTTGGAGAGAATGTGGATTTCTCATAATCTCTCAGCTAGAGATAAAATTTTCTTAATTTTAAAGAATTTTTTGACTTTGTCACATTATATTATTAATAATGTCTAGAAACTACTGTTTATGAAAAATCATTCACTTATCACTTAGCCCATAGTATAGAGATAAGCAGGACAAAGCCGTGGCATTTCTAATTTCATTTGTATCTTCACTTTGGGGTAAGCTTACAGAGTTCTGTAAAAAATATGATAATAATTATAGATATTCTCAACTCTTATGAAAGCTAAAATATTCCATCCTCCTTCAAGATTTATGGTATAAAGATAATAGTAGCTCAGGTAATTAGTTTTAGATTTAGTTTTATCTAGCTCTAAATTAGATAAAAATATCTCCAGAAAGCATCTAGTCACTGTTCTAAACCTACAGTCTCCTCGGATTTTAGGAATACTATAAGCTTTGAGATTCCCCCATGATGATCACCCTCTCCCTATGCCCAGTAGGAGCAGTAATCTCCTTGGAGACAACTTGTCCCATTAAAATACTTTATTAGGAGTGTTTTACAGAACCCATCCCGAGATGATTATCACCACACTAGTTCAATCAAGACTGCTCAATTATGTATACTCTCACCCCTTACCCAATCAATTCTCCTTAATGTTAAAGCTCACAGCTATTCCAAAGAGGCTCTCGGAAGTTTAATTTTTCTCCTTTCTAAATTGTACATTATATGTAAAGTTCTGCCTTGATTTTTTCATCATCAGTTTTGTTTGCTTTCTTGGGGTTCAATGCCTAGTCTTTACATATTGAAATGCTAGAATTGAGCCTCTGACTTAGGTTCTGGTTGTATAATCATATACCTACTAAGTGTCATATCTCTGAAAAGATTGTTGGTTCAAGTTGAGAACTTCTTGTTCATTTCTCAGTCAAGTGTCACTCTATTTTTAAAGACTAAAACATGATGCTAAGAAATGTCTTTTCACAACAGATTTATATGTGGAACAGTTGAGAGATGAACCCACATGTCCCGAGGAAGATGGTGAGAAGGGGAGCAGTTGACTTAGATTTTTGCACGAAATATATATATATATATATATATATATATATATATAATTATATTATATTATATTAAAGAGTATGGAAAGATATTAGAAAAGCCTAAGGCCTCTTGAGTGTCATGTAAGTTTAATATATATATTATTATTTATATGTCAGAAGTAAAACGTGTTTGGAGGCGTTTGTTATAATCCAACTAGGGCATTTGATTCTTTTTACTCTAGACAGAAACATAAAAGCCTAATTCCTAATTAAGAAACTAAATTCCAAAATAGAAGCTTAAGAACTCAGAATCTTAGGCAGTGTCTCAAAAAAAACTTCAATATTATCACCCATAACACACTAGCATCAATGAGACATCAACAGAATATGCTTTCTTTTGTCTGAACACTGGTTTCTTAAGTCAATAGCCTGAATATATATCTGTCAAATAGCAAGAAATGAAACCCATAAAGTGATGGATTTATAAGGAAATAATTAAGTCCTGAGGAAAGAACCTTCATGGATAAGATTCGGGTATTATAAAATAGACCTCCAAGAGAGATTTTCCCTTAAGCCTTATGAGGATCCAGAAGAAATTAGAGATTATGAGGGAACAGGGTCTTATTCTTATCAGATAGCAAATCTCAGCACCTTAATCTTGGGTTCCCGTCCTCCAGACTGTAAGAAGTCATTTTCTATTGTTATCACCCATCCATATTTGGTCTTGTTATAGTGGCCAGAAAAAGAAAAAAGAAAACCTAATACACCTGATATGAGTTTTAAAGACTGGTATGGGTGAGATCCTAGGCATAAATGTATATAGTCAGTTATGATTGTCAATATTTCAAAGTCTCTGAAAGATATATATGAAATGGTTACCTTAGACACCAGTGCAAAGAAGATTGGACCTTCATCTGGCTCAGTCTTTTCAAGATGCTATTAGGAACAGTCTGGGATGGGCAGGTCTCCGCAGCTACAAAAATTAACATTCCATTCAGAACCTGGAACCTAACTAGTTCTATGGACACATGGAGGTGCTAAGGGATGTATAGGTATTAAGTTTTTGTGATCTTAGAGTAATTTGCTTTCAAAGAATTGAGCAACTTTCTGTCTTATCTCCAAGAGGTTTGTGATAGTTAAAGGTATTACTATTTTTGTAGGACAAGCACCATGGAAATGAAATATTTATAGCCCATGACATGATTGACAGGCATTGCATGTTGTCTTCTATTTAGCAATACTATACAAGGGGATAATGTTGAGAAGTGTCCTTCTTGGTCACACATGAAAAAGACAAAGGCAGGAAAGAATGTAAATAGAACATTACATTATGGAAAGCAGAATTTAAGTTGAGAAAAGGGTGTAAAACCTTCACCTCTTAGAAAAAGGAAAAATATTTAACAGTAAGATGGAATAACCTTGAAACTGGAGCATCTCGAGGAACAGTGTTGAGATAGTGGGGTGAGTTACTCTCCTACTCTCCTTTTTACCATCCTCACTTATAGACAGTATGACACTCTTGGGCTTGTCATCTCCTTTGAGCCAGGAAAGGGGGTCTAAATATCTATGTAGAGAAAAGAGCATGAAGGGGAGCCTCCATCGTGCCCATGAGGACAGTGTGGTGCTTGTGGGGCTGGGAAAGAGGCTCATCACCTCACAGCAGGTAAAATCTGAGAAACAAGGAACAGTTGGCATTAATGGAAGGAAAGAAGATAGGCAGAGGCCAAAGCAAGCTGCCATTCTGAAAGATGAGCTCATCCTGTCCCAAAGGATTCATATCTCTCATGCAGCTGACTTCTCCATAGAGAAGAGAAGGCTAGCTAAATATGTCATATGCAATCAGCAATCTTACAAACTTCCTAATCAGATCAACATATTGAACACTTTCTCTTGAGCATAAAGGTAACAAATTAACATCGAGCTGTGCCCTCTTCATTCCCAGTAATATGGGCTGTTGTTTCAAGTGACTAACAGAAATAAATGACTAAAACACATATGGATGCATTGTGCCACTCCAAAATCTAGTATAGCCATTCAGATGTTTGAATGCCTCCTCATCTAGAACTTTCTTTTTAATTTTCTCTCGTGAGAGTAAATGAAAATATGGCACAATTCCTGCTTTTACAGAATCACAAAGTTACACAAAATTTTAAAAAACATAAACATTATTCAGAATTGCCTAAAGTGATCTTTACTGTGACATATCTCAGTAATAGTGACCCCTCAACTTTGTTGTCTTTGAAATGGAACTCCATTCTTCTAGTTATGAAGATACATGGCAGTGTGCTTTTCTCAGGTTAGGAATTTTGGATTCTGAATAAAGTGTTTATGTTTAAATAAATAACTATCAAACTAAATTAACATTATTAGTTCACAATTTAAGACAAAATCTCATTATTCTTCTAAAAATTTGATCTCTGAAATAATACACTATTTTATCAGAAAATGTTTGTAAGATAACACCTTTTATTATTAATATTATTGTTGTTAATGTTATGAGTTCTTTGCGAGTTTCATACATGATTAGATAATATTTATCTCTCCTGCTGCACGATACAACCCCTTTTTTCTCCCCACCCAGTTTTGTATGCTAATTTTTCAAATCCTATAACAACAAGTCATGCTACCCAAATATCCTTGGATGTGTAGCCTTTCACTGGAAGAACATGATCAGCTTATCAAGGGCTACACTCTCAGATAAAACCACCTTTCTCTCTCCCCATCAGCCAGTAATTGCTAACAGTTCCGTGGCTGTGAGGTAGAATTGTGTATCCTATTTAAACCCTTGTATGTCTGGCTTGGGCTTACATAGGTATGCTGTGCCTGCTGCACAACAGATGTGAGATCCTGTGTGCAGCTATCCATCCTGCTTTGACTTGAAGAGATTTTTCCCCTGCACCTCTGGCTCTCTATTCATTCTACCTCTCTTCTTCTTGGGCTTTAAAATACCTAGGATCCTCTGCCAATAATACTTAATGAGATTATTGTTTAATATACTTTATGTTCTCCTGAAATTGCAAGTCATCTTTCCTGATACATAAATCAAATTTCCGGAAGGGTTAAAACATTTGCTTATTTGTTGATTTAAAGTTTCTATTTTATCAGAACATTGCCCAACGGTGGGGTGATGTGGGCAGCCATGTGATATCTAGGAGGAATTTCCCAATGAATGAACAGTGGCTAAATGAAGATTTTTCCATAGAAGGGCAGATTAACATGTAGTTTTAGTAAGTTAAAAATTCCACATATGCAAAATAAATCATGGAAATTTAAATGGAATGAATCGTGAATGCTAAAAATCCTAGGTAAATTTGTAATGGTATGAATATTAAGTGTTCCCCCAAAGATTCATGTGTTGAATGATTTTTCCCCCATACGGTGAATCTATTCATTGAGAAGTAATTGAATAATAAGAGCTCTGAATTCACTGATGGATTTATAATTTGATGGTACTACTAAGAGAAGGTGGGATGTTGAAGACAGTTGAAAGAAGAAAGTCATTGGGTATCCTTACAAAAAGTGGACAACCCCTGCTCCCCTCTGACTGCCTTAGGATCACCATGAAGTGAGCAACTTTCTCCTCCATGTGCATCAGGTATGATGCTCTGTTATAATATGTGCCCAGAAACAAGGGAACCAGTCAAACACACATGGAAAGTTCTGAAATTACAAGCCAAGATAAACTATTTCTCTCAGGCATTTAATGCAGGGAAGAAGAATCTAACATAATATTGCAGATCCTAAATGCTACCTTTTAATCACATAGTAATTTTGTGTATTTGTAAAATTACATTTACATATGTATATATGAGTTGTGTGCATGTATAGGAAAATGAGTCTATTGTATATGTTTCTATATTTCTTCCCTTAAAACCATTAGATTCCGTTGTTAACACAGAAGTCCCAAAGTCTCATCAGCATCAGTACTGCAGTCAAGATGTTAGAGAAAATGATAGAGTTTGAGGAGCAAACCATGGAGACACATAGTTCTCAGGAGATTTATTGGAAGAGGTATTAATACCATAGAGAGGATGGTAAGGATTCGAAGAGGGACTCAGTCCAACAAGACAAAGCAGGATTTCCAGCCTCCCATGTTTCAGAGATAAGGGAAAGTCCCATGGTATTGGGTTGATAGCCTTTAGCAGCCTGCGTGCAGTCAGGTGGGACTTCAAGTGCACAGGAGAAATTGCTTGCTTGCTCCCTGAAGCTCCCTGAAAATGTCCTTCATAGGGGAGAGGTTTCAGGGTGTTGTGCAAACCAAGCACAGCCTGGAGAGCAAGTGTTCTTCTATAGCTTCTGCTTCCAGGTTCCTGCCCTGTTTCAGTTCCAGCTGTGATTTTTTCTTGATGATGGACTGTTACCAAGAGGTGTAAGATGAAATACAAGTTCCTCCTCAACTTGCTGTTGGCCATGGTCTTTATCACAGCCCTAGAACCCTAAGACAGGGGCTTTTTTTTTTTTTTTTGGTTGCTGAGGGTACCCTTAAGGTTAGCCTCAGTTAATGATTGCTTTTGGAATGCTCAACAGGAAGGTAGATTGGCAGGATTCAGCAGAAAATTGACACCTGTGAGTCAGAGGTACTTCTTTACTTCTTCAAAGGGGAGTTATTTGTGCATTGCTTTAAATACGTGAACAGTTATAAAGTGAAAGAGACAGAGAATTCAAAGTAAGGTTTCTGTACTTGCAATATTCAAAGTCAGTGGAAAGATCAGCTAAGGTAAGCCTTGAGGCACAGAAGACTACGTTAACCCCAGAGGAAGCCTCTCCACTCATAAACAGGCAGAAATGCTAGGACTTATGAAATTATCTTAAGTACTTACATTTTGTTCCTAAATCATCTGTTTATGGAGAGTATTTCTTGGGTGTGATGACAGCCCCATGCAGGGAACAAAAGTCCTTAATGGTCAGTTTATGTTTAGCTATCATAACACCGATATGGATATCTGACATGGGGCGACATGGCTGATACTGGACATTCGGGGACCGTGAGTTAGTGAAAATGATGGCTTAATTGGACTTACAACTTCATAATACTAGAGTCTGTTATGGCACAGTGAGTTGAGAACTTATATCTTGATCTACAAATATGAAGCATAGAGAGATCGCTGGAAATAACACAACTCTTTGAAACCACAAAGTGCACACTCCTACCCCAGTGACATACCTTCTGTAACAAGGCCATATCTCCCAATCCTTCTCAAACAGTTCTACCCTCCAGGAATCAAGTCCTCAAATATGAGCCTACAGGACCCATTCTCATTCAAACCACCTAACTGGCTAACCTGGGTATCTGGAGAACTCATAGTAAATGGGGATATAATTGGTTAAGTAGTGTTTTTTTTTTTTAAAAAAAGACCACTTTGGGGTGCTTTTATATAAATATGGCTTTAAGGTATGAAGTGAGTGATTTGGGCTCTTAGCAGCCAATGGGTAAAGGTCTGGGTGTGCCTACCTGCTGCCTATGTACGGGCCTGCGTATGTAGGTATGCCCATTGGTGTGTGCCTGAGTGCCTGACCGTGTCTACCTGCCTAGTGGTCTGTGTGTTGGTGAATGAAGCAAGTCTTATCTGCTAAGACTCCTTCCACTCCCTTCAACCTACCGGACTCCCATGACCCTACATTGCTTTTGGCTTGGGCCTCACATCTTGGCATGTAGGTAGGGATGGTAACCTATTCAGGCAGTCTGCAGGTGAGAGAGCTTGCTTTAGTCTGGGAGGCACCAGCACAGGCTCACTGTGGCTCCTGCTTTCCTAATCTGGACTATGATTCTCCTGCAACACTGGGCATTGAACTCAACTAGCTGCCCCTGTGGTAGTCTTAGTCTGCACATGGGGCAGATAGTCATTTTTACTTTTATAAATTCTGGTGGCCTCATGTTTGCTTTGATTGGGTCTGGATCCAGTCCACAGGAGGAATTTCCTTGTGGGAACTTTATTGTCTTCCCTTGTTAGCATGTAAAGTGATCTGAGTGCCAGGAACAGAGAAGCAAACAGGAATTGGTGGGAGTCGCTTTAGAATTCACGTTCTTGGACACACACTGTCTATATGCGTCACAGCTGAAGCATGAGCCAGTTAGCTCAGTTCATGCAGTCCCAAGGGAAGATTTTGTTGTTGTTTGTATTTTTAAATGTTTTTGTTATCTATTATAGTAAGATCTCTGTTTCCCATCCACTCAAAGCCCAGTTTGCCTCAGAACAGAAACAATGCTTAGAATAAAGGTTATGTGGGGGTACTCTCACTGCAGGTCAATTCAAAGATGCCATCAGAAAAGAGACTTAACCCTTCTCAGTTGGGTGTACGGGATGGAACTGGAAAAGAATGCTGGACTGGACTTTGTGACGCCTGTGATCGAATAACAGTGAGCAGAAACAGGAATTGAATCTTAAACTAATCTAGTTACAGAGCCAGCAATCTGGTAAACAGATTATCCATTAACCGTCCTCAAATTCTGCCTTCCTTCTCTTCATCCCGGCTGCACATTTTAGTAGGAATTGGAACACAGACACTCAATCGTTAAAATTCTCTAGTGCAGAATGAACCTTGTTTCTGAGATCCATGCTGCTGTTGCTGCTGCTGCTGCTGGGTCTCTTCTGCCGCACTCCCCCCCTCAGGATGGTTTCGCCTAGAGTGGGTTCTACACATACAGCTGAGGTTACTGAGCCTCACATCACGGCCAAGACAACAAGTAGGTTAAAGGTTGACTCCAAGCAAATATATTGTCAGTTGTGCAAGTATACTGAGATGTTTACAGTGCTTATGTGCTTAATACAATATGAAGTACAAATGTAGAATGTAAAAGTCTCCCTATCCCTGGGAAGGGATATATGTGTAATATGGACATAGTTCATTAACCTTGATGAACTGCCTTTAATTAAGTTGTATTTTTACTTGTGTATAACACTGATAACCTACAACTACAAGAGTTGGTCTTATATCAATTCCATCTGTAGCACATAACACCTTAGGTCCCACTTATATTAGCTAAGGGCTATAAATGAAGTTTCCCTATGAATCATAGAAAGCAGTTGTTCTTTAAAGTCTACAAAGAGTGGATGTATCACTCTGCTTTCATCTAGACATCACTTTTGCCATAGTACTAAAGTTGCATGCTGTCTTCTATCGTTATTTCTTACTGTAATGCAACTTGCATTTTTAGAAACAAAACCGACGCTACAATTTAAGTAGATAACTTGGTACATTCCTGAAACAAGTCCTTTCCAGCTAGCAGGATAGTAAATGATCTCTGTATCATTCTTCCTCTTTTGCTTATTGTATCATCCATAGACAAAGGAAAATTCACATAAGATAAGAGCTCACATAAAATAATCAGCACTTTTTTACAGATCTCTAAGTCAAGAGAATGGGAGAGGAAATCTAGAAACATACCATCCCCCACAGCACCCCCAAAATGCCATGAGCACACGGATGCTGGCAGAGTAGCATTTCAGATCGATGGCAAAGATGGACTCCCATTGAAACTGAGGAAGTTAGCCGTTGTATAAAATAAAAGTCAGTGTCTACTCACATTATATAAAAAGCAAATTAATGGCCTTCAAGGAAAAAGAAACTTTCAAAGCAAGAACAAGAAAACAAACTGCAAAGCACTCATAATAATTAGTAATTATAGCTATAATTCCCATACTAAATTGCCATCACAAGTCACATAAACTAAAAGACATAACTGAGAAAATAATGGCAGTATTGCTAGCTTATGAACAACCTGAAAATCAGAAAAGAACTGTTATGAATCAGCAGAAGTAAAGCAAATCAGCAGAAAAAGTTACTTAGTATGGAAAAGGATTGTTACTAGTTCAGTAAACCTGAACATGCAAACAAGATGCAAAAGCATGTTCAGCGCTACTGGACATTTTAGAAATGGAATTAAAGGCGAAAGTGAAACTTCCTATTAACATGTCACAAAGTCAACAATACCAAGAAGTCATGAGCACAGCACCTCAGGCTGTTGAGAAGGGATAAACACTTAATGTCGTCTCTGCACTTCGCCTTTGCATGGCAAACTGTCACAATCTAAGGTTACCTCCTATAAAAATAATTCCTGATTCAGCAATAAACTTGTTCCATGCCTGAACAGCTGTCAGTGTCTTCTGGGAAAGAACATCAATTAGTCCCACAGTGTTAGCGGTTGTAAACACAGGATGGATTTATGTGACCATTAATTAGTGGTCACCATTAAATTTTAAGTTTTTAATCTGCTATTTCATTTCTAATGAATGGATACCACAAATGTATTTATATGAATTAAGTGGATCTATTTTCTTAACAAAAAACAAAATAGGTTACCAAAGCAAATGAGGGAGAAAGAGAAAAGAGCAAAATTACTTAAGAAAAGGTAATTATACTTTGTAGATTATATTTTGTTTTGTTTTAGGTATCGGTCCCACAAAATTTATAATTTTGTTTTAGTACCCAATTTGGCATTTTTAAGAGAGGGCATTACTGATTTGTGGAGTCCAGTTCTAAAGAATACATTTACAAAACATTCCCACCCAAGGCTCAGAGAATATCAAGGAAGAAGGGGTAGAAAGATGGCAAGAGCCAGAGGACCAGAGAGTTTACTGTCATTGTGTCTTCTAGAAACTACAAACATAAGTCTCACTGAAATGATTGCTCAAATGGGAACGGAACAAGGATGACACACAAGGACATGTCGAAGTGGGCAAGGAAACATCCATGGAGGCCCCAGCGCTATAGAGAGAACTAAAGAAGAACTAGAGGCAACTGATGGTGGTCTTCTCCAGGGAAGGACACGTGAATTGGTTGTCTAGTGACAAATAGCCCTGAAGCATACGGAGAAGTGACATTATATACACTGAGGTTATATTTAGCAATATATATGTATATACTGGTGAGTATATGCATCCAATAATAAGGCCATAAATTAGAAAGAGAGCAGAGTAGGGTATATGGAAGGGCTTGGGGCGGGGAAATGATGTAATTATAATCTCAAAAATAAAGGAGAGAGAGAGAGAGAGAGAGAGAGAGAGAGCACATTTAGGAAGTGACTAACTCATGGGGTTCTGCCTTTAAAAATGAGAATGAGTGAGGCCTTATTCTGCCATGTGAGATACTGTATTTGTCTCTGTACTTGGTCTTTCTGCCATGTGAAAATACTGCATGTTGACCCCTCTAGGAAGCCAAAACATGGCTCTTACAACCCCCAGCCATGTGAGCAGATTTTGGTTTTTTGTTTATAAGTGAATTAATCTGCTGTATGTGGCTGCAGCTTCAATAATGGGACTGAAACATATGTTGGTGTCCTAGTTTCATTTCTGTTGCCACGGTAAAGCACCCTGAGAAAAACAGCATAGGAGAGAAAGGGGTTTTTTTTTTTCAGCTCACAGTTCCAAATATAGCTCATCCTTATGGGGCTGTTAACAGTGGCAGGAGATTGAAACAGCTAGTCACATCCATAGTCAAGAGCAGAAAGAAGAAAATGCATGCACATGATTGCTTGCTGTGCTCAGCTCAATTTTCCTACTCCTTTGCCTAGGGAATGGTGCCACCCACATTGGACTGGGTCTTCCCACAACCACAAACCTAATTTTTACAATTCTTAAAAAAGGGACATCTCCTCCACCTTGTGCATTTTGTTGAGAGAGAAAGAACAAAAAGTTGGTTGGGTAGGATGGTGAGGAGGATCTGTCACGAGTTGGGGAAAGGAGAAGAATATGACCAAAATATTTTGTCTAGAAAAATTAAAAATAATAAAAATGTAACGCAATAACAATAAAAGACAATCCCTTTCACAGTCCAACCAAATATAGGTGGTTTCTCACTGGGAATTTTCTGCCAGGTGACTCTAGATTATATTAACTTGGCACTTAAAGCTAGCCCTCACCTTTGCCCTGGAGAAGTTGGTGTTACTGTGTTCAATGAATAGAAGCCACAAGGTCAGTTTGCAACTGCCTAATAGGTAAGTTTATTGGCACTTACCTACTGGGGAAGGAAAGAGAGAGGAGGGGAGCTGCAGTGGAATTTTCTCAGTGGTTATAAAACTATGTTGGGAGAAAATTGAACAGTAAAGGAAAATTCTAGTGAAGGACAAAATATCTTAAACAAAAATGAGGTGCTAGGTATTAGAACTGAGAGAAAAAGCCACCTTCTGACAAGGCAAGAACGAAATTGACTGGATAGTATTTGTGTCAGATGACTTCATAAAAGGTGGACCTTTAGAGTAAAGCACTAAAGTATTTAATAGAGGAAAATATCTCAGCTAAGTATTGAGGGTGTAGCATGAGTTATAGCAAAAGTATGTAAATGGAAAACATATTAAAGATAGGTGGTATAATCAAATGATAGGCATAATATAAAGGGATGGAAATTTATTAAGCCTGTAAAAAAATAAAGATGGAGGGTGTGGCACCGAGACTGATAAGCGCTGATAAAGTCGCACGCTATTATTCATCAAGACAGTGATAGAAAGTCTCACTTCAGAGACTTCCAATGCTGCCACATTAGAGACTCAAACGTACCAAAGCCGTGAGAGCTCAACATTTCCAAGAGAGGGGCCTGAGGTGCCTGCTGAAACTTACCCACCGTTGCTGGTGGTCTCGGCTCCTATATTCTGGCGCACTGCTCCTTAAATGCTCTACCTGTGGTTCAAGTGGGCCTGGGTGTTCTGGGATGCCCTTCCACACAGCATAGAAATAACTATGAACAATACTTATGCAGTGCTGAATCTGCTGTGGTGTCTACTGCACAACTATGGAGTTATGGCCACCTTCATCTGGACTCCAAATGAAACCTGGGCAGATTAAGGCTGTGCCCTGAGGTTCCATGGAGAAGAGGTCCCTGTAGAACGCTTTCACTGCGGTATTGTCTGAACGTACAGAATGTAGAAGTGGGTGGAGTCCCAAGATCTGGTATGCTCCCCGAACTACAGAAGTATAGAGCCTGGAACTCTAAATAGGAGGAACCCCAAATGTAATATGTAACTGAAAATCATAAAAACACTAACTTGAGACATTTCCAATAAATTCATAAGACATGCCTTCCTTGAGCCATGGAGACCCAGTACTCTCCTAGGGTATACAGAAGGCAAAACAGATAAGAGTTTGTTCTCGAGTCTGAAAATTTAATGTTTGGACTTATTGAGAACCATGTTAGCTCTTAGTTCTTTTTTTTTTTCCTTTGGAAGTATAGAACTTGTTTGACCTCTTGGGTTCACAGGCATAAAAGGAAATTTGCCCCTCCAAAGAATCAGCTTTACAGTTTTATCTTCATCTGCTTCAGAGGATACTTAGGTGAGAGATGCATACAGATTTTAAAGTTGATGTTGGAAATGATTTGCCAATCTTCTAACTGTAAAGATAGAATTTCATATATGAATTTTTGGTTGTATGTGGCAACCAGTTGCAGCTTACATTCGTATGTTGAAGCCTAAAGTATGAAGAGATGGAATAAGTAGGACAAGATTAAGTGATGTGTTCTTTACTTTTGCGAATGGGAGTAGTATCTCTCTGAAAGTACTTCAGGGAACTAATCAGGCCACGTTTGTCCTTCTGGGCTGTCCCACATTGAATAATGCAGCCATAAGAGAACAATAGATCACAGAGATTGAGGACTCTCAGGACGCTGAATCCGCTGTGTCCTTTGCCATGGTCTTCAGCCTTCAAAGCTGTGAGACATAAATACCTGTTCTTTATAAACCACATAGTCTAATGCATCCTGTTATGAGTAGGATCTAGAGAGGAGTAAGAAATCAACTGGGATCCAGCTTATTCTGTAAAGTTCAGGTAAGAAGAAATTTCTCTGCATTAGTCTTACAGGATTTGTTTTTCTAGAAATGTGTAACTAAAGTTGAAATGTTCCCTAGTGACAAATGTTTCAATCATGTACACACGCACCATAACTAAACAAACTTTTATCTCACAAATATACCACTGTTTGTTCTCTATCCCTGCCAGACAGAAAAAGTATTCAATATGTTAATGATATAAACCCATAATCTGCCACACCAACTCCAGTGTCGTCTGTGTGACATATGTCATTATACCGGACAGGAGCTACATGTCCCATGGGACTAGGCTTCCTGGAGGTCAATGGCAGACAGCCCGGTATTGGCTGCCCTTGGGGCATAGACAGGTTTCTCGATTAGCTGGCTATGTGGGATATGAGCTTTGCACAATTTCTTTCATAATAATGATAGTCTTTATATATACAAGACAAGGATCATTCTCTTCAGGAACAGCTTTGAGATAGGGAAGCACAGTATGGGAATGTAAAGACTACAGCAGAACCTTTGTCATACATGGGGAGCATGATGAGCAAGGGAATAGAAGGGTTAATGTTGATGGACAAAGACTGTTATGTTATACATTGAACTTTATGGATAGGCTTGCTAGATCCCAACCCCCATGGTGTCTCCTGCATAAGAAGGAACTAAAAAGTATATCTCCACAGGTGCAGAGAACTGATTAGGCATATTTGGTCACTAGATGAAATGAAGAAAGGGTTAGAAAGAGGAAAGGCCATGATAGCGATAATGAGATAGAAACTTTCTATTCTTAAGATGAAACCACTTGTCTGAGGTTTACGTTCCCAAGGACAAGATTTCCTCTTCTAAGGATGCTTTATGTCTAACACCTGTTCCTGATAATATACTTTTCTTAAATATTGCTCATGTGACTAAAAGAAGCTTTCATATTGTGCCAACCAATGGTACATGACCTTCTGATTTGTTCTTTGTTTGAATACTATATAATGAAAACATGAATTCAGTAAAATCGCAGCAGATTCCAACCACTCTCTTGTGTATTGTGTCTGTCTGTCATTTGCCGAACTTGTGCCTTCCTGTTTACCAAGACCCTGCTTCTCCCACGGTCTGAGTGGCTCCCCTGAGCTGGTCCGTGGCAATAATCCACAGTTAAAAATCACATTTTTATTAGTAAAGAAACAGAATTGAGCATTAGTGTTCCAGATCTAGTTGGTTTCCAACTTGGGTAAATTTTTAAACTACTTTTTGGCACAAATAGGGGCATTGAAAATCACACAAACACGGAAAATAGGTTGAAGATTAACTCGAATATGTGACAAGAAACAGAGCACTGGTGCTCAGCTCATTTCTCTCATTTCCACAGTGCAGGCTTCCATGACGAGGTCATGGTCCTGCCACGGTCAAGACGAGGCTTTAGGCATCAATTAACATAGCTAAGAAAATCCCATGTAGGCGCGCTTAAGTCTGCTTCCTAAATGATTCTAAATACTGTGACATTGACAATTAACATTAACCGTCACAGTGGTATCCCTTGTCAACTTGACATTCAAATACATCAAGTTTAACCCAAACCCTACAACCTCACACCTCCATAAATTCATCACCATGTTATAATACCTAATACATGCATTTGTACAGCAAAAAGCCCAGTCATTAATAGTTTCAATTCTTTCAAAGTCTAAACTCTCTTAACTTTCAGCTCTCATGAAACCAAAAGGGAGATGCATATTTTCAGCACACAATAGCAGAGCAAACATTTCTGTTCAAAAAGTGAAAGTCATAGCAGGAACGGTCACAACAAAACAAAACAAACTACCTATCCTAAAATCTTCATGTCTGGCACCTGGGGCTTCTGGTATAATAAACTGGATTCCAAAGTGCTTGGATGGCCTAGGCCTCTAGCTCTGCTGCCTTCCACACCTCTAGCCTGGACTGGCTTCATTCTACACCTGAAGAATGTACCTGCTCGGTACACATTCCATTTTCCCAGAACCTTCAGTTTCCTGGGATTTCCACTAGTAACTTAAGCTTAACATTTTAAGCTCCATGACATAGCCTATCACTCTGAACTTGTTCCACACTGGTTAGTCTGAGCTGCTTTCTATTATACTGCAATCGTTTAGCTTCCATGCCTTTAAAACTATGAATATATAGATGACACTGCCAGGTTCTGCTACAAGTGAGAAACGTAGTTGTCCCTTCCCTTCCTTGAAGCCCACACTACATTATCAAGTTCTGTGCGTTGGCATTAGACTTGAGAGAAGAGGGGACCATCCCCAACCTCCCAAGCTATATTCTCAGTTCAAGCTCTCTCCTTTGCTGAAGTTTCCCTTTTCACAAGCTGGAGCCTTTGATGGGAGGACTCTTGCCCCTGAGTCACCTGGTGCAGAGAAGGAGGGTTGTTGTTGATGATCTTGATGTCTAACAACTGTAAATGCTTTGTCCTCTGCTGTTCACAGTTCTGTTTAGATGCTTTTCCTCATGGAGCTGCCCGTTGTTTGTTTCTTTTCACTGAATTCTTGCTTTCTCTCACAGGAGAGCTGAATGTTTGTGGTGAGAAATCACAGTAAAAACAGTCTCAACACCCTGCCTTGAAATGTCCTTTTCCCTACAAGGTAGGCCATTACTTTTGAATTCAGGTTAACTCAAGTTCTCTGGATACAGTCAAAGTAAAGGCAGGCTCTTTCTCAGAATAGACCATGCATGTCTCAGTCCTGATCCTAAGTGTCCATGTTGCTCCATGAAACTAGGCTTTAACAGTTCAAATTTGCCTTTTCGTCATTGAAACAATGGCCAGTTCAAGACTGCTAACAGCATTTTTGGATTTTTTTCTAGCCCCAAATTTCAAACTTTTCCACATTCCTCCTACAACCCAGGCACAAAGACTTAAGAGGCAAGTAATAAGTTTTACCATAGGAACAGCCCCAAATTTTGGTAAAACTCCCTAATGTCATGGTTAGTTGTCATGGTTAACTTGACATAAACTAGAGTCACCTGGGAAGACTGAACCTCACTTGAAGAACAACCAAGATCAAAGTGTCGACTGGTCATATCCATGGTAGGTTCTCGATAAATAATTGAATATAAATGCCAAATAGTATACCCACAGTAAAGTAGTAAAGAGAGTGAATCCTAAAAGTTAGAGTTTCTTAACAGGAAAACATATCATTGTTCACTGAGAAAGCATTTAAAATTGGCAAGTTATGGACTTCTCAGTATGAAAATTTATAATAGAAATTGTAAAAGAGCATTTAATGTTATTTCCTAAAGATAGAAGAAAACACAAGTTACTTTTTCTTATTTGCATTTATTTTATTGAGAAATATTTCCCAGCCAACAAAAATTGTAACATTTAAAAAGTTTTCAAACTATAGATTTTCAAAATAATATCAGGTTTCTTGTAAGAAATAAACGAACAAGATTTGACAGAATCGAGTGTAACTTTATAATTAATGCTAGCAAGGTTTAAATTTAACAGAAGATGAAAAACAAACTACAATTAGGATGCAACTTTTCCATAAAATGTTATTTCTAAATATATATTTTTATTTTTATCGTGAATTTGGTGAATATTTTAGGTGTGTATAAAGATATGCATCCATGTCTATTTCAAACATGTAGAAAATCAACTATCATTCGGAAAACACAACTGTAAACATTAAATAAAGAAAACTAAAGCCATCTGTCTCTCATCTACACGGTCTCATCACGTAGACGTCAGATATTCTATGTCTTCTTTCATTCTTCCCGCCATGCTACTGAGTTTTGTTCCTACTCGCAGCCTTCAAAAAACATGTAATCCTAGGTAGAAACAAAACCAGAGAGTTTTTCAGAGACAAAGAGTGAGAATAGGTACAGAACGCTAAGGGCACTCAATGCCCACTGATGTAATGTCATCCATGCAATGAGTAAATGAATAAATGTTGGAAAGTATAAATAAGCATGACCTTTCCCTTCTGATTCAATAGCAATTAAATTCCATAATTCAATTTATTTTTTCCATGTCTGTATCAATTTAATAAATCCCTGTGTACTTTCTCTAGATATTTCTCTTTTTATACTTCCCTTGAAATCTATTCATCTTTCTTCCTAAGTTGCATTTTTTTTTCATCAATGATATGAGTTTGTCAATGTTATGTCTCCATGCATTTCTGTGCCCATGGAGGCCTGAAGAGGGCATCAGTACTCCTGGAACTGGACTAAGAAGTGGTGGTGAGCTGCCATGTAGTGCTCAAATTCAAACCAGGTCCTCTGGCAGAGCTACTGATGCCCATGACCTCCCGCCCATTCCTTAACTTTTTCTAGTTTCCCTCTAATAATGTAATGTCTCAAGTAACATGCTCAGCTTTAGACTTGGGGCTAACGCTGACTTTTCATTCAGAATGAAATACAGATCAAGCTTTCCGGCGAGGGTCAGCAACTCTCTTCTAAATCTGCCTAGTGTTTCCCATACTGTTTCCTTTCTATAACTATTAAATCTTATGGAATTTATTACTTTCCCATTTTTTCCTGTTCTTTTATTTCACCAACAGTAATAATTCAGCTCTTTTGCTGATCACTTATATACTTTGATGCCTTTGTTACTGCTTTTTTCAACCTGTTCCTCAGAGTTCCCTCAATATTTCTCTTCAAACCTGTATTCACAGCTATTTTATTCTGCCTAGCTTTGAACCAAGCAATATCCAATTTTAAATAACTTACTCAATATTTATAGAAAACTTCCTGATATTTAAAAGATTTTGAAAACAATTTTCTTTGAATTGACATAAAAATGTGATTGTATTTATGGAATATGGGTGATGTTTCAACATGTGTGCCTAATGTATAAAGTTTAATAAACATATTTCCATAAAACAGAAAAATACTTATTATGTATTGTAGTGGAAATTTTGAAATTCCTTTCTATGGTTTTGAAGTTGATGCTACATTGCAGCCTCTTCTTTGCCATAGCATTCAGAATTTTATTTTTTTCCAGCAATAACGTTTCTTCTAGAGAAAACAATTGCCATTCCCCTTTCCAGCCCTGTTTCACATCAACATAAACTCTGCAGATTGTAGTCTTCCCTACATGCAGGGTCTTTCACATCCACAGACTCTGATTTAAAATGATTTCCCAAAATTAAAGTCAAACTTACCTTTTCATTGTAAAGAACCCTTACACACACACACACACACACACACACACACTTTCTTTACATAAAATGTGGGTTTTGTTTAATCTTTTGGCAAACAAACAAACATAAAATAAAGCATAACTCAAAGAACAGTAGTGTAAAAAAAATCTCAACACCTACTCATTTTGTTTCAATAATGACTATGAATAAGCTATGTCTACCTGTTCCTTTACCATGCAAAGTAAAGAATAGGCAACCCTATGCTCCTAGCCACATTATTTAAAAGCAAAAACCTTTTATTAAACCAATTCATATTGAAGGGACAGATATGGATAATTGTTTTTACTAAAACACCAAAATAAATTCTTCATACAGTCAAATAGCCAGTCACTGTTTGTATTTACTTGAATTCTCATGAATGACTTTTATAGTTTCCCTTGAAATGACGTCCAAACACGACTCCCAGTAGGTATTATGGCCACATCCTATTTTCTTTTAGCTTTATTTTACTTTGTATCTGCTTGTTGAAAGAATAGACTGCAGGGCTATACAGGATCTTGTTTTATTCTTATTGCATCTCCAAACCAATGTTTAAGATATCTCATGTTTCAAACCTTGCTACATAGTGGAACCACCTAGGAACTCTACCCAGACTATAAAAGCTTGGATAAAACCTCAGAGAGTTTAATTTAGTAGAGTTGGGTGCAATCTGGGCAGGGAGAATTTGAAGTCTCCTAAGTCTTTATACTGGGTAGCTAAGGCTGAGGACTATTGCTTTCTTCCAGTAATGGTCAATACTGGATGCATATGAGAATCTGCTTGGGTACTATGTAAATACTGATTATGAATTTCTGATTTATTTGAACTGCCAAGATACCTGGGTATATAAATATATAAATTAATTTCTTTCATCAATCCAGGAATACTCTAGAAATTGAAAATAAGTTAAAGGCATGACTGGATATATAACTTTATTGTAATTTATGGTTATATATTAGATGATAATTTAATGATTAAACAAAATATATACTTTAATTAGATGTTTTCCATTAAGTACAGATTCGACACTTTTTCTAATCTTCTAATTTTATATTTTATTAAGAAAAAAATTCTGAAAGACAAGAACCCCTGAATAACAAAATTTGTGTTTTGTCTTATGACAGAGCATAGACTCCTCAGAGAAAAAGTAGAAATCCACATCTGAATTTCAGGATTACAGGCAATTAAAAAGCTGTAACAAAGCAGAATCTTGTATGAAACCCATTGGTGTAATAACATCACTTTGGATACACAATCGGTCCAATCATTATGTGTGGTGATATTTTGTTTGTGTTTAACAAATAAAACACTCTAGAGATCAGAATGCAGAGCTAAGCCACTAGAGGCCAGGCAGTAGTGGCACACCTTTAATCTCAAGACAGACAGATCTGTTAGTTCAAAGCCAACTTGGGCTACACAAAATTGATCTAGTCTAAAAGAGAAACAGAGCTCACAAGAAGGTGCTCCCAGAACATGGGATCCCATGCCTTTAATCCCAACACTATGGAGGTAGAGACAGGAAATAATTGCAATCTGAGGAGCAAGACAGTTTGAGAAGCAGTGCAGTCTGAGGCAGTCAGTCTGAGGAGGCAATCTGAGAAAAGGATCACCCTTTGGTCTGAGCATTGTTAAAGATCAATCAGAATTTGTGCTACAATTATGGAACAATTCTGCCAAGGATCAGCAGGGACAGACTTACTATGAGGAAACATGCTCCGAGTGTCACAGCCTTCATCTTCACATCAAGGTCAAGCGGGAACTGGATCCCAAAGTTATCTGAGTCTGTGAAGGCCTCTTTCACACACCCTGACCACTGCTTGGAGATCTTGCCAATTCTGGATTTTTCATCAAGAGATCTGATCTACAGATGAAAATAAAAATATAAGCATTTGTAGAATGCTTATGGCAAACGTACTTTCAAAACTGGGGTAAAGTCGGACAAATATTTTATTAAAATTATGTTCAAAAGTGTTTCTCTTCTTAAATTTCTAGAGGCTAATAGATGAAACTCCTATTATATATAATCTTCTTTGAGAAGCGTAGCTTTCACGCAGGCTGACCACACAAATGTGGCAAAGGCTCATTGCCACCTATGGGTGGTGGACAAGGGGAGCATGGAATACAAAAAGCCATGAAAACCCTAAAGAATAGCTGGCGCCTGGAAGGGAACAACAAGAAGCTCCATGGAAGACACTCAGGGCAGAGATGGGGTTGGACTTGATAACAAGTGGGGAGTAAAGAATACAAGAAGAAAAGTGTGTGAAATAAGATTTCCAATGCAAAAAAGGTTCTGATTTGGGGGCTCTGTGGGAGGAAGGACCAGTGCCACATTTTACAGTAGAACGGGTAGGACACAAATTAAAGCCACTCCACAGAGGGCACGTGGATGCTCACCAAACTGTATGCACAGGCTTGAGTCAAAGCAGGAGGAGGTGTGTCCTTTCCAAACCTACAAAAGGCATCAGAGGAGGAAGCAGCCTCCTTTAAAGTCCTTGACTCAGACAGGATCTGATGCTATGAATATGTTTTATTACCATTGGTTATTAAATAAGCTGTTTTGGCCCATGGTTTGGTAGAGTAAAGCCAGGTGGGAAATCTGAACAGAGATTAAAGAGAGAAAGTAGGCAGAGTCATGGAGACATCATGTAGCTGCTGAAGGAGTAACATGCCAACACCGGTAAGTCTAGTGGTAATACATAGATTAATAGAAATGGGTTGAGATGTAAGAGTTAGCTAGGAAAATGCATAAGCTATTGGCCAAACAGTGTTGTAATTAATATAGTTTCTGTGTGATTATTTGGGTCTAAGTGGCCAGGAAACAAATGCACTGTCTCTTACTACAAGGATTCACCAAGTAAACGCGGGGACATTCAGAGGCAGTCAGCATCTTGGTGTGGCTGGAGGAGGCTGGCACCTTACATGTGTGGATATTTATCTCTAACGTGAATGAAAAGTCACAAACCATTGCCCATAGAGTAGTTCTTTCATGCCACACCCACACTGGGCAGAGTGCGCTTTCTCTTCCTTGAGAACTAGGTTTTTTCCTATGTCTAATTTGATGCCAGGTTGTGGCAGATGACTTGAGAGTTCGCCATGGCTAACTTGCTTGGCCTTGATGTGCATCCAATGAGCAGTATCACCCACTGAGCTGCTGTGGGTACAGTTCTGGGACACATTTTCCTTGAGCAGATGGAAGGTCACTTCCTCTTCCATGTGAGAGCCATCGACTAGAGCTTCCATCAGTGCACAGAAACTCGGATGGACGAAAGGCCATGATGTGAGCATGGTGATGTCAGTTTGAAGTCATGAACCATTAGAGTTGTATCAGATATGACACGGTGATGATGAGCGGCTCTAAAACAAATGCTCTTTTGTAACATCTTAGCATCTTAAATGCAATAGCTATCATAAGCATTTATAGTCAGTCATAAAAACTTCACATATATGTTTGAAGTGTGAATTATATTATGGAAGATAAACAGTAATTTGTTAATATCATAAACCCAAAACTAAGTTAAATACATGAGAATTTATCACATTTTTACAAAGAAATAACTTAAAATTAGCTGAATTTATTTTCAAATGTATATGTAATTTTATTGGAGGGATGATCAGAAAAGTAAATTGCAAATTACAGACAAAAGTAACCAGAACAAAAGGATTTTTAGCTAAATTTGAGTTTTGTTTTGTTTTGTTTTTTTATCAAGAGAGTGTGTGTTTGTGTGCATGTGAACTTGCAGATCTTGGTGCAGGTACAGGAGTCTGAGAACAACTTGAGGATGTCATTTTTCTCCTTCCACCACGTTAGTCCTACGGATAGAACTCAACTGGCCGACCTGGTAACTTCTAAGCCACGCCTCCAGACCCAGGCACATTTTAAAGGAGACACCTGAACATCTCTGAACTAATGCACTGGCTTAAGGACAACTGTAACTGTTCTACTCACAGTTCTAATGCTATTGTTTGGGGCTCATTCTGATATTTCCCATTTCTAAGACATGAACACTGCCATCACATACTCTTCAGGAAACAGAACAAGTGGGCGTTTCTAAGATCTGTCAAAGACAGGACACAGATAGCACTCTAAATATATCATAAAGGAAGCAACTCATTTAAGACAAGAGGTATTGGGAGGCATCATGAAGACGGAGGGCACAATAAAATTTGCAATCTTTAAGAATTTCACAAAACTCCACTTTTTAAATTAAGCAAAATTTCCTTTAATAGTGTTTCTTGATTAAAAACAGAAAAAAATATCTATCATATGTTGTAACTACTTACTGCCTTCTCTGATGCTCACACAAGCATAATGTTCTGCATAAAGAATTATCATTACAAATGCTCTTTAGTGTTTTTATACACACACATATCATAGACATATTTTTCTATCACAGGTATTTTCTTGAAACTCTCAGCTCTGCCCTTAGCCATGGATTCTGTAAGAGGAGAAAAATCACCTATCCACACCCAGATTCTCAGAGAAATAGAATGGAGGTAGAGGCGGTAAAAACTGAATGACCCTGTAAAACAGAAACCTTGGGGAGACTGGGATTGGGGTACCAGAGTTTCCACAAAGGGGAAGCTCTACTCAGCCTTAGAGAATCTTTCCTTGTCGGGAAATTAAGTTCAGGTTTGCCTCATTTTGATTTTCCAAGAAAAATATGTGGATTTTAGATTTAACAAATTCCCCATCCTTAAATACTTGCCAGTAAAATGGAGCAATGAGGCTGGTTAGGTCATTTGTTGTAGGAACCTTATAATGTCAGACATATTAAAGTGCCAGTGACCTAATTTGCTCCAAGGTTTATCAGAGCCCAGAGAAGCAGAACTATGCTTTATGCAAGGGCCACATGACCAAGCCCTGATGGAGGCCTATAGATGCAAACACTACTGAGTTCTATGTATAAAATTGTTTCCTATTAATGTATTTCTGATATAGAGTTTATTTTATGGGGATGGGAGAACTGAACTGCTTAAAGAAAAAATCCTACTAGTGAAACAGAAAATATAATATTCTTTGAAAAATGTTATGGGAATGGGTTTCTCCCTCAGAAGATCTTATTCTCCATTTACTCTTCCTTGAAGAAGTACGTTGAATAGTGCCAGGCAGTGAGAGGAGTCACGTGGCTCCTTTAGGCTACTGAGAGAAGACTGTATGCCCACTGTGCTGAGAAAGCACAACTATGGGCTTCGTGACGGCTCCTCAGAGGCTGTTGTGAAAGACCCTGTGAAGGGTGTACAGGAAGATGACTCACATCCAGGCAGGATGGAGCAGGACAGCCTGAGGTTAGTTCACACTACTGGGAATAGGGTGTGATTTACAACTCAAGTCCTGTTTATTTCACGAATTTTCTATTTCAGATTTTCAAGCCATGGTTCAATAGTTCAAATGGAAAGTTTGGAATCTGAAACACCAGAGGAAAAGAAATTAGACATCGCTTCTACTCACCACACTGAAACTTCACTACATCAGTGGGGTTTTGGCAGGAATTCCAAGTGACAAAATTTGTGTACTTTCCCAAGAGCTAGTCACTAGCAAAACCTATAGAATTTTTAAATGCTTGAAGGTTTTCTTTTCCTTTTGATTTATCTGAATTGACCTCTGTTTGCAGGACACTGAGGATACTCTACATTAACCTTTAATCAGAGTAATGATCTTTGCTCTGAATAATTTAATGACCACCAACGAGATGGATACACATCAGCTCACACTAGGTAACACATTAAGAACATCCTTAGGATTACATTCCTTTCGTTAGGAATATATTCTTTCCATGTCAGGGAAGCACATCCTAGGAACATTGTGATATTTCTTACCTCAAAGTCAATGTCTGTACAGCAGGTACAGGCAACACACGGGCCAATGATTTTTAGAACATTCTCCTTCTTCTCATTTTGAAGAGTCAGTTTTGGCAGACATGGATGCCAGGTCTGAGTCACATAACCTATGGGCACACCAGGAGGAGCTTGGATTTCTATCTACAAAAGCAAGAATGCATGCTGAATAGAGCCATAGCCATACCATCCAGGGTTAATGGATTCTTGAAAACTCTGTTGCTCTCCTTCTCAATTGATAGGGGAACTCCACACTGACCTCCTGGAGACAGCAGGGAAAGCAGCAGCTACTGCATCTCAGGGGTCTCTCCAGAGTCATGACCTCTTGGCCCAGATTGTCCAGGATCCTCAAGGTGAAAGGTCTAGCTGCTTCACAGCAGTTCCGAGTGCAGCAGTCAGTATCTTCCACAGCTAGGTAAACCATCTGCCCGAGGCTGTTCTTAATTTCAAATTTATTATTTGTTTCAAAGCCTGTTAAGACTGAAAGCACACAGGGGAAGTCCCATTCACCACTTTGTTAGGAACAGCGACTCTCTCCTGAGGTAGCAATGGGGAGCGTGCCTGAGACAGCAGGGAGCAGCAGGAAGTGGAAGACAAGCAGTGGAGAGATGCTCTGGACCAGAATACTTGGGGCACAGCCGTGGGAAAGGAGATGAACATTAAGGTAAGAAGGAAAGACGGAAGACATCTGTATGTGAGACTTCCTCAGGGATCAAGCTGCATGTCCAGCTCCACAGACTGTATCACAAAGGAGCTTCAGTGTCTGTGAGGTGCAGTGCTGAGGGGGAAGGTGGGGCTAGGTGGGTGCATAAAAAATGCCCAGTCATCTCTTGTGGCAGAGTATTGCTTTAGGACTGAGAGGGACTTTTCTAAAAGCACAGATGGAATAGTAGTAGTAGTATTTGTATTCTGTTAAGTTCTTTGGACTCTTTTGGGAGGCCCACCACCCAGCTCCCAAACGAATCACACACAGAGACTTATTCTTAGTTACAAACGTCCAGCCTTAGCTTGGCTTGTTCCTTGCTCACTTTTCTTAACTTACACTATCCCTTCTGTCTTTTGCCTCTGGGCTTTCCTATTCTCTTCTGTAAACCTTATTCTTACTCCATGGATTATGTGTAACTAGGTGGCTGGCTCCTTATGTCCTCCTCCTTCTCTGGCTACTTCTCCAGCAGCCCTTTCTCCCAGCTTTCTCCTTCTATATATTCTCTCTGCCTGCCAGCCCCACCTATCCTTTCTCCTGCCTCTCCTATTGACCGTTCAGATCTTTATTAGACCATCAGGTGTTCCAGACAGACAAAGTATCACAGCTTCACAGAGTTAAACAAATGTAACATAAACAAAAGTAATTTGTTAAAATAATATTCCCAACACAGGAGATGGCAAATGAAGAGTGAAACTGGAATGGAATCAGAAGAGGACATTGGCCCAAGGAATCTGGAAACAGGCTGTTATACATTAAGTCTGCTTGCCCTAACAAAAATAGTCTATAGATTATTTGAAATATGGCTATGGGACTATGATAAAAGCAAAATCAATTCTTTCTGTACTTAATTGTAACGGACCTTAAAACCCGGGACATATTAGAAAAATAAAACAAATATGATTTTATATATATATATATATATATATATATATATATATATATATATATATATGTTCCTTGAAAACTCATTGAGTCTGTCTTTGTCTTATGAACCTGTATAAATAAAGAAGCATCCTGATTACTAGTCAGTCAGAACTGCAAGATCTCCCCGACCAACGAGCCAGACCCACTTCTTTTCCTTCCTGACACCTTATCTGCTGTCCAGACCTGTGAATGTGTTTTCTAGAGTCGCGCCAACTTCATAATGCCCTGCTAGCTAGAAGACGACACTGGTTCACACATTCTTCCTGGCTGCCTTTTGGAGGGTGTGGTGATGCACCTAGCAGTGTCTTAAGTTCTTCTTGCATCTGGGGATGCTGGACCCAAGGAGGCTTCTGAAAGCTCTTTTCCTGCTCATATTAGGTGCTTTCTGAGAGGAGCAGCCTTGGTGGGCTGTGTTCAGTCCCCCTGAGACCACACGGCCGTTCCCTTCAGCTGGGAATCTACAGCTTACAATGTACAGATTCTCTAAGACTCCAGGTGTACTTCCAGCAGAAGCTGGGGTTACTATCAATTTTGTTGTTGTTGTTTTTTGAGACAGCGTTTCTCTGTAGCTTTGAAGCCTATCCTGGAACTAGCTCTTGTAGACCAGGCTGGCCTCGAACTCACAGAGATCCGCCTACCTCTGCCTCCGAAGCACTGGGATTAAAGGCCCGGGCTATTAAAAATGATTTTACAAAGTGTCCCTATCCTGATTCCTATGAACCATTCACCTTGGGAGCCAAACCATTGTCTGAGGCTCAGCTCAAGTCTCATAGGTCATGGGCTGGCAGAGAGTGGCAAAGAAGTATGAGTCAGGTGAAGGGCGAGGGGAGTTTAGCACAAGCAGAGAGAGCACAAGCGTCGCCTGATTCCTTTCTAAGGCGCGGGAACACACGTCTGCACAGGAAGTTTGATCACCTGACTCCTACTAGAAGTGGTCAGGAAATTATGTTCATAATCTCTGTACAGTGAAGAGAAACCTCTGAAGCCTCCTGGCTGAACCTCCCACAGAAGAGCACTGTAGGAGAGGCAACTCACAGACCGTTAACTATATGAACTCCATGCTCCTGTTTCTAGAAATACCATCAATAGAAGGGATACACACCTTCCAGAAGTTCAGTTTGCTGATGAATCAGAATCTGATCTATCTGTTACAGAGAAGAGAATGAGCATGGGATTATTTATCAAGTCTCAGTCAGATCAACATTTCACACTTTGCATTGTATTGCGCATAGCATTAAATTTTTATATTTCAATGGCAAATGTATTTATTTTTATCTAAAGATGTATTTATTTTTATGCATATGAATGTTTTGCCTACATGTATGTAAGGGGCCCCCATGTATGCAGTACTTTCAGAGGCCAAAAGTGGGAGTCAGACTCACTGGAACTGGGGCTGAAGATAGTTGTGAGGGGCCATCTGGGAGCTGGGAATCAAGTTCCCACATGGCCCCTTACTCGGTGCGTGTGAATTGATAACAATGTCCTCTTTACAGCTGAGTATTCACAATGATGAAACATTTCTAAGCCTGACTTTGAAAGCACATAGGACATGTTAGTGCCGTGTGTGCGAGGCAGACTGGAGATGGCTTGGATATCACAGGGTCCTCTGGGGTGTTCATAGACTGAGTACACTCCACAGCCCTTTTACTTCACTGACTTTTCATACCGACCTAATAGTAAACTTCATAGTTTTGCTAAAATTTATTATCACTGAACTATAGTTCAGAAAGATCCAGACTTTCCTCCCTCACTGGAGGCATTTATAATATTCGGTTCTCTAAAGAATAAAAGCAGCTTTGTAGTCTATAAAAGTACATATATGAAAAAATTACTCTTGCTAGGCAGTGGTAGCCCAGGCCTTTAATTCCAGCACTTGGGAGATAGAGGCAGGCAGATCTCATGTGCAATGCCAGCCTGTTCTACAAAGTGAGTTCCAGAATAGCCAGAGTATGCAGAGAAACCCTGTCTCAAACACAAAACAAAACTAAAACTAAAAAAGAGAAAAATTTAAAAATTGCTCTTTTTTTATGTACCGCTAGAGATAATAACTAAAAAAAAAAATTTTTTTACACTTTGTTTTCTCAAATTCCAAGGCTGTGGGTCAGTCTTGGGGGAAAAAGCCTTTGTACTCATTACCAAAGTTCACACATACAAAGTAAATGGCAATGACGGCTCCTTGGTTTTGAGGCTCAACAAAGCAGTTAAGATCCTCTAACACTAGTTTCCCCTTCCAAAGAACAGTGGCAGTTATCTTGTGCACACATCACAGATTATCTGTAAGGATTTACTTGGGACAATGAGTAGAATATTGTATAACAAATTCTGCCTGTTGACTGTTATCACAGGCTGAACTCACAGGAAAGAAAACACAATTCTCTCACACACTGATAATTTGCTTAACTCAACTTCATCTGGGGGAACTGAGTAACTAAAAGACACAGAGGCAAATGCTACACCCTGGGGAATTATCCATTTGTTGTCTGAGCACATTAGAAGTAGAAACACAGTTTTGTCTTTCGTGAGTGCTGAGCATGTGAATTTACCTGACTTAAGTATTCTAGCCCAGGTGGGCAGTTTTGAAGAGGTGGCGGTGCTGGCATCCACTGGGTATTCACAAGGATGATAGCCTGGCTACTTTGAATAGGAAGCTGGGTTGCATTATAACCTTCACTGCCAGCTGTTGAAACCGTGTAGCCAAGCTGAGGCCCCGGGTAAGCAGGCTGGGGACCAACGTAGCCAGTCTGGAGTGTAGCAGGGTGTCCAGTATGTGCCGAAGGTCCTGAAATAGGAGCAAAACAACAACAACAACAACAACAACAACAAAAGACTTGCAACTTCATAGAGAAAAAGAATCATCAGTTCATATAGACTTGTCCTGTGACCTCTCCACTCACAAGATCTGGTGTATGACGTTTAAGGCTTCTCAATGCAGTATCTGTGGCTTATCTCTGTTTCTAATTATAAACATGAAGAATAAACAGTCAAGTTTATTGTTACACTAGTCACATCAGCCAAGATGTAGAGTCAGCCTACATACCTACCGATGGATGAAGAAAATTTAACACACACGCATACACAGATATAGATAGGGATGTAGATACAGGTATTATGGATCTAGATGTGGATAACCGTGGATTCAGCCATAAAGAAGCATGAAATGAAATCATTTGTAGGAGGAAGTATGAAACTAGACATCACCATATAACGAGACACAAGTCAGATAGATGCACAGGAACGACTCTGGATCACAGTGACTTTCTGTTTGTTAGGATTTAGACATATCTTCTACTTATGCATCACCCCTGGGGTGTGCACGCACACACATGCACACACAAGGTTTAGAACAACACAGCAAAGCTCACAACAATTTTAAAAATTAAATTAGCAGACCAAGTAACACATTGTATTATGACACTGATATACCTGAGTATCGTGTCCTTTGCTCACAGTTCATCATCCTTGTGTACCACCCTGTATCTTTCCACTGGGTTCTGACCAGTCCCCAAAATACTGCAGTTTGCTTTTGATCTTATACAGACACGTTTTTTAAAATCTAGATTCCACAAAAATATTTTTTTTAAAAAAAAATAGCGATATCTGTCTTTGGAAATCTGGCTTGTATCTCTATCTATGTTTTTGTTGTTGTTATTGTTAGTTTGCTTTTGGGTATTTGTTTGTTGAAATGGTTTTACTATACTGCCCTGGCTGGCGGGTCTTTAACTTGCTATGTAGGCCAAACTGGTGCGAAACTCACAGAGCTCCCAAGTGTTAGGATTAAAGGTATGCACCACCACACCCAGCCTGGTTTGTATCTCTTAATATGGTGCTGTCCAATTTTATCCATCTTCTACAAATGACATAACTTTCACTCTTCTTTCTGACTGAATAAAACCTGTGTGTGTGTGTGTGTGTGTGTGTGTCTGTGAGTGCGAATTCACGGGCTTATTGAGTGTTGTTCAGTCATCTGTTGATAAGCATCTACGGTGACTCCATATTTTGGGTATTACAAACAGTACAGTAATAAGCATGGATAAATGTTTGCCTGTGGTATGCTGACAGATTCTTTTATGAGGGGATCATGTGATAACCCCATTTTAATCTTTGGAGGGACCTCCAAAGTTAATTTTTTTATTGACTGTGTTACTTTCCCAGAACTACATAGGTTCCCATCCCCCATCATTGAAGAGGACTGAGGGGGCCCCTGCAGGTGTTATACAGAGAAGGGAACCATGCAAAAGAAAGAAAAACCCAGTGCATATTGACTTATCAACCTGCATCAGGCTTCCAGGACTCTTTTAAAAGGCAGTTCATTCCCAAGGTATTTAAGCCCAGTATTGTGGGATATCTGTACACTGTGAAGAGGTATTGCTGAGACTGGTGTAATAAAAAGCTGGACGGCCAATAGCTAGGCAGGCAAGAGAGGTGGGTGGGACTTTCAGGCAGTACAGAGAGGTGAGGTATCAAGTCACTCAATGAAACATAGATTTAAAAATATGGGTTAAGTTCTAAGAACTGGTTAGGGGAAAAAAACCTAAGCTAAGGCCGAGCTTTTATAATGAATAATAAGTCTCTCATGTCACTTTTTGAAAGCTGGCGGCCCAAAGAAACCCATCTACAAAGTACAATTTGGGGAAAGTTTCCTGGTGTAATACAGTCCCTACTGAAAAAGGAAGCAGAATTACTTTGAAACTCAACTCAGGAAATGTGTCATTCCTTCCAAAAAAAAAAAAAAAAAATAGATTCTAGAGATAGACTTCCTGTATCTTAAGGGCCTATGGAAGGGTCTGGCTTGTCTCGATGACAAAGTGGCTTAGAGGTCATGTAGGCTATTAGCCACCTCTGGTATTATGAGAGTTTGGGGTCATTTAGATAATTAGTCACCTCCTGGTTGTAGGAGCTTGATATTGCCTGGCCTGACAAGTTCACAAGGCAGTTAAATCATTTCCAATTCTCAGGTTTCTGGATAAAAGAACAGGTTTTTCATCTTTCTCAAACCAAGCTACCTTTTCTAACACACTCCATGCCTGATACGAACTGAATTTATCAGGTATGCCTATTTTAAGTTAGCTGTAAGGCTAATTAAACTGTCCTATGGGTGCCTAGGTTAAATCATGGACAATCTAGGAATTCTCCAAGTATTGTATCTATGAGAACTCAGAACAGCGTTCTCAACCTTGGCATCACATTACCAACACCTGGCTTTTCGCGAATTACCAGCCATTGTTTAGAGGTGTGCTTTAATTTCCCTGCAAATGTTCTCTGTATTAGTATTTTTAAATGAAAATTAATGACAGCCATGGTTGTGAACTGCTGCCTTAGAGCATTGGATCTTAGCCAGTTCCTATTCCTTTAATTGCAAACATCTGGATTAGATCTGAGACCCCTGGGGAGATTTCTAAGACAATTACACAGGCTATTCAGCTCCCGAGCCAATCTGTTTACTCAGAAAAGAAAACTGAACGCTTGTACCCTTCTGCCCAACCAGAACACCTTTGATATGAAGCCCCAGGGTGCTCTTTGAGGATCTGGAGAGCCTGTTCCTGGTAAATCTAGGTATCCCATCAACATTGGCCTTGACAAAAGTCCAGTAATGCTGACATTTGCATTCGTCTAGATCTCTGAAATAAGTTTACTGTTGGAAAACATAAATGAACATCTAGTATGTATTGTATGTGACTAAAGAACGGGGCAGCATGTGTGAAGTCTTTGCATGTGTTGCAAAATGAAAATGAGGCTTACTATGAAGTGGGGACATTTTTGCTGTAGATAGCTTCCAGTTTTATGTTTTTATTATTGTTCACGGAATACAATTAATCCTAAATACATGGTTCAAAAACACCCACAGTTAAATCTTCTAGACATCATCACATGAAGCACTTTCAGCACCGATGAGCAGCAAACAAAACATTTAAGTTACTATCTGTATCAATATTTATTGTCAACATTGTATTTCACGAGTAAATATAAACTGTGTATTGCATTAGTTCTTCACAACATTTACTGTCCTTCATAAATAAAAATTATTTCTTTGGAAAACACGTACAGTCTAAAAGCAAAACCTAGGTCACTAACATTTCTTCAATCCAATTTTTTTAAAAAAAAATACTAAAATAAAAACATAATCACCACCTTTTCCCTCTCTCTTGGGAACATCAATTGATTAGTGTTATATATTTTTTTTCTTCAAGTACTTTACCTTGGAATGCTGCTTGTGGATACTGAGGGCCGTACCCAGCTGGCAAGTGTGTTCCTGGGCGGGGGGCCTCCATTCGCATGCCTGCAGTTCAGAGAGAGTACATGTTTATCTGGGAAGATGTGTGATGCTGAACTGAAACATGCAAAGAAATTCAGCACAATAAGCTGTGCCTGTAACAAACAGAGCCAGCACGGAACAGAATCCTGTGTGCAGCGACATCTCTTCTAGGTAGCTTGAGGCAGCTCTGTGACCGGGGCTGAATTGCCAAGATTTGACATTTGTGACATTAGACCAAAGATAATTTTAAAAGCATACATAGATAGACAATGTAGAAAACAATAAAACTCCCTGTATGTGGTGATGATAACAGTTAGAAATGTGGGGTTGTTTTTTAATAACCATTTTCACTAATTCTTCGAGAATTTCATACAAAGTATTTTTGACATATTTGCTCCAATTCCTCACTGAACTCCTCCGAGGAGAGCTCAAACTGGAGGCAATGGTTTACTAAACTATGAATCAAGAGTCTGTAATCATTGCCCTGAGACTCAATTTGAGGGTCCTCATGCCTCAACTGTTAAGAGCACTTGCTGCTGTTCAGAGGGCTCAGTTCTGCTACCAGCACTCACCCTGGGCAGTTCACAACTACCTGTGAAGGGGGTTCCAGTGGCTGAACACTCTTGGCCTCTGGGGGTATCTGCACAAATAGTCACAAACACATAGTCACACACACACACACACACACACACACACACACACACACAGAGAGAGAGAGAGAGAGAGAGAGAGAGAGAGAGAGAGAGAGAGAGAGAGAGAACAAATCTTTAGCACATACACTTCTGTGTTACCATTTTTATGCTTACCCTGAACCTGTACTACTGGGGCTGTGTTGTTATATGTTTGGTTTTGTTGTCGCTGTTTCTTTGTGCTTTGTTTTGGTTTTTTTGTTTTGTTTAGGGAGGAGTGTTTGGGACAGGATTTCTCAGCTTAACTATGGAACCAGTCCTGGAACTCCCTCTGTAGACCAGGCTGGCCTTAAACTCAAAGAGACAGAGACCCACCTTCCTTCCAAGTGCTGGAATTAAAGGCCTGAGCCACCCATCCCCCACCCCGTTTTTTTTTTTTTTTTTTTTTTTTTTTTAATTTTCTACAGTCGCTGCTCCTTAAGCAACTCAAGGGCAGCAGTCTGAGTGGGATTTTGTTCCCTCAGGCACCTACTCTTTCAAAACTATCAAGGGAAGCTTTATCTAGATCTAAAGAACTCACAATTTAAGGTTTGAGATGGAATTCTCCGTGAGAGAAGCCGAAGAGAAAGTAGCTAATCGCCCTTGGCTGGCGTCTTCCAATCAACCCCGTCCTTTTCTCCGCTCCCACTTAAAAATCCTTCCTACCACTTCCTGCCATAAACTTGCTGACGCAGCCTCCTGCTCGCAGGTTAATTTTATTTTAATCAAACACACCTTTTAATTGTTAACAAAAGCGGCAGGGAAAGAAATGCAAAACACTTTAAAATAATATTTCCCAACAGGGCTGAAGTGTACAAAGTTTCTGTTCGGGTGAGTACTTCACCCGAGCCGCTGGCATCCACATATCTACAGTCTGAACCCAAACCAAACCTTGCTTCATCTTAGAAAGCCTGCCAAATGATGATCCCTCCCCCAGAGATGCTCAAGACCACTCCAAGAGGTATTTAAACTGCGCCGCCCCCTCCCCCCTCCCCCCCTCCCCCCGAAAACAGACATTCTGGTCTTCCTTTGTTTCCTCTCTTGGGGGCTGGAAAATCATCCCGGAGCATTGTATCCATTAAACCCAGGCTTTTTTTGATTCGGTCTGATTTGGATTTGCAGAAAGGTTTATTGGGGTAGAGAAAATTTCAGTTTCTAAATCATAATTAACTCATTACAGACACATACATGCATACAGAGATGTGTATATATGCATGTATATGTGTATATACAACATGCTGAGTCTGTTCAGCGTTACAACCATAACACTTCTAAAAACTATGCTATTCACTTACAGTCAAGTAACACATTACAATGTGTTATCTTCTATATATTATATTTTGAATCATCTTACTATGCACACAAATGTTTTAGTCCACTACTTCTTCATAGACACATCTCTCTAGGGAGTCATTTACCCACCTCAAGCAGTCAATAAATACAACGTGGACATCTTCTATGCTACTTTTGGTTACACTTTGGGTGATGATGGCTCTGTCATTACAGAAATTATGATCTAGTAGACATTACACTTACTTTATTTTCTTCTCCATTTCTTGTTGGGCTATTGACCATAAATTCAAATGTTTCCATTGTTGAATTATAGAAACATGGCCTTAACATAGAAGGAACCATTCTGGCTTTCAAACAGATATTTTTGACATGTCACTTTTCTGTGGACTTTTAAATATCACTCAACTCATTCATTTATGTGTGTTCATGAGAAAGGCTAGATTGAAGTCATTCTCTTTTTTGAAACCAATAGGAAGTCTTTATTAGCAGGCCAGAGTGGTTTTCTGGGTTCTACTGGGTGTTCCGATTCCTGATATAGAACTGAGCCTTTCTCAGGGTGAGCTTTTAAGCACTAAAGCCACATCTTGGGTTTATATACTTTAATTAACAAGAGCAGTTAGACAGAAGCAGAATTAAAGAAGTCAAAAAGCAAGGTTAGTACAGTTAGAGATTTTCCCAGTTCTCTAGGATACAATTTAACTCCACTGATCAGACTGCTGTAGCAATGAGCCTGACCCAGAGAAGGACCCACACCCTTCTATGCCTTCCAACTTCCCATTGCTCGTACATCCCTGAGGTACCCTTTAGTTTACCCCTCTAGACCCCTATGGCAGGCATGCTATATTAGGCCAGTAGTCTCCACATCATTTAATAGAATCAAGCAAGGTATGTTCTTTGTACTAGAGGATAGAAGCTTACCAGGTGTTAAGTTGGGAGCATAGCCCCCAGCCCCTGGCATCCATCCCAGCCAACCTGACCTGGGATTTGCTTTGCTCTGGACTCCAAATCCCAGCATGCCAGGTCCTGACCCCCCACAGGGTATTTAAGTGAGCTTCCAGAGGAGAAATCCGTAGTCTTGGGGTCTGCATGGGCTCCCTGTTGTCCTGTCTCCCCACCACATGCTTAGCCACCCGAAAACGTCATTCATAATAAAAGGATGGGCATTTTGATTTGGTTTGATTTGACCTAATTGGATTTCTTGCATCGGCGGAGCTGCCCTTTTCTTATTATTCCTTACTCAACACCAGGGAGGTGGTGATACAAGTGCATCTATATGTAAATATGCCACCAGGTTGTACACTTGCCATCTTATAATTTTATTTTTTGAAAGTTTCCATGACTAGGAAAGATTGTAACAGGTGACGAGTGTTATTGTTGACCTCTGGAGATAGGTAGATTTTAGTCTGCAAATTCCCTAAAGCATTTGATAGTTTGTATCCTAAAATTTCTTACAAATATAGCCCAACTGAAATTTTAGTTCATAGAAAATAGTGATTGCATTAGTAGTCTCTTTTCTGCTGCTGTGAGCGTGTACCCTCTAGTAAAACCTAGAGGAGGCAAAGGTTTCCTTTAGCTTATGCTTCCGGGTTGAAGCCACTCTTCTTTTTCTATTGTTTCATAACCACTTCAGCAGTATAGAGTCCACGGCAGCCATACATTCAGGAAACAAAGAATCCCTTGCGCAGATTCCTGTAACAGACCCTAAGTTGTCGCAGATCTCTGAAATAACAAACTATTCCCTCCTGCTTCTCAGTGGTAGATGCTTAGTCCTCGGTGCTCAGTCCTCCCATCTGTTAAAGCCATACCTGTAGCCCCACTCCCACCCTGGGTCTCTGAGCACATCTAAAGGAAACACTCCAACGCTGATGAGATATACTCTGAACTGGAATGACACAGGTTAGTGCCCTGTAACAATCACTGTTTCAACAATATAAACTGCGCACCTAACTCGAAACAGATGGACTCAGCAGGTTTCTGAGGTCTCTGAGGTTTAGGTAGCAAAGAAAGGATTCTAATTTTAGGAATCCCAAGAGGAATTCATGTGAAGAGAAATTAAGATAATGGGCAGATGTTCGCATATACCAAAAACATAATAATTACAGGTTAATTTCTGTATTAGCAACATAAAAATAATAGGATTATTATATTATCTGGAAGATAGCACCTTCCTTTTACATACATCTATTTCCATTTATGCACTATTTGCAAAATTATTCTCATTTATGCAGAACTTATATTTAGACATACAAATACACATACTTATATAGATATATACATACATGTTTATATCTATACACATGTGTAAAACAAAAAAATTAAATGTGACCTTAGCCAAATGCATCTTTCTAAATTGAATTGAGCCATTGTGAAGCTTCTAACATATAAAGTAACTTAAGTCAACATGCATTTACATTTTAAAATTTTTCTGAAATTTTATACAAAGTCAGTCAATGTTGAAGTTGTTAGTAAAGATCAACTCCTTGGGGGAAATCTAAGGGCGATGGTTTAATATATTTATCAAGGTCAACTTGATTTGAGACACTTTTTTTTTGCTATTTCTACAAAGGCAAAAGGAAGGGAAAGAAAAATCAAGATCATTTCAGAAAAGCCTTTTTTTCTCTCTAACAAGGCAAAATCTTTTGTTAAACATGTAATAGAAGTGCTGGAGAGATGGCTCAAAGGTTAACAGCACCAGCTACTCTTCCAGAGGTTGTGAGTTCAATTTCCAGGCACCACATTGTGGCTCACAACCATCTATAATGAGATCTGGTGCTCTCTTCTGGCCTGCAGGCAAAACACCGTATACATAAAAAATAAATAAATAAAAATCTTTTAAAAAAAGTGAGAGATAACACATTTTCTTTAAAAATTTCTGCGGAGGAAAAGCACAGAGCGTTATGCCGGGTGCTCACTTCAGTCAGTGTGGTGAAAATTTGCAAAGGTGTAAGTCTGAGGACTTGTTGGAATGGTCTGGTTGTTTAGAGTTATCATTTTTTAATTTGTGTGACAAGAATAAGCCTTGTGTATGTAAATTGTATACAGAAGCATAAAACTGTTCCGTCTGAAATGTATTCTACATATACAATCTGTTTACCAACAAACCTAATATTTATCTTTCTCAAATGTTTTAAGGAAAAAATTTATAGCGTTGGATATTGTTGCAATATCATCATCATCTCTGTTATTGTAGTATTGAAAATGGCATTGGATTCGGTAGCATAAAAAAACACAAAACAAGAATAAAGGATAAAACACTGTAGCAGAAAACATAACTAGATTTAACTTAATAGTGAGAATATTGAAGTTGTTTATAGTGTTCGTCCATGGTTTAAACAGTTCTAGAATAGAAGACCTCTGTTAGCATGCCACACACTGACAGGCTGACAGACTCAGTGCAAGCAAGGTGTCCTGGAGCTACACAGCCGGACTCATGGGCTTGTCCTCTTCAGCTATCTGGTGTAGCTTCATCTAGCCAGGCAAACTTTTGCACTTGACTCTCTTTCCATGGTATGTTTTTCAGGAAGATTAGAAATGGGTGGCCCACAATGGTTACCAATCTTCTGAAAGCATTTGGGGAGAGCCCAGTGAACCAAAGGTAGAAATGGGGAGTGCCCCTTATGAACACACATATTCGACCTGTCTGTAAAGTTTCAATCTGTCCCCCCCCCCCTTTTTTTTTTTGGATAAGACAGTTTTCTTTACTGACAGTCCTTGGCTAGTAAAGGTTTTGCAAATTTCAACAGAATGTCGGAAAAGCACCAAAGTATATCTTCTGCAAGGAGAGGTGGAGGTAAGTTGTTTTTCATTTTATATTTAATTTTTTTTAATTTTCAATTTAGTTAACAGTTGAATTAGAATGAAAATTGTGGGACTTTATAACCACATATATGAGATGGAAATTTTTTCTTCTATTTTAAAAATATCTTAGGTTTAGCTATGCTAAGCTGAGAAGTCTATTGCAGGTTAGACACAGAATATGATGGAAGGATGGGAATCTGTAAATTGTCTTGGAACTTGCTCTGTAGACCAGGCTGGACTCAAACTCAGAGACCCACCTGCCTCTCTCTCCCATGTGCTGGGATTCAAGGCCTGTGCTACCACTGCCTGGCAGTTTTCACCATCTTAATGGTTCTATTCTCAGGCATGTTTCTCAGGTTTGAATGCAGCTGGGTCTGGCTTAATGAATTAGTTAATAATCTATCTCATCATTATGAAAATAATTCTTATAAAGGAAAATAATCACAAAAAGGCTTTAGGAAAAGAAGAAATATTCATGGTGTATTACTAAAGTTTCTAGTAAAGTTATCCTAGGTTCCATGCCATGTGAATCGCCATAGCACCAGGACAGAACTTTAGGCACAATCTGATGGTTATCACATACATCTTTTGAATTATGGACGATGCTCGTGGGAAATTGGGACTTCATTCTGTTAAAATCCACAAGGCTGCACTGGCATCCTGAGCTACTGGATAGCTGCCACACTTTCCCAGCAAGGAGAGAGAAACTGCTGTGGGGACAGAGACTTATCTCCATAGTTCATGGTTGAGTAAAAGCTTTTAACCCATACCCCTGAGATCAGAAAATTCTCTTATAGCTTTCAAAAAGTATTGCTGAAATATCATAAAACCATTATGCTAGCTAGCCAAGTAAGTAAAAAATAGGTTTTGGCTACTTAATGAAAAAATTAATTATTTTCATTAATTTTGCCTCAATTTCTGACCTGCTTTCTATTCTTCCCTCAGTGTAGTGTCTCATTCTCACTGACTGGTAGGACATTGGAGACTTAGAATTCTGGTGATGGCCTCTGGAACAGATCAGTGTTGGGAAATTAACCTGTAATGGCTTACAAACTTTAGACCCTAATCATGTAAACTAGTTCATCTTGTGTAGTGAATGATTTGGGGTTCAGTCACTCCTGGCAACATTTGTAGACACATTTTGTGCATTCGAGAGGTTAACATCTAAAAAGACATGCACTTGAACTGCTGAGCTGTGTTTTGGGTAATGTTCTACGCAGCCAGAAGAGTTGTGCTTGCACGAATTTGGGCTCAAAGATGTCAGTGAGCTCTTGGGGACACTGTGCAAGCTAGAAGTACCAGAATGGAGAGATCTGGCTAAATGCGGTGTATTCTTTGAAACAGTAAGACTTTCTACCAAAATCTACTTTGGCATTCAAGGATAAAGAAAACCTGCTTAGGAACATTTCTGGAAAGCATCTTAAGAGAATTTTATTCATAAACTTTGAATGTAGAATATATATCAACTAGTACAAATGGGCACGCATGCGCTCACACACTTATTTGCAGAAACATTCTCTAATTAGCATTTAAATATTTGCATAATAAAAGCTACTATCACTCAGTCCCTTATGAGGTGGTAGCATCTACTCTAACAACTTATATTAGCTGATGCAAAATCATTTTAATACTTTAAGTCTGTGCTACTTACACAATTTCTAAAACAAGCTGACTCAGGGTTTGTCCACAGATACGAAGCAAAGGAGAGGGCCACCCTCAGACAGCCTTAGTGGACAGCTGGTGAGCTATTCCCCTCTGCCTTTCTCCAGCTGTTTCTTTCTACCAGGATCTGTGACTTGTTCCTCTAATATACCTCCTTGATTCAGGGTTCCACTGAATTGTGAAGGAGTGTGTGCCTGGTTATCTTTGCAAATAGAATGTAATATGGACGGCTAGGCGTACAGAGAGAAGAATGAAGAGGAAAGAGCCATCTACTACTTCCTAACCATTATTTATGACATGCACATCCATATTTGGTAGCCTGTGCCACAAATGGCATGGGGTACGTCTGAAAACACCTTCACAAACTGTATACTCTGGTCAGGGTAATGACAAGCAGATGTATGAGGTAGAAGCAGTCACCGGACAGGAATTGATATTTTAAACATGCTTAGTAACATCTGCTTTGAGAGACAGAAGCAAGCAGACTCTCAGAGAGAATGATCCTCCGGAGAGGGATAGGGTGTCTGAAACAGATAAGAACAACTGCTGGGTCTTAGTGCACGTGGGCTCTTTGCATTCCACTTGTGAGCACTCCACTGTCTTGTTAAGTAAGACAATTTATAGCATTAACAGTTCTTCTTGAGAGAGGCTCTTGAAGGTGAGGTTGTCTGGGACACTAGAAGTTAATCTCTAATATTTGTGTGACAAATCTCACAAGTACTAGGTCCAGCTACTAGCAGTCAAGGACTGATTATTTGGGTTGTGTGTGGGGGGGTATTTTTGGCCTTTTGTCTCTGTAATTAATATTTTTTACAAAAGTAGACAGATGCCTCAGGACAAGGCTGATGACCTCCATTGAGATAGGACTCTTCCCCCGAATTAAACAGGAAATCTTGTTGACAACCTAAAGACCAGCCTCAAGTAGAAAAACAAAGAACACCTCTAAATACACGCCAGAGAATGGAAGACCGGTCTCCTTGTTAAAAGACGCAGGAAAAATAACCTTAAATCCCTACCTGCCTGCAGGTAAACCTTACTGAGCTACGTTTTACCTCTCCTTACTGAGCTACGTTTTACCTCTCCAGCCCCTTCCTTGCCCTTCCTTGCCCTTGTGCCCACGTTCACTTTCCAGGCGTCTAGGACACTTTTCTCAACCTCTAGCCCACATCTTCACCCTCAGATTCCTCTTCCCTGGACTTCCGAATTTTTGTGTCCTGCGAGGGCCACAGATCCTCTTAGGGCAGACAGGGCTGGCTTACCGTCCTTAAGCAGCAAATCCTGGAACCCGCAGTGGCGCTGCTCTCAGACCCCTCTGGGAAAAGCAAGGGTGCTGCACTCCACTAAAGCAGGGAGAAAAGCGCCCTGAAGTGACTCAGCTGCAGGTGCCTAAGGTTTTGTTTCCTGAGTTTTGCGTATAAAAGGATTTCCTTTCTCCACCGGAAAGTTACGCCCCTGTACTCTAGGTAAAGTTCAGCCAAACAGCGAGCTGAGCTCTTGGGGCCCTTACTTACTGCCCCTCCCGCTCCCAGCTCTGGGTTAGAAGTCATCTGGTCTGTGCACATTTCTGGAACTCTAAGAGAACTCAATGGAATTTCCTTTACTCTGACCTCCACTGCTTTCTTCGGACTCTGGGACTCAGGAATGCTTTCGCTGCTTCTCTTTTTGTTTAGATTTGCTTTGCTTGGTTTATTTGTTTGGGGATGGGAGAGTTTGAGTATTTATCCCAGAAGCCCTCAAATCCCCAAGTTCCCCAGAGTACTCGTAGGAGCCACCATAACCAACCAATTCTGTTTTTCTTTATGGTGTTTTTGTCATTGAAGAGCCCAGTAATACGAAGAAGTGTACGGTTTTACCCAATACTCATATTTCCCACCGATAGCTGCTTTCACCCTGCCTTGCATTCTCTCAGATAAGGAAAAGACAATGTAAGCATCTTGAATTAACACCCCGTAATGAGACTGTAAACCCCAACTCTTGGAATGCACACCCCAACTCTTGGAATGCACTCCCCAAGGGGTCGCAAATCCAAAGAGCTGAGCTGTCCTACGAGCCCCTCTTACCCTAGGTCACAAGTCTCAACTCCAGGAACCATACTGCCCAGAGACTGAAAATCCTGCACCCCTACACATGGCCCTTCTCTATGAAAGGATATTCAATGCTCCTTCTTGGGGTCACAGAACCAAATAATTTTCTGTGGTTCTGGGTAGCCAGGTTCCCCACCCCCACCCCCCCTCCCACCCGCGGTGCTTGTTTGTTTGTTTGTTTTTAAATAAAGTTGCTTCTGGTTTATATGAAAGACCCCTGGAGTGGGGAGACTCTCACTCAAGTCTAGGGATAACACGACCCCCCAGGAACTCACAAGAGACCGTCCTTGATGCAATCACATGAGGTTTATTGACAGGACAGGAACCAGTGCACTGGGGCCAAAACTCATTTCCCATGCAGGGGTAGAGAGTTCGACCCCGATTAGCTGGGAGAAGGGGTATTTAAGGGAAGAAACCACAACCCAGTAATCCAAAGGGGGTAGGGAGGGCGTCATTGGAAAATTCTGAAAATACCAGTGATAATCACAAGGGGTAACTCCCTGTTTCTCAAGATTATTCTCAAGATTATAATCTAACTTTATGGTCAGCTAGTTTTTGGAATAGAGTCACTGAACCGGCTAACCTAGATTTTTGGTTCTTCTCTTCCTGCTAGATTATTTTTGGCTCTACTCTTTCTGCTAGAGGGGTCTGAATTGATTCGGGTCTTTAATATAGACTTCGGTGATCTGCTCCCTGTTATTTGCGCAATTCCAGGACCCAACAATCATAATCACGAGAAAGCTGTTGTTCACATTGGGATGAATGGGTCTCTCTGACATGGAGTTTCCCCATAATTGTAATGGGTCTGGAGTCACTCAAAGATAGATTCAACATGACCATGAATTAATATTAATAGGAGGAGGATTTATTAAATATTGGTGTTGAATACTCTTGGCGACAGGACTATCACTTCTAGTCATATCAACCCAGTTCAAAACCACAAGATTACATGTATTTTGTCTACTTGTAGGCAGAGTCTAATTTTAACATAGTACACATTGTAGTTGTCCTAGTCTTTGAGCAAAGTAAGCAGGTTTGATTACAAGAGCAGGAGTAGCAGTTAAGACTTATTGTTGAGTCTCAAACACAGGACAAAGCTGAGATTCTATTAATATATCAAAGCAGATGCTGGCCACCAGAATCTCTCTTCATCCCTCATCCCTCAGGGTATGACTGGCATACTCAGCCCACTACCCTTCAACTTTTCCAGTTGGTGATCTGAGCTGCCCTTTCCTATATAATCCAACCATTTTGGTTACCTGGTCCATTTTTTGGTCTACCCTTTACCTCTTGGCCCATCTCTTAGCCCAGGCTACCCCTCTTGGTTGGCAGCCCATTTTTCCTCCTGTTTCTCTTCACATGGCCCAGCTCAGTCTAGCCCTGTTCACTATGAACTCTTCCAGATGTCTCTGCCTCTGGCTTATGCTTTCCCTCTTATCTATAGAAAACCTTCTCCAACATACCAAGAAGCAGCCAGGACCTTTTTATTTCTTTTTTTTTTTAATTCACTTATGTCCTCCTATCTTTCTAGAACAGCAAATTTTACAAGAGCTGCAGGAATGGGGGTGGGGAGAACTAGACTGCTAAGGTACAGCCTGTACAAGCTAGGGACTTACACGCTAGAGGCATTTTTTTTTTTTTTTTTACTTGTTTGGTGTTTTAACCATAGTAAGTCTAAACTTTAAATGTAACTGTTAACCTTCACAGTTCTTATAAGTCCACTAAGTAATTGTGGGCTGTTTTTCCTATTTCCTTTTACTCTTCCCCATAGAAAATGACTACAGAATTCTTTTAATTTCTAAACATATAAAAATTCTAGAGAGGGGCTCATAGTTTGATTCCCTGACTGGCAAACAGAGGTAACAAGGCCAATGACTACATAGTAGGGGTGGCAAACTTCCAAAGGGCTATTTTCTTTCTCACCCGCGTGACCCAAAACAAAATCCTGGCAGCTTCAAACAAGGGTCTGGTGACCATTTTCTCTTATTGTGAGAGTCAAAGTTACATTTTGAGTTTTAATTGCTCTGCCTTAGAGATCCACGAAACAAAAATCCCTCTGACCAGCAAGCCCAAGGACAGACGGTAACTGAAAAATGCAAGAGGCTATTATTCAAGGGAGATAACAAGCCTTACGTTTCTATTCCCCAAACAAGTTTGTTTGACCCATCTGCACTGGATGTGCTTGATCACACAAGGGCCGGAGGTTTACAGGCAGGAAATATCCAGGCTGTATGTCTGCCCCTGATTGAACCTGATAGGAAATACTTAAGCCTCTGCAAACTGTGACTTGGGCCACTTTTCTGGAAAACCCGTGATGAACATGGCCAGAATCCATCCACCTGGCTAGTATTTAATTAATGTTTGCTTCAAATTTGGCTTTAAACTATGCTAGTGGTCTTAGTCTGGAATGGTTGGATTAACGCTATCCTTCGGCCCCCTGCTGATGAACTTGCTTAACAAGTTCAAAGCCTAATCAGTACTTGTTTACCCAGCAGCTGTGGGCCAGTCCTTCCTCCTGTCTTTCTTTAAACTGACAAATCCTTAATTAGGAAAGGAAGACTCTTTAGAGGCTTAAAAAACCCAGGTCTTGGGAGGAGAGTGGGTTTTTGGCTTCCTGAGTTCCCCCTCTCTATTTTGGAGTATCTTTTCCTCCTCGTGCCTCCTAGAACCCTGTGTTTTCCTTACTCCCAATAAGCAACAGCCTTTCCTCAAAGGCTGATTCTGCCTGCTGTGTTTGAGTTTTCTTCTTGGCTACCTGTCAAGCTTGAGATTTTTCCTGCCTGTTAGTTTTTTAACTGACATTGAAAATGAACCCCGTCAAGGTGCCTAGCTGGTGACACTAGTCTGTAGCAATGGGACAGATTTTACTCCATAAAGAGTAAGTCATACCCTTAGCTCTCTTTTCCCATCTCTTTCCCGAAAAGGTAGCTTCTCCTCTTCCCCCCCCACCTCTCTCTCTCTCTCTCTCTCTCTCTCTCTCTCTCTGTTTCTCTCTCTCTGCCTCTCTCAGCTCTCTCCCCATTTCTCCTTCCCCTTTCCCCTCCATAATCCACTAAATAAATAGCCACTTTCTCTGCATGGCATGCCTATCCCTGTCAGTCTCTCACTTGCCATAGCTCCTCATGGGACTGGTCTCTTACCTGCCTGGGACCCACAGAGGCCTCAGGTAGTGGGACCGGCTGCCCCTCGTGACCCTCCTGGTCTCACACCCACCTCTGCCCTAAACCACGGGCAGTGGCCCACTGCTGCCTATGGGGGAACTGCACCACAGTCTTTTACCATTGCTCATAGCTCTCCAAAAGGCTCCAGGTTCCACCCTCTACACCCCAGATATGGAGAAAACTTAGCTAGGGTGTAGTGAAACCATGCAACTAGATCACTCTGTGGGTAGGTAAACGATTTACTGAAAAATCAAACTGCTGGATCTGTCTCTGGGTAATTAGAACTGCAAATGGCAGAAAGAGACTTGCCAGTTTAAGGACAAAGGTAGCAGCAGGTGGAGGGAGACATGTGACACAGAACAGTCTGGGAATTAGAGTAGGGCAGAGGGAAAAGAGAACTCTAACTGCCTAGGAGCTAGATGGGGACTTTGATCATTTGCAGGCTCCTTTGGGTTAATCAGGAACTACACGGTCATTGAGGGGGTGGATTGTCGTGAGCCACCTTTTTGAGGTGACTCCTGCTGCGATCCTAGCCACAGCAGGTTTGTATGTTCCAGGGTAGGGGCATGAGGATTAGAAATGTTAGATATGAAGAACAGAGATAAGAAACACAGAGACACAGGATAGTACCAGAAGGGCAACCCAATGCGTACTGAATGCTCAATTTTTAGTTCTGAGTTCACCCATGTTTAATTTCCCATATACTTCTATGCCCCACTACAAAAGGGGGGAAAAGAAGGCAAAAGACTGCTTTAACAGGATGCAAAGGACAACCAGAACAGTTCCTTGCTCCAATCTTGAGATATCAAGCCATTAATTCCAAAGTCAAGTATTTGATGTTTGGGGCAGTGAGCCCACCCTAGACTAAGTGCAGGCAGCCACTCCCTAAGTCAAACCCCCTATTTCAAAAGAAGGAGCAGAAGTATTTTCTGACCTTTGGTCAGGGTGAGATAGATCTACCTCTGTAGGCCATCTTAATGTCCAAAACACCAAGTAACCACACCCTAGGTCAGGATCTCTTGTTTTGTAGCCACACCTATTGTTAACAACTTTGAAAGAGAAAACAAACAAACAAACAAAAACCCTCAAATTCTCTGACCTTGAGACAAGGTGAAATAGCCTCACCTCTACGTGTGCCTCCACAGGGAAATTGCTTTTCCTGTCATGCAAAATGCATGACTGTCACATGATTTCTAAGAAATGAGGCCTTTAGGTTTCTGTGTATCCCCTAGCAATCCGACTGTTTACCGGGTCAGAGTCCAGCCTAAGCTGGCTCCATCCACACTGTCATTTAGACCGTCTCTAGCAGCACAGCCATTTGTAGGTCCACTTTGGACCTAACAAAAACAAGTTAAAATAGATCTATACGTTTTTATTTGGGGCATTTGACTATTATTGTAATCAATAACTATTGAGGTTTATATATGTTCTATTTACTGAACATTTGAGCAGTAGCCAATTTTTCCTAGAAATATTAGAATATAGGAGCTAAACATTCCATGAGAAAATAGTTTCAACATTGTGCCACTATGAAATTTTTTAAGTCTTTAAAATGAGTCTTCCTTGAGCAGAAAATTGTGACTTCCTTTATTCATTGGAAGCCACTTCTGGGTTTTCAATAAAAGTCTTATCAGGTGGGCTGTGATGGCACAAGCCTATAATCCCAGCACTCAGGGAGAAAAAGCAGAAGAATCTCTGTGATTTCAAAGAGCTTGATCTATATAGCAAGTTCTAGGATAGCAGGGCTACATTGTGCCAAAAGGCACAAAGGGTACATATATACACACACATATATGTGTATATACATATGTATATACACACACATAGATATTTATACACATACATATATGGTATTATTATTATATATTGAATTCTATTATCATTATGTAATAAATGTTGGTAGAAAAGTATATAAATAGAATTACATAACTAAGCTGAATTCTAAAGAGGGAAAGAAAACACATTTATTGTTTCCTTAATAATAACTATACTGAGTAATAGTTATTTCTAAGGTAAAGGAAACAGAAACTTTTTTTAAGGTTTTAAATAGTATTTATAAATAACATCAGGTCTTTTGTATAAATTATAATTACATTTAATAAGTAATTTCATGTTAAACTACAATAACATTTAAGTTTTTATAAAATGGAAAATAAATCAAAGATTGTAAGTCAAAGCACTTTTCTTAGACAATCTCATTTCTATGTGTAAACATTCATATATTTTCTCACTAATTCACAGTGAACACTTTAAGGATGTATAAAAACAAATACAAGGCAAAAGTATAGAAAATAAACTATAATTCGAAAGCACAATTGTACACCAGGAGGTATAGGTATCATAGGTTAATCGACACAGTTATTTCAATAAAGAAAAGGAGCCATGTGTGTTCTTTTAGATAGTATCCACCAGAATGTAGTCCTTAAACCTCTTGAGGAATCTCAAGAAGCTACTGCCATACTCCTGCTCTTTGGTCCTCATTTCCAGTTTTTTCAAAAAACATGAAATCCTGAATAAGACAAAAAAAAAAAAAAAAGAAAAGAGTTTTCAACAACCAAAAAGAGAACAATCCCCACATACAAAGGGAAGGTATAAAAACTCAGCAGCATCAGAACAGTGGGAAAATACAGCCATGCGAGCTCTGCCTTCCCCTCTCCTTTTCAACTGCGATCATCTCACCCTTCTGCCTTTGCTTTGCTGCAGACCAGTCTCACTAATGTCCTGATAAATTCTCCAGATAAGATTTTTTCATAACCACCCACCCCAATTATTTTTATCTTGCTCCCTCAACTTTTGCTAGTCCTTCTAGGAAGAGAATGTCTCTAGCGACAAGAGTTCCAGGTTCAGCTTTGGACCTGGGGCTGATGCAGCATCTCAGCAGGAGGGGTGCAGCTCACTGGCCCTGGGTCAGCAGCTCTCTCCTGAACAGACTCACTGTCTCCCCAGACCGGTTTGTCCTGTGCGGGTCTAACCTGACATTTCCTCCATGAGTCCTATCAAATCATGGAGACTTTATTTCTTGGGTCTCTTTTATTTTTCTTTCCCCTTCTAGCCATTTGCTAATCGCTTGGACTGAACAATTGCAGTGCCATTTCCTTTCACGTCACCTGGATTTCTCACACAGTCACCAGGATTTATCTTTGTAAGGCTGGATTTCCAACAAGTTTGCCTAATTTTAAATGAACAAGTTAATTAAATTCTTCATGACCTTGTCTGTGCCTAAAAAGCTGGCATCTTCTCCAAAGCACCAACTTTGAGTCTTAGAATAACTCTAAACCCCAACACTTTTGTCTTATGGATGAACAGCCTCCTCAATCAACTGTGCTAGACTGGGTCCGGTGTCATGTGATGGAATTTCAGACCAAGTTAAATGGTGAGTACTGATATAAAAACCTGATCATTTCATACGCCATTTTGGAATACAAAAAACTTGGTGAATGATTTTGGAATGACGCTAAGAAAGCCACCAATAAAGAGGACCAGCGGGAACAGACTTACTATGAGGAAACACGCTCCAAGCATCACAGCCTTCATCTTCACATCAAGGTCTAGTGGAAACTGAATCCCAAAGTTATCTGCATCTGTGAAGGCCTCTCTCACTAAACCAGACCACTGCTTGGAAATTTTGCCAACTACAGATTCTTCATCTAGAGATTTGAGCTGCAAGGCAAAAATAGAGTCATAAACATTTACAAAAACTAAACAGCAGACATGCTTCCAAAGTTGCGATTCAAAGAAGCAAATATTGCATTAAATTATATAAACTGTAGGTCCTTACAACTATTAATTGTATACTGACAAAACTAACATTCTCTGGTTCCAACAGGAACAGACAATACAAATTCTTACACTTAAGGCAGAACAAATTTCAATAGAAAAGCCTTTTAATACCTCACTGATACACTGTCTAGGTTATTTCTATTATTGGGAAAATAATAATACAACTGCTGCTCAAATGCTGCTTCAAGAAGCTTTGCTTTCTTGTAGTCTTGACAGTTTAAATCAGGTAGAGGCTCATTGCCTCCTGTGGTAGGCAGAGCAGGGCGTGAGATGCAAAAGCCAAGAAAGACCAGCTGTGAGTGGAAGGGACCAATGAGAAGCTCCAAGGAAGGCTTCCAGGGCAGAGGTGCGATAGGACTTGATAACAAGTGGAGAGAAAAAAAAATGCAAGAAGTGTGGGAAATCAGATTTCCAGTGTGAAAAAGGTTCTGATTTGGGGGCTCTGTGGGAGCAAGGCCCAGGGCCAAATTTACAGTAGAATGGGTAGGACAAAAACTAAAGCCACTCCACAGAGGGCACGTGGATGCTCGCCAAAGTATGTACACACAGACTTAAGTCAAAGCAGGAGTGGGGGTGTCCTTTCCAAACCTACAAAATTCACCAAAGGAGGGAGCAGCCTCCTTTAAATCCCTTGCCTCAGACAGGATCTACCAAGGAAACACGGGGACATTCAGAGGCAGTCAGCATCTTGGTGTGGCTGGAGGAGGATGGCACCTTACATGTGTGGATGTTTATCTCTAACGTGAATGAAAAGTCACAAACCATTGCTCATAGAGTAGTTCTTTCATGCCACACCCACACTGGGCAGAGTGCGCTTTCTCTTCCTTGAGAAGTAGGTTTTCTCCTATGTCTAATTTGATGCCAGGGTGTGCAGATGACTTGAGAGTTCACCAAGGCTAACTTGCTTGGCCTTGATGTGCATCCAGTGAGCAGTATCACCCACTGAGCTGCTGTGGATACAGTCCTTTGACACACTTTCCTTGAGCAGATGGAAGGTCACTTCCTGTTCCATGTGAGAGCCATCGACATGAGCTTCCATCAATGCACAGAAACTCGGATGGTCGAAAGGCCATGATGTGAGCATGGTGATGTCAGTTTGAAGTCATGAACCATTAGAGTTGTATCAGATATGCCACGGTGACGATGAGCGGCTCTAAAACTAATGCTCTTTTGTAACCTCTTAGCACTCTATGGATAATAGCTGTCATTTACACATTATAGTCAGGCATAGAGGGCCACATAAACCAAGACTGACAATACTGGAGATACACACCACTAATTAGCAAGTGCAAAATGATTCTACCATTCATACATTCCTGTTATAGTGTGTATTGTATAAATCAAGAAAACTAAATGTTTTAAAAGAAAGATTAGTAAAATAGAAAACTTTGATAATATCTTATGATGATAGTTATGGGCATGGGTGTCCCTCTCAAAAGATCTTGTTCTCTATTAATCCTTCCCTTAATGAAGTAGTGAGATGAAATGAAATAAAGGCTGCAGAGGTCATGTGACTGATTTCGGATAATGGTTTCTCAACCTGTGGGTCATGCTCCGTATGGAGGTACAATGTCACAGGGGTTGTATATCAGATATCCTGCATATCATAGATTTATATTACAATTCATAACAGTAGCAAAATTACAGTCATGAAGTAGCAACAAAATAATTTTATGGTTGCGGTCAGCACAATGCGAGGAACTGTATTAAAGGATGGCAGCGTCAGGAAGGTTGAGAACCACTGGGCTAATGCATAAAGGCTCCTTGGTCATCCAGTGATGGAGCAGAAGAGTGGGTTTCTGACTGAGATTTAAGATGCTTCATGGAAGACCTTGTGGAGGGTGTGCAGGAAGATGGAACACATCCAGGCAGGATAGAGCAGGACAGCCTGAGGGTAGTTCACTCTACTGGAAATGGGGAGTAATTTACATCTTATAAATATTATTTCTGGGACCTCCCATTTTATATTTCCAGAGCCACTGTTGACTACGGGCAGTGGAACCTCTGAAAAGTAAAACCTTGAAAAGATAAAAACTTTTAAACTAATCACATTGAAACTGTCACTAATAAGGCATTCATCTACATTTTGGTTTTCAGCATCCATGTAAGAAGGTGGCATAGGGAAAGTGCACACTGCATTCTTGGTCAGAACTCTAAAAATCAAAAGTGCACACTTTCCGTCAAACAGCAGAACAAGGGAAAAAGAAAGAGCCTAGGAAACCAACTTTAGTGGCTTGGTTCCTCTTCTACTTAAAAAGTGTGAAACAAAGTATAAAGATACAGAAGTTAGTGTGTTTGTGTGTGTATACTGTGTGTGTGTAGCTGTTTATGTATGTGCATGTCAGCATGCATTTGTGTAGAAGCCAAGTCTTTAGACACAGGGTATACTGCTCACACCCTTATTTTTGAGGCTGAGTCTTCAATTGCTGATTTAGCTCGGCAGCAAGCCCCCGGAGTCTTTTGTCTCCATCTTCCTGTAGTGGAACATAGGCATGTGCCTCTATGCCATGCTTTGCACACAGATGCTGCAGATCCAAACACAGAATATACACGTGTACAGCAAGCATTGGTCAACTGGGCTATCTCCTCACCAAAACATGCAAAGATTTTAAATGCTAGATTGATTTTCATTACTTTTCTTTCCTTCTTTTTTGCCTCCACTATAGATCTCTGCTTTTTATCTACACTGACCTTTATTCAGAGTAATCGTTAATCATTAATCAGATGAGCACACACCACATCCCATTATTTAGGTAATGCAGTAGGAACATCCTATAGGAATATATACTTTTCATGTCAGGAAAGCACATCCTAGGAACGTTATGATATTTCTTACCTCAAAGTCAATGTCTGAACAGCAGGTGCACACGACACATGGACCAACAACTTTTAGAACATTCTCCTTCTTCTCATTTTGAAGAGTGAACTTTGGCAGACATGGATGCCAGGTCTGAGTCACATAACCTATGGGCACACCAGGAGGAGCTTGGACTTCTATCTACAAAAACAAGAGTGCATGCTGAATAGAGCCATAGCCACCCAGGGTTAATGGATTCTTGAAAACTCTGCTGCTTTCCTTCTCAGTTGATAGGGGAACTCCACACTGACCTCCTGGAGACAGCAGGGAAAGCAGCAGCTACTGCATCTCAGGGGTCTCTCCAGAGTCATGACCTCTTGGCCCAGATTGTCCAGGATCCTCAAGGTGAAAGGTCTAGCTGGTCCACAACAGTTCCGAGTGCAGCAGTCAGTATCTTCCACAGCAAAATAAACTCTCTGACCCAGGCTGTTCTTGATTTCATATTTGTTATTTGTTTCAAAGCCTGTTAAGACTGAAAGCACACAGGGGAAGTCCCATTCACCACTTTGTTAGGAACAGCGACTCTCTCCTGAGGTAGCAATGGGGAGCGTGCCTGAGACTGCAGGGAGCAGCAGGAAGTGGGAGACAAGCAGTGGAGAGATGCTCTGGACTGGAACACTTAGGACACAACAGTGGGAAAGGAGATGAACATTAAGGTAAGAAGGAAAGACAGAAGACATCCGTATGTGAGACTTCCTCAGGGATCAAGCTGCATGTCCACCTCCATGGACTGTATCACAAAGGAGCTTCAGTGTCTGTGGAGCTGCAGTGCTGAGGGGGAAGGTGGGGCTTCGTGCGCATAAATGCGCAGTCATCTCTTCTGGCAGAGCTTAGCTTTAGGGCTTACAGACTGATTGCTATGTTTATAGTCTATGAATTGAATTCATGTCATGGTTTGTGGAATATATATATATATATATTTATGGAGCTGTATTAAAGGGTCACAGCACTACGAAGGTGGAGAACCACTGCAAGACAAGCATCTGTAAGCTTCTGGCTGAACCTCCCACAGAAGACCGTAGGGAAAGCGACTGGCAGGCTGGTAACTGTATGAACTGCTTTTACTTCTAGAAACACCATCATTACATGGCAAACGTACCTTCCAGAAGTTCAATTTGCTGATGAACCAGAATCTGATCTATCTGTTACAGAGAAGAAAGGATATGTGCTTGAAATTAGTTATCAATTTTCATATTTATATTGCTTTGCATTTAAAAGTTAATATTCTTAAAATTTTCAAAATGCTTGTGGAAATTCTTTACTATAATATTTTAGTCAAATACATATGATTTATGACAAGTTTCTATATGGATAAAACAGCATTCTTTCTAAATATTTCTCAAAGAATATCTAAAACATTTTAATTTACTTATAACTTCTGTTCTATAAGATGGAAAAATATCATGTGTGACCAATGTCATCATTTGTAGTATGCATAGATTTTCCCTGGTATATGTAAGATCCTAATTTTATAAATACCTATTTTGAAGAGATTTTATGACCCAATAATTGATGAGTTTCCCCATCCTACACTTTTGAGTAACTTGTGGAAAATTAAATTCACACAGAGTATCTACAGAGACACCTGATTGACTGAGAACTGGGTAGTTGTCACAAGGCTATTTGTTTATAAGCTTATAATTGGATTATAATTATAATTTATATTTTTATTGGACACTTTTACTCCTATTTCACCTCATTTCCTTTATCAAATAAATGCTAAAAGTCATACTGTTATATTTTGAGATATATGATCATACCGTGAACCCCGAGTTTGCATTTGCATTATTTAAATAAAATCATCTTTGCGTTACGAAACCAAGTTAGCAACTAGTTGACAGGAAGTAATCATAGAGAGCCGCAGAGTGACTAGGTTCTTTTGTTTTGACCGAGTGGAAGGATGCTCTCTTTCGGAGATACCAGCAAAGTGAGAAGTTCAGCTAGTTGCTACTCAACCTCTCTGAGCTAGCAGGCTTTCACCCCAGCCTTTGACTCCTGAATCTTACTGGCAAATAGAACAATAGAGATTTAATTTAATGTTATATTTGGCAGCAGCCACAGAGCCAGGCCACAGTCTGAACAGTTGAGCCACCGCCAGGGCAGGAGACCAGTAGCCGCAGAACTGCGTTTGTTGGCTCAAACAGCAGCAGATTAAAGTTTAGCCTCTGTGCTGATGGAAAAAAAAACACAGCGACAACTCATTATCATGTAGTGCAGCGCATTTGTGGCTTTATTTTCTATCTGTCGGATCTAACAAAGTGCATCACTCAAAGGACATAAGCAACACTGTAGGTCGGCGTTTTACTGGAGGTAAACATATGAGTCATATAATAGGGCGTGGATTGGGGGTCAACATTAAAGAACATCCAGTTCAATACCAAAGTCCAGGTCAGGAGGCGAGGCCCACTATCGTGGACAAGGTATACAATTTTTTTATACCTTCAGAGAAACATGGTAATTATAACTCTTGCATATCAGAGACTTTCCTATCATGATTCAGTAAAACAATACACGAACTGAGTAGAAAACTGAACTGAAAATAGTGATTAATAACCATTTTTTAGGTAAATTCAAAATCACAGAAAACACAATTACTGCGCACACTAATGTTCTCCTTAAAAACTGAATCTGACCTAGAAGAATTACAAGTATCTAGTGGTATAAAATGTTATTTTTCTATTTCAGACTTTTATGAATTTTTTCCCATTCTCCAGCTTAGACACTTAAATTATTTGAGTCATGAATAGTTCATGCAATACACTTGCCTGAGTTAAGTATTCCAACCCAGGTGGACAGTTCAGTGGGGGAGGTGGTGCTGGCATCCACGGAGCCCCTCCAGGCCCACCTGGATGATTGTACGCTGGCTGATTTTGGACAGGAAAGCCACTTGGGCCAGCACCTGGATAACCTCCTGGTGGGACTGGGTAGCCAGCTTGGGGTCCTGAATATGGACCCTGGGGCCCTGGATATGGGCCCTGGGGTCCTGGATATGGACCCTGGGGCCCTTGAAAGCCAGCCTGGGGCCCTGGATAAGGATTCTGAAGTCCTTGGTAGCCAGACTGGGGTGTGGGGTAGCCATTCTGTTCTGAAGGTCCTAAAATAGAAGCAAGTGAAATAAATCATAACTGCATAGAAAAGTCAGTTCATTACAAGTATCCCAATTATCTAGAGAGTTCTCATCTCAGAAATCCTATCAATACAGGATTTATACGATATTGTAATTTTTATATGTCAGAAAATATGTTCTAATAATTGGGAATGGGAGAGAAAACAAGTCCTGTCCTAAAACCACAACATAAACCTTCTGGCATTCTGTGAAGACCCAAAATGGAAGCCTGCAGCTAGGTTTTCAAGGACCCAGAAGACTCCAAATAGAAGATGATTCTGGGGTTTCAGATGGTGAACATCCTATGTCTACAGACTTGGGAAAGAGTTTGTTCCATCTCCCTAAGGAAGAACTGAGAATATAGAGACCATCTGCCTGATCAGGGAAGGAAGATGCTGCTGTGATCTGGTGGGTATATGGAATCCAGGAATGGTACTAAACACCATCCAGCAAAGACAATACATTCCAGGAAAAGAAAGAACTGTTTAACCTAAATATTATCAGACACCACTGAGAACCCTAGAATATAGTTAAAGACAAATTGTTCTTTGTAGTACATTTCAGATACTTGTTTGCCAAGAGTTTTAATCCAGTGTATTCCTCTGAAATTCTTTCTGTCCATTGAAAAAAATGATTTACAACTTTATGGCATATAGTGGCATTTCAATTGTATTTAAATAAATAAAGTTTTCATGGGGATCAGGAAGGTAAAACAGCCACACTGGTAAGCCTTACAGACAAGACAATGGTCACACACCTTTATCCCAGTAGTCACACTAGCTGCCATAGAAACCAGGCAGTGTATGCCGTTAACCTCAGTGGTGCACACCTTTAATCCCAGACCTAGAGAGGATTATAATACGGGAGGAAAGAGCATTTATACACAGTCTTATTCTGAGATTCCTGGAGGCAGGATTGCCATTTCTGACTGAGGTCAAGGTAAGAGGCAGTGGCTGGCTGCTTTGCTTTTCTGATCTTCAGGTTGAACTCCAATTTCTCTCTCTGAGTTTTTATTAATCGTGCTTCAATAGCAATAAATTTAAACCTTACTATTTATTACCATAAAAGCTCTAGAAAATACAGTTTATTAACCAAAGAATATAACAAAAGCAATGAGACAAATTATTATTGTCATCTTATGTGTATGGGGTTTTTCATATATATATATATATTTGTGAGTGTAAATATGTAATATATATACACCATATATACACTTGTGTGTATAAATATATAATACATATGTACCATGTATATATATATACACACACTTGTGTATGTAAATATATAGTATATACACCACACACACACACACACACACACACACACACACACACACACACACACACACACCATGTGCATGCCTGGTGTCTGTGTAAGTCGGAAAAGGGCATATTCCCCAAGGTTGGATGTATAGACCATTTTGAACCACCATTTGGTTGCTAGGAATCAAACCCAGGTCCTCTGCATGGGCAACAAGTGCTCTTAATCACTACATAAACTCTCCAACCCTGAAGAAACTTTCCAATAATTAGTAGCTAGAGAAAGGAGGGAATTAATACAAGTATGCTGAACAGTCTCCAATAAGAAATTACAGTGAGTTTCTTATAGTGAGTTATTACATAAGAATGGAATACATGTTCAGATGATTATATGCACCCATGATTTTACATTGAAAGACACTCAAACTTTAGAATCCACAGTGGATAAATAAAACACTTTTGACAAAAATCCATGCCTCATTTAAAAACAAGGCTTAGAAAATTTGCTATACCTCACAATGCTCTTTAATTGCCTTCATAATTTCTTATTATCATAGCAAAGGGTTATTAAGAAGCCAGGGGTACAAGGAGAATGGCTTCAAGAGGCTTACAGTCAGCTTTTGGTACATTAACAAACAAAAATTAGCATTGGTGTAAGGGAATCTCTGAGCAAGATGGTGACACAGGAGGTGATGACTTTATGTGGCTGATACCCATCCATGAGAAAGGAAGGATGCACTGTGTGAAGGTCTGATGAGAGGTGTTTCAGGTGGAATAAAAGAAAATGTCAAAACCCTCCCCTCGAGACACACATACCCACTGTAATCTACTATGAGGAGGACTGAACCACTTTCTAACTCTCTGGCTTACCCTTAAACTTGCTGGAAAACCTCCCAATGCCAATTCTTTGGGAACTCAGCAGAGGTTTTCAAGCCTGGTCTCACAATAGAAAAACCTGGTGGTTCAGAAATCACCAGTCCCTGAGTTCACAGGTCATCTACTGGTGTTCTTGTCCTGACACTTTTAAGTTACTCTTATGTGAAGCCATGGTTGACAACTATTACATTAGAACCTTGAAACTTAGACAGACCATATTCTTTAATTATAAACATCTGGAAAGATCAAGTTCCCAGGGTTGGAGAAATGGTTCAGAGGTTAAGAGCACTGGCTGCTCTTCTAGAGGTCATGAGTTCAATTCCCAGGAACCACATGGTGGCTCACAAACATGTATAATGAGAACTGGCATCCTTTTCTGTCATGTAGGCAGAACACTGTATACATAATAAATAAATCTTAAAAAACAATCTAGGATTCCAGAGCAGTTTTGTGACAAATCTCTTTGCTCAGCAAAGAGAACAGACTGTATAATGCTTCTGTCCAAACATGGTAATTCCCAGGTTGTTTGGAAAATCTGGGCAAAGCATCTACTAGGGCATTAGCACAGATCAGATAATGATGACAACTGCATTTGCTAAGTGAAAAACTTTCTATTATTTTATGCATTGGTTCAAAATAAAACATAAAATTCATATCCCTAGTAAATGATAATATGATTCCTCTACTTTCCTGAGACATGGAAAACAAGAATCATCATAATTACAACATAAAGTTGTGTCTTTCCTCTTTTAGTAGTGGGGATTGAATTTATGTTCTCACACATACAAAGTAAGCATTCCACTAATTAGCTTCATCTGGGCCTTATTTGTGTGTGTGTGTGTGTGTGTGTGTGTGTGTGTGTGTGTGTGCGCACGTGCGTGCGTGTGTGTGTTTCATCTTGTGTCAGGCTTTTTCTAAATGCTTGAACTTACCATCTACCTGCCCCCTCTTACTGTGCTTCTGCGATTATGGATCTGCATCTTTAAACTTGGTGAAGAGTAAAGGTGTCCATTATAAGTCTCACAAAGTGGAACCAAGAATCCTAGGTAGCTTCCAGTGGTGAGTACCTTCATTTACCCGTTACTTCGCTGAACACAATTAATCCCCAATCCCGTAGGACTCAAAACACCCATGGAAAACTTCCTAATTCTCACAACAGATGAGCAGTCGATAACATTAATTCTAAATTATGTGTTTTAAGTGAAATATTGTTGCTCAATATAAACATACTCCAGAGATTACAGCCCTCTATAAAAAATATCCCTATGGAAAATAGATGGAACAAAATAAAAAAGAAACTGTGAAGCTGCCAAAATTCCTTTAATACAATTTCATGAAAAAGAAGTACTAAAAAAAGATATATGTGCCCACCCCCTTTCTTTCTCTCCCTTCCAAATTTCAATTGATTAGTGTTATTTTTCCATCTGCAACAAGTATTTTACCTTGGAACGCTGCTGGTGGATACTGAGGGCCATACCCAGCTGGCAAATGTGTTCCTGCGTGAGGAGGCTCTGTTTGCATACCTGCAATTCAGGGAGAGGTACATGCATGTCAGTTTAAATCTGATGTGCATTGGGAAGAACAGTAGACAGTGCTGAGATTGTGTGATGCAGAACTGAGGCACAATTAAAAAAAAACTCAGAGAGAGATATTGGGGTTCAATCTGAAGACCAGAAAAGCAAAGCAGCCAGCCACTGGCTCTTACCTCCACCTAAGTTCGAAAATGGTGATCCTGCCTCCAGGAAGCCTCAGAATGAGACTGAGACTGAGATCCTCTCTAGTTCTGAGATTAAGGGCATGCAGTCCTACTGCCTGCGTTCTATGGCAAGCTAGTATGGCTACTGGGATTAAAGGTGTGTGTCACCACTGCCTGGTCTGTAAGGCTGACCAGTGTGGATGTTTTACTTCTCTGATCTTCAGGCAAGCTTTAGTTATTAAAACACAAATGAAATGCCATTACATAGAACTGAAACGGGCAAAGTAAACTCTGTATATGAGTTCTGCCTGCAAAAGTGTTAATGGAAGGAGACTTTTGCTTCAATCACGCTGTGAAAATGGATTCACAAGATTGAAAGAATGGCATGTCTTTTATGTTTTTTTTCAAATTTAACCTAGGTAGCTTAGAAAAAAATCATAAACCTGTGAGACAACTATCACAAAAATATTTTACTTTTATGGATATATAGATCTGTATGTATGTTATGTAAACTTATTCATATACATTTCACTTCTCTTCAGGCACAAATGTACCAATATGCATATAACTATATGAATATATTGAGTAAAAAAGTGATGGTGCCAGCAATCAAATGAATTTCTCTAAGCTGAATGAACTGCTAGCCTGTAAAATAGCTCAAATCTACCAAATTATATTTCAACAGCTTTAGTCTTGTTTTATGACAATTTAGGGCATTATAAAATTCATTAAGAAAACCAAGTGGTCTGTCATGAAAGTTGTGGAATATACCCATCAAAACTAGATTATGGTGAAATATATATTTTGACTGTCTCAACAAAGATGAAAGAGAAAGGGAAAAATATTTCTGAGAAAATGATTTGGCTAGTAATATTTTTTAAGATCTGTAATGTTTTTCTTCTCAAAATTTAAATATGGCAAAATCTTATACTGTAGACTTGATATATTTATTTGGAACTTTCCTGAGAGGGGAAAAAAGAGGAAGATCAATATGATCAATATTACTAAATCTTAAAGGATGTGTATATTATAAAACACACATCATGAAAGTATGCATCTCTACACTTTAGAGAATGAACTGATATCAAAAATGTTATTCTTTGATGTTAGTTAGTATGACTAGAATAACCATTAATGTATACAAATTGTGTCCAAAAGCCCAGAAAAGTCCTCTGGATAAGACATAGTAAGCTCTGCACAACGTACATATCTGTATGTCTAACATACACCTTCCTCTGTGGACTTGCTGTCACTAACTAAATGGTACCACTCCCATTTGTGCCTGTCTTCTCCATGCGAGAACACTAATACATTGAGGATAACAGCGTCGCAGCGAACCCAAAGAGCAATTTCAAGAGCCGAATAAAACATTACTATCAAGTAATGTCTTATCAGACGATTTTATGAAAAGTGAAAACTCAACATGAATTACTTACTGTGCTTTTCCATGGTTTAACCTGTTTTGAAAACAGAATATCTGATGTTAGTCCATTATCTACAGATTTATAGGAACGATGTGACTGCTCCAAGGTGCTCATGAACTCTGCAGGCACAGGTCTGGTCAGCCCTCCCAGTGCATCTAGTCTAGCCTCATCTCTGCAGGCACAGGTCTGGTCAGCCCTCCCAGTGCATCTAGTCTAGCCTCATCTGCTTACTCAAGCTCTCGGGTTTTATTCTCATCTCCATACTCTCATTCTTAGTAGAATTTCAGAAGTTTTTGGCTGGTCGTGATGGTGGACACATTTTTAAGGATCTTTGAAAACAGGATCCAAGAAGGAACACTGTGAAAGACACCCCCAACAGGCAGCGGAGCTAAATGGGCAGCCTTCACAAGCAGCGCTTCTAAAAGAAGCAGGTGGCTCACATACGAACCTCTGAGCTCACCTCTAGGAACCATCTAACAAGGTAGAAGGAGAGAATTCCAGGACATAGGAGTGGAGTTTAAAATCCAGGATCTATGGACCTGCCCTGCTTGAGCCCCAAATTTTAGAAGGTTTAATATTCTGTTCTGTGGATTAAAAGTTGCTTCTTACTAAGGAACCTGGTTGAGAGTCTCATGGTGACAGCATTCTTGACAATCCTAATGACCCCACATTTGACTACTGAAGAAACATGCAGTACATCAAAATTTATACTTGGTCCTGTTCCCAGTAATTGAATCCCATCTTAGCTTTATCCACTACTATCCAGGTACCACATTCTGTAACTCTAAATGGCAAAAATTCCATGCTTACTGATTACAATGGAAGCAAAGCAGACAAAAATTCTGTTCCTCAAAACTTTTATCCTCCTGAATTAAATTGATGCCTTCTCATGTCTGGCACACTCCAGTATCGGCTGCCCTTTTATTAGCTTCTTTACTGTGCAATTCTGAGCAATAAAGCAGCAATAAATGTGACTATATAAGTAGTTAAATCAGTATTTTCAAGAAACAAATGCCAACTTTTACTTCATTTCAAAATTGTTTATCACTGGCAATTTTAGGTTAAAAAAATCCTATCTTTTTGTTTTGTTTTTGTTTGTTGAGAAGGGTTTCTCTGTAGCTTTGGAGCCTGTGCTGGCTTCAAATTCACAAAGATCCTCTTGTCTATGCCTCCTGAGTGCTGGAATTAAAGGCATGCACCACTACTGCCCAGCTAAAATTTCAGATATTAATGAAATACTTATTTCTAAGTATTGCCACACCAATTTTAAGTACTTTATATGCAAGAAGTCCAGCAGTGATCAAGTAAATCTCAATAGGTTTACTCTAGAATAAATCAAAAAAAACTTGTGTTATCCATTTAAATTTCTCTTTTTACTTTAAACAATAGGAACATGATTGTGTATTAACTGACCGGTAGCCAGCTCCAGTGGCTCTCATCAGTCCTTAAGGGCAGAAATATAAGTATTTAAGTTTTTTTTCTCCAATTAATCCTAGGGCTAATAGTAAACTAATAAGCATATGTAATTACAATAGAGTGTAAGGTTATATGTTATATCAGGCTACGTTAATCTTTCAAAGTCCACTATGTGAATATATATTCTTACTTTATATATATATATATATATATATATACATACATGTATATGTATATGAAATCTATACACACAGAATGCCATGATCATCTATCTCAACATCAAATTTTCATTATGAAAGGTTATGCATTGAAAGGAATATTAGTTTTCATAAAATATGCCAAGAGTAGCAGATATATCAAATTAAAAGAAAGATAAATCTTGGAGTAGAAAATAGGTGGTATCCTTGAGTGTTAAATGTCCTTAAAGTTTTTACCTGCACCATTCATTTATATTTTTAAGATTTATTTGTTCTTGTTGTCTGTGTTTAAAATGGTTTTGCACGCATGTATGTATGTGCACTGTGTGCACCTGATGCTGTGAAACGGTCAGTAGAGGGCTATGGATCCTTTGGAACTAGAGTATTGGTGGTTGTGAGACTCTACGGAGGTGCCAGAAACCAGACTTTGATCCTTTGCAAGATTAGCATTAACCATTGAGCCATCTCTTATAACATGTCCCCTGTTTCTTAGACACTCTTTAACACAATTCAGCTTACAAAAGCCTATAGCCTCAACTAAGTACAAACTTTAAGTGATCGTGGGTTTTAGCCATTTTCATCTTGCTGTCAGTCAGAGAACTTTACCTTTCTTACATATTGGTTTTTCTGTTTGTTTTGGTTTGATTTGGTTCTTTTGAGAAAGGGCTTTTCTGTGTAGCCCTGGCCATCTTGGGGCTACCTGTGTAGGCCAGGCTGGTCTCGAGATCTGCCTGACTTTGCCTCCTGAGTGCTGGAATTAAAGGCATGCACCTCCACCACCCTGCTCATGTTTCTTAGATTTTGTAAATAGAGCCTAGAACTGGAAAAAAAAATCCTTTCATAGTTTTGAATTTCAAATATACAATAAGAACAGTTCCCTCTCCATAAACCACGCAGTGTTCGCCATAAACCAGCTCAACAGCTAAAGTTTGAATTAACAATTTAGGTTAAACATTTTTCTTTTCATTGTGTGTATGCATATTTGCATGTGTGTAGACATGGACTGGAGTTTAATGGGCTGCAATTGACCCCGGTATCTTCCACAGTTGCACTTTACCTTATTTACTGAATCAAGTTTCTCACTGCTAGTCTATCCAGTCAGCTTGACTATGGGATCTTTGTTTAAAAATATTCCTTCTCAGAATGTGTTTGTTTTGGTCTAGGAATTTCTATGAGGCCTGAAAAGAATGGCATGCTAGAAAGACTGGAATTCCTGAGCCATGTCAGGTTGATCTTAAGAATGTGGTGACTTAAGGTTCTGTCTGCATAATGAGCCAACCAAGAGGACACTCTTGGGTTCATTTGTCTTTTCCTCCTTGTGCAAAAATCCCCAAACAGGGCTCTCTTGTCTCTCTTTGATGTCTTCTTATTATTTTATTTCATAATTTTGAGGCTTTAGCTATGATCGGGAGAAGAACCACTTATTAAAAAAATCTCTGCACAATAAAATGTGGATTCTTATTCACCTTGGGTGCTAACACCATTTCAAGATTTAAAATTACATGTTGGGATCTAGAGCAAATAGTAGGCTGCCACTAAGACTGTCCCTCATGTGTCTAAGGGACGAAGGCATCTCCCTGTGGCTGCTCACCCGAACTACTCCCCTTAGCTGTAGAAATGATCTTCTGCCTTCACTTTAGCAGAGCTTCGTCCACACAGCTTTGAAAATAGCCTGCAGCTGTATTCCTAGTTGAAGCATGTCACTCATTATTCCAACCTGATGATCTGATGACTTTTAAATGATGTTTCCTGTTCTTGTTTTCTTGTTTTGTGTCTCCCCCCCCCCCCACCCCCCCCCCCCCCCCGCGTGCACCAAGACAGAGTTTCCTGGCTGTTCTGGAACTTGCTCTGTAGACCAGGCTGGCCTGAAACTCACAGAGATCCGCCTGCCTCTGTCTCCTGAGTGCTGGGATTAAAAGCATACACCACCACTGCCCAACTCTGCTCATGTTTTTTGAAGTTTCAATAAAAAAAAAATAATATTTATGATGTACCCAAAGGGGAAGTATAACTCACACCAGGGAGTTACAATTTCTCCAGAATGAATAAAGAACTTCAAGAAATACCTGGATTACTAAATTCTTCTCTGCAACTCTATTATGTGACACATTTATAGGAAATTGAATCATATATATATATATATATATATATAAATGAAAGTAAATATAAATAAAAATATTTCTAATTTTTGTTTTCTTATTATAATAACAAATCCCAATTTCTTTTCTGGGGTTTCTTAAATAATTAATTTTAATTAAAACAGTTTTTGCTTTTAATTGTGTAAGAGGTATGTATGCGATTGTATATGTATGTTTGCATGTGTGTAGGCATGGGCTATAATTTATAGGGTCAAAGTTGAGGTCTGTTATCTTCTTCAATTGCACTTTAATTTGCTGAGCCAGGCCTTTTGCTAAACTAAACTGGAGCTGGCCAATTCCATAGCCAGACTATGGGAGCCATTGTCTCTGCTTCCTGCTTGGGCTGGGATTGCAGGCAGTGGCCACACCTGCTGAGTTTCTCTGTAGAGTCTCGTGATCCCACCTGTAATCTTCCTGCTTGCCCAACAAGTGTGTTAATCTACTAGGACATCTCCTCAGTTCCTTTCTGGTTGTTCTTTTTTTTTCTTTTTTCTTTTCATAATTGTAAAACATTCCCACCTGGGACAGGAGGAAACCATGAGGACTCGTGATCATGTTTTCACAATCAGTACATGGTACAGAAACCCCTGTCTCTTGGGATCTTGAAATTCCTATTGCTTTTAAAAGCATTTTGGAATATTATAACATTAGCCAAGCCTATAAAAAGAGTACAAATTATATTGAGGTTATTTAACTAGAATTTACTTATTAAATGCCTAAGAATAATGCTGAAAGACCTGGATAAATCCAGAACCCCCTAGCAGGAAAAAAATAGAGCCAAAAATCTAAGCAGGGAGAAAAGAATCAGAAATCTAGGATTAGCCGGTTCAATGACTGTTTTGGGAACTAGCTGAAGATAAAATTAGACTGTAATCTTAAAAATAATCTTAAAAAACAGGGAGTTTCTCCCTTGTGATTATTGGTATTTTTGGAATACTCTGTTTCAGGAACTAGCTGATTATAATCTTGAGAAACAGGGAGTTGCCCCCTTGTGATCATCACTGGATTTTGGGAATTTTCTATGACGCCCTCCCTATCCACTTCGGATTACTAGGCTGTGGTTTCTTCACTTAAAAACCCCTTCTCCCAGTTACTCGGGGTCGAACTCCTTCCCTGCGTGGGTTATGAGTTTCAGCCCCAGTGCACTGGTACCTGTCAATAAACCTCTTGTGACTGTAGCAAAGACGGTCGGTCGGTCTCTCGTGAGTTACTGGGGGGGGGGGGGTCTGTTATCCCGAGACTCTCACTCAAGTCTCCCCACACCGGGGGTCTTTCAATGCCTCTTTGTAAATTATCCCTTGTAGGAGATAAACCAGTTCACATTTTCTCCCCAGCCTAAATGTCAATATATGTCCTGACAAAATTCAGCAGCATCTCATAGCTTCAAAACCACCATTAGCATCTCAGTGCTGAGCAGTTGAATAAGATCTCATGGTGAGAAAACAAAAAAAAACAAATGTAGTCCAAACAGCAGGGCAGAACCACAATAAGCCACAAGTGAAAAAATTTTCAGGTACTTTTTTTAGTTAAATTTTTAGGTAGGCTTTATGTGTTTGGAAAGGTTTGGAAAGCATTTAACATAAACACATTTCATGTGTTAAATTGTGGGTTTGATGGCAGTCAAACTGAGGCCGATAAATATGCACATATATTTCACAAATGGGTGCTTCAAGGTATTGGTGAGCATTTGGGGACAGGACACCCCTGACTGTAAACTTGTTCACAGCAATGCAATATCACTTGTAACAGGAAGTTTCCCTGTCAAAATCCACATCTCTAGTTCATGCTCATGAAATGGAAACAAGTTTAAATTCTGAATGAAACGCTGTAAACTTTGAAAGAAAATAGATTATACACCAGCTGTAACCCACGGAAACTGTTGCTGTCAAATGTTCTACCAAAATAAGAAGTAAATTTAAAGAAGCAGAAATTCATCTGGAAACCCAGTTATGCTTACTGGGTTCCTGTATGATTTCAAAATGCCCCTCTGGGAAGCCCAATGCTTTACATTAATTTGAGATTTTTTTTTTTTTTTTTTTTGCTTACTTATAAATGGAGTACCTAAGCCCACGGAAGGAAAGCTGTTGTTTAATGCCAGCCACTCAGTTCCCTGACTAGCTGAATTAACATGGTTTCTTTCACTTTTCACATCTTTGTATTCTTGCCATTGGCTCTCTGAAAAAGAAAAAGGAAAAAGACTTCCAACTTGCACTGAAATTTGTTAGCAAATATCAAAGCCTTGGGTTCCAGTTTATTCTTGTGGTCAATAGTTTCATGGCTAGGTAAGCTTTTTTCCAAGAATTTAATTTGAAAATGAAAAGAACCCTTGGTGACACACACTAATTAGGGCTGGTTTTATCAAGCCTTTTTTATTTAGTGCTATACTACAAGAGTGTGATGTGTACACACATGCATATATACTTATATAAATATTTCCTGAAGAAGTATTCACTTTGTGAATATCCTGTGGTTTCAAAGTGGGGGTATTTGTTCTGGTGGAAGCTCCACCTCAGTCCTCTTCCCCCATCCCTCTCTCCCCAAACCATGCCTCATCTCAGAAGGTCCCCCAAACAGGGCTTGTCCCCCAGAAAACAAACACGTGGTTTTTCAGACTCTCTTCCCCTTTTCATCCGGGAGCGGTTTACCCATTAAACCTGAGCTTTTTCTAATTCGGTTTCATTTGGTCTGATTTTGAATTGTTGCGTTGGCTGAGAGGTTTGGCAGAGTACAGAAACTTTTCAAAATTTATGGACAGTATAGAGTTTATAGTGTCTGTACTAGACATATAGCATATATACTGTCTATATAGACAGTATGAAGTCTATATGTCTATACTATAGACAATGCAAAGCTTTATACAAACACTTCACCAGCAAACCTAGGGACTAAGAAGAGAACTAACTATATCCTGTAGAAAATCGAGAGTGCCCTGAAAGAAAATAATGGCGTTATTAGAAAGGTTTAGCAGGGCACAGATTTACATAGGAGTGGCAGTGGAGCCCTCGAGATAGATCAAAGTCACATTCAAAGGAAACTATCATCAGCCAGGCCATGGAGTTATGGGTGTGGGTGTGTGCAGTGGGCACTACAGACAGGTGGGAGGAGACAAGCAGAAATTCTGAAGCTAGACTCCCTTCATTCAGGGGAATGAATGATCTGGGAATTACAGAGCAGAGGAGGACCCCTCTTTAGAGATGACGATGATAGGGGCACAAGAGACAGTCACCCAGGTGTGTACCCACCTTGAAGTAAACTCCTTCAAGGAGTCTGATGCTCTCTGACCAGACTCAGAGACTCTTGTGTCTCTTGCCACCCCTTTATTTCCCTGTTTGTTCTTTCTTCAAAGTGGCCCAGTTGTCGATAGCAACCAGATATAAAGTTCTGTTGACTAAAGAAGGAAGCGCCCCAGCCTGCCTGGCATGATTTCCATTAAGCTTCGGTGCAATTAACCATTTAGCTCGCTAAGCCGGAAGAAAGCAGAATTGTCTTGGAACTGCGAGGTGATCAGACCCAACTTCCAGGAACAGATTACAGAAATCAATCCACACAGGAACCAGGGAGAGAGTTGTCTGTGTGGGGACTTTGCCAAGTATTTGATAGAATGAATGCTGGTTTTTACTAGATTCTTATTTCTTTATGCAACTTATTAACTGATGCCAAAGTGACTGAAACTCTTGTTATTGGGGGGGGAGGGGGGCGGGAAGGAAGGAAGGAAGAAGGAAGGACTATCTTCCTTCCTTCCTTCCTTCCTTCCTTTTCCTTCTTCCTTCCTTCCTTCCTTCCTTCCTTCCTTCCTTCCTTCCTTCCTTCCTATCTTCCTTCGCCCCCCCCCCCTCTCTCTATACTTTGTTTGTTCTGTTTTTCTCCAGTCAGGGTTTCTCTTGTCTAGCCCTAGTTGTCCTGAAACTTGCTCTGTAGACAGGGCAGGCCTGGAACTCAGAGATTCTACTTAGCCCCAAGTGATGGGATTTTAAAAGTGACACATTTTTAAGTCTTGTTTTAGTTAACAATTTCGGAGAAGAGCTAGTATACATGAAGAAACTGGGTCACAGTTCAAGGCTATGGTGTAATAGAAGCCTGAATGCGCAGCTAGTGGTTTTGCCCCCTCTGTTCCTTACTCCCTTTGTATTCCCTACTTCCGTATTCTAGAATGCTATGCACAGTTTGGGTTCTAGCCATAATCCAAGGGAACACTTTGGTTAAAGAGCCAGCAGGTGAACGATTCTTGTTTTTTTTTTTTTTCCTTTCCTTTTCTGCAATGGGAATCCATCGTGGACTCATCACGTTGGACAACTGGACAAGAGCGCTACTGCCGAGCTGCAAGTGAGCCCAGCTTCAGGCCGTGATTCAGGGCTGCTCTGGACTGTAAAGCAGTGTGCTAAGCTGAAGAAAGTCCTGTGGGGACTTTCAAGGAAATTACACCAGTTTGGTTCCCTGAGCAACGGTGGAGACAGCGCGGCCTCTGGCTGAGTTCTCTCTCCACTTCCGAGGTCTCTAGTCCAGGTCTTTTGGCTACTTCCTCCAGTTTCCAGACCATACAAAGGGTCCCCAGCCCTTGCTCCTGCTCAGCCCTCGCCCCCCAAACCTCCCGCGCCCCATTCTGGTACCCTGCTCCTAGACGCACACAGATCGCGAACTCCGTCCTGGGTGGCACAGAATGCTGGGCTCACCTGAGGCTCCTTTTATTTGGCAGCCGGGGAAGCTGAAGTCAGGGATGTGGACAGCGTGTCCTAGTAGTCCTGAGTCCCAGCCCCTTGCTAGTGGCGCAGCCGTCCCAGAAACCTCGCGGAGGGACTGAGGGGCCTGCCCGCAGCCTGCACTCCAGAATTCTCCAGCTCTGCGCTGAGGCCAGGCAGTCCACCTTCCCCGCCCCGCCCACAAGCAGCTGGTGGGTGCTAAAAGGAAGTGGGATTTTGATGGCCTTGGAAGGGAGGGTCATTCTTTACCGGGGGAGTGGCCTCTTCTGGGAACTTTCTTTGCACTGCTCTCTCAACCTCTCCACCTATGGGGGAGGGGGTTCCTATGCAGGAAGTCAAGTTACTTTCCTGCTTTGCATCTTTTCTTAAGCGGTAAATCGGTTACCACATCTGTTCCATCCTCCCTGATGGCATTCTCAAGGTTGTTGAAATCTTTCCCTAGCAGCATTTTTCTCGTCTTTTAAAAAAGCCTTAAGGCTTTTACAATTGTTTGGTGCCTTTTGGTGTTACTTTCGTTTTCTTACAGTCTGTAGAAAATTACTGTCCTTACCTTGAAAACATTCCGGGGCTGGTCTGAACGGTTGCTTGCTCATGGGAAAATCAGCGTCTGCTTTTGTAGAGTACAACGGTGGTTCTCCAGTTACAGCCTGAGAAGAATTACCTGGTTAAAACTACAATTGATGGCAGTGCTTTCAAAGTTTCTGATTCACTGTGCCCGGTGTGGTACGTGTCTAAGAAATTTCCCTGTGACTTGGGAGGTACCTTTCTTCTGCCTCACGTGTTATGACTCATTCGGTATTCTCTGGGGCACTGTGTTTATGAAAGATGGAAGAGGTTCGCAGGTGAATTTTGATTAGTGAGCTCATCCTTCCTTGCCTGTGACTGGTGCATTTCTAAGTATATTCAACTTAAAAAAAATCCGGAAATCATCTTGGGCAAGGCTAACTACTCGTGTATGTGTATATATTTCTGGACACACATAAACATGTGTGTTTAGGATATATTGTCCTTTCATAGAAAGCAATGATGCAAGGCATTTCCATGTTAGTGTGAGCCATAAAAGAGCAAGTCTTGAGAAAGGTGAAGCTCACATATGAAAGGACCCCGAGAGTGTGGCACACCAGTTCTTGTCAAATGGGCCCTGAATTTACATAGCTCAAGGTAATTCGTGGTTTGAATTGACTTGCTGTTATGAACTCAGAATATTCAGAATTATTCTATACCTGATTTCATACTCAGGCCAAAGAAGGGTCTTTACTACTGTCCCCTTCTGCATAAAAACGTTCATTTCATTTCAGTTTTATAATTTGGTTATAGTTATTTGTGGGTCTTTTTTTTTTTTAAGCCTAAGCAGTTGAAATTTATTTATGGGTAAAGCTAACGGTGCTGAAATCATTATCACAATCTGTCTACAAGCCTTCTTAGTGCCCTTGTGTGTGGTGTTTTCCTAGGCTAACTGCTGTTATCAGTAGCTCTGAGACTGTCTCTGCCACAGGGGACTATGTGAGGCAGGGCTTCATGGGATGCAGCTGCAGAGTATTGACTCACTTGAGTTTTCTTTCTCCTCTTGATGTCTTTGTGCCTCACATCCACCTGAGGTTTTTACTTGGAAAAACTAACCTTAGTGAATGATTTAAATGTTGTGTCTCTAGAATTCATTCCTCATGAATAACAGGAGATCAAAAATAAAATGTTGAACAGGTAACCACTGAATGGACATGTCCCTGTTTGGTGCTGCATGTGGATACCTAGCAGTATTCTAAAACCCAGGGTCTAGACTCTTTAGTATACAGCTTTCCAGGCTGGTTGAGGCTTTATATGTTCTATTTACAAAAGAAGAAAAATGGCTTAGCCACACACAGAGGTTTGGGGAACCATACAATGAACTGATAACACTTATCACTTCTATTTGCATCCTGTATCCTGAATGAGGGTAAAGGGTCACATAGATTACAAGAAAAGCATGGAAATGCAGTGTGGAGTCTTCTCAGAAAGAAAAAAAAGAAAGTTTCCTACTGAGCAGTTAAAAAAAATGTACCATCCTCTGGGAATTTCCACTAAAACTAAAACAAAAACTCCTCTTAAATAAATGAGCAACCAAGTATTTAAGTATATGTACTTATAACTCTTAGGTCTTTTTACTTAAGAAAACTATTTCCTGAAGTTTGTAATTAAAAAAAAAATTTCAAATGCTAGATATTTAATTCAATGTGTTTGAGGTCCTATTGCAAAATGAAAATTTGACATTTTAAAATAATAATGTAAAGTACATCAAGATTATCCAGACATTTATTACAATGAGATCATATATATTATACAAAGAAGTTATTTATTATGGAAGAAGAGGAATGCTAGCTTTCTATAATAGATGGCTCAACTAAATTTTAAAGGAAAAAGTAGGAAGTAGCCATGAGCAGAAGGCAATACTGATGTGAAGAGACACAGTGGTGTAACTGAAGAAAACTAATATATAAACATATATATATATATATATATATATATATATATATATATATATAGCTTAGCAGAAGGTATGGTATTGGCAGAGATTCCTCAGCTTGCAACAGAGACCGAAACTCATGTTCCCTCTTCTAACAGAATGCAATTGTTACTGAGCAATGGTTGTAAACCCTAGAAATATATTTCCTTGTTTCAGGGTGTAATTGAAATAGTACTGGTGTCATCTATGAAACAGAAGCAAATCTGTTACTTCCAAGACAGGAATCTAAAAAGTAGATGTACCTTCTTGGTACATCTTGATAACCATGTTGTTATGGTTTTGGTCCCTGTCCCTTTAAGAGACAAGCCACGCCCACTCCCTCTCCCATCCGCTGAGGCAGGCTGATCTTCAGCTTCCAGCCTGAGCTCACTCCCTTTTCCATTTTTCCATTTTCCTCTCGGAGAGGCAGCTTCGCTTCTGCCTCTCGCCCCTCTGCTTCCCCCCCCCTCTCCCCTCCCCTCCCCTCCCTCCCCTCCCCTCCCCTCCCCTCCCCTTCTCTCTCTCTCTCTCTCTCTCTCTCTCTCTCTCTCTCTCTCTCTCTCTCTCTCTCTCTCTCTCTCTCTCTCTCTCCCTTCCCCCTTCATAACCCCCCTGAATAAATATTCAACCTCACTCTGCATGTCATGTCTACCCATGTCTCTGTCTTCTGCCCACCGGCCATGTGTCTCCCTGCCTGGGACCAGCCACTGCTTGGGGACCCGCAGCCATTTCTGCCTGGGACTGGCTGCCCCCAGAGCCCACTGCCGGCCACCACATGGGCCGCCGCCACTGCTCAGGCCACAGCTCTAAGACCGGCAGCCTTCTCTGCCTGGGACTGGCTGCTTGCAGGGCCCACTGTCTGCCGCCACATGGCCTGCTACCACCATTTGGGACTTTATAGCATTTGCTGCTTGCCTACAGCTGCCGCCTGGGACTCTGTAGCATTTTTTTTTAAAGAACAACACATATATGAGGAAAATAAGTTATAGCTGCTAGCATTATCTAATCTAATGCTGGAAAAGTTGGAAAGGAGCTGTTGGGTCTAAAGTCTTGTAAAGAAAACATTTAATTTTATCATGGGAGGTAGAAGATGGTGTGATCTAATTTTAAGGACAAGAGAGACACTATTAAGTCCTTATATATAAAGAATAGTCTATGTGAAGGACCTAGTATTTGTTGGAGTAGAAAAATGAGCATGAGAAGAGATTATTTTATTGACATTTCAAGACCTAAACAGTGTGAGGCTAAACTGAGATACTGAGATGATACTAGTAAAATTTGAAAAAAAGTGGGCAAACATGAATATAATCAGAGCATTTATGAAAATATCACAACGAAAATTTATCTTGTAAAATTAATATACACTGATAAACAAAAATAAGTGGTTGTTGGTGACTAAGTAAATCGTGAGAGGGAAAGGAGACTTGTCACAGGGACGTTTCTACCTTAAACAATTGACCATGCCCAAATTCCAAATGCATTACAAAGGAGATTTGGTGAAGAGCCAGACTGACTGAATTTGCATTCTTGTAGGATATCAAAGTCAGGGCAACTTTGTTTTTAAGATACTCTGGTCACGTTGGGTTTTTGTTTTTTCTTTTTTGGAGTGAGGAGTCAGCACTTGATTCAGAAATTGTGCCCACCTAACAGACTACTCAGTACTCTAAAATGTCACAGTGGGACATGGGGCATTGAAACTTGGGACACCCTCATCCTTAAAGACTTTGGCTCCTATACGTCTAACTGTAAGAGGGAAGATGTGAACAAGGAAGGGTGTGGACAGGAGAAAAGCCTGCTTTTCTGAGACTCAATGAGGAAGTGATTTACCATAATGATGAAAGCTGTAAACTTGAAGGGAACAAAAGAAGTGTGAATTAAGCAAGCTACACCTGTAACAGTGGAGGAGGCCCGCACATAGCTGTCTTGACCACAATGTCTAGTTTATTGTGTCCCGACCTCTCCAGTTGCATAGGGGAAAAGAATGAATAAAGGAATAACCCTGTGTAATGCTTTGCCATGACTCAATCCTGTGACTGGATATCACGGGTGTGAAGAAGGTAGAAGCTCACCATGTACTTTCTACCCCAGTGGCTTTTTATTTTTTTCTCCAGGCATAGCGTTCCTTAGTAATTAGGTGTGGTAAGAGAAGTGTGTTGCTTCATCTGGCTGCTGTGGGGGAGACAGCAGCTATATTTTCATGCCTGCAGGAGCCTATTGTGATTTTATCAAGTTTTTACTTTGCACATGTCATTTTGTAAATGGAGACTGCTCATTTGTTCCCCGAATAATCACCCAGACCCGAATAATCACACAGAAACTATGTCAATTACAACATTGTTTAGCTAACGTCTCAGGCATATTTCAAGATGGCTCTTGCATCTTAAATTAAGCTATTTCTATTATTCTGTGTATCACCACAAGGCTGTGGCCTACGGGTAAGTTTCCTGTGGTATTCTTCTCCTTCAGCAGCTGCACGACATCTACTAAACTCTGCCTACTCTATATCTCTGTTTCCAATTCTCACCTGGCTTTACTGTGCTAAATTGTTGCCCGAAACAGCTTCTTTATTAACTAATGGTAATAAAACATATTCATAGCCCACAGAGAGGAGCCTCACATCACCATTCCACATTCACTCAAAATGCAAATCAACAAAAGCAAGCAAAATGAATTTAAGGCCTAAGTATGCCTACTTCTTTTAAAAAATGGCCAATCACTTCCTGAAATATAATTATCATTAGGTTTAGAGGGAAGCAAGAAATTATAAGAATGAACAGATGTTTTTTACAGATTTCCTGAACATCCTGTTCATGATTTAGTAGCTGCTAATTACTATAAAAATAAGGTCACAATCTTACAGAAATGGTGAGATGGAATCTGTATTTTAGGTGTTTAGAGAATAAAAGAGAAAAACATGAAATATAGACAATGACTTCAGAAAATATAAATACCATTGTTGCTAACCAAGTTTACTTAAAAGTGATTATAATTATAAGCATTTTTAAGGCTGTTAACAATAATTGTATGTCAATGCCTCTCAAAGAAGGAACACTTCTCTATGTCCATAGAACTAAACAATTTAAAAATATTTACTTATTTATTATTTATTTGTGTGTGTGTGTGTGTGTGTGTGTGAGAGAGAGAGAGAGAGAGAGAGAGAGAGAGAGAGAGAGAGAGAGAGCAGGTGATGTGGAAGCCAGAGAACTTTGGATCCCATGGAATTAGAGCTACAGGTGATTGTAAGCCATTAGATGTGGGTGTGGGTGCCTGGAACGAAACTTGGCTCATCTGCAAGAGCAGTCAGTACAAGCTTCTAATCTCTGAGCCATCTTTCCCAAGCCCAAATTTTTAATTTGGAAATATAGACATCTTGTTAAAGTTCTATGGGCAATTTGGGGTCTTCTTTCTGCCGATTGCAATATTTAGATATCAGATATATTCTTCAGGGTCCTCCAGAAAATCCTGCTCACTAGGATATATGTATTTCTACAGAGAGGATTCATTGTAAGTGATTATCATCCTGTGATTATGGAGATGGAGAAGTTTTATACTTTGCTTACTCTCATCTGGAGGCCTAAGAAGAACCAGTATGTTAGTCCAATCCAATCTTAAGTGAATTCTTAAGCCAGAAGAATCCACTGAGCCAACAGTATGGACCCCAGTTCGAGCCCCAAATCTTGAGAACTGGGTTGACCAGGACCCTGTCGTTTTTCCTCTGCCTGTGTTCTATTCAGGCCTACATTCCCTTGAGCCCCAGTTCAGTAAGGAAGAGCCTTAAATCTTGTGCTGGGTACAATTGCAACTCTTTAGTCAAACAGTTCAGCAAGCTGATATAGGTTGAACTAAGGTGCCCTAAATGCTGGCTAATTCTTCAGTCGTTGAACTTGGGACTGAGCAACCCAGTTAAGTGACTCCTCACTTCCTCCAGTGGCCTTAGCTTGAATACACCAGAATTTAGCTAGGGAAACCTCTTCATCTTAGAAATTGCAAGCAGAGAAATCCATCCAGCATAAGGGCAAACTTTAGGAAGGGGAAGAGCCCCAGATCTGTCCGGTATAAGAAACAGCACTGGAGCTCAGAATGAATCAAACCACAGAGACTTCTGTAAGGGAGGCTCAGGTCTGATTTAAGATTGGAAGAGTTTGCATCAAACTAGGATATACTGGGGATTACCTGCTTTTGTCTCTGGAAATAGTAACTACTTAGCAGAAAAGGATGCCTGAGTGTCTAAAGTCATGTTACTATGCTTAGTGTCACTAGCAAAGATAAGACATGTCCTTTTTTTTCTAGACATGTCCTCTTAAGTAAAGGGTCAAATCAATGCTTTTTTCTACTACAGAGAAAGCTCATTGAAGCCTTGCTACTTACTTGTTAGAATAGGCTATTGTCACTTCGATAAAAATATTAAATTAATATAGTTTAGTGCTCCCACATACCAATCAATCAATAACTGATCCCTCTACTAGAGATGGTGTGCTTTTTAAGATTATTTTTAAATATAAGATTCATATTCATAATCTAATATTACCTAAGCCTATTTTATACTGAATAATAAATGTGAGCTTTCTGATTGCGTTTTTAATTCTAAAACCAAAATTTAGAGATTTTTGTATTGAAGTAAAATTTTCTTTGAAAAATATTAGGATATATTTGAATGCTGAAAAATTCCAGGGCTGAACATCTCTCTCGGATGCATTCTCTTGCAATTCCTCTGTGTGTTAAGCAGGTCCTCTTACACTGAGCCACACCCACAGCCCAGATGTTGGTTTTGTTTGTTTTCTTCTTAGTGAAAAGTGTTTAAATTGGTTAAATTGGTGCTACTTTATTAAATGAAAGTTAGTCTATTTTATATTTACTTCTCAAATTTCTAAAGTGTTACTGTTCTGGTAAAAACTTCACTCTAGACCCTGGCATCCATATATGCAGAGTCTGGAATGTTCAGGTGGAAGCCTCACTCACTCCAAGCTCCCTTACCCATTTTTTTCCAAAATCTACCACTTCTCAGAAACTCCTCCAAATGATAACTCCTCCCCCAGAGATGCCCAAGACCACTCTCATGGGGCATTTAAACTGCCCCCCCAAAAAGAGACATGGTTTTCCAGTCTTCCTTTCGGTCTCCTCTCTGGGAGACTGGAAAAGCATCTGGGAACGTTTTATGCATTAAACCTGGCTTTTCTCTAATTCAATTCGATTTGGTCTGATTTGGATTGCTGCATCAGCAGAGGGGCTTATCAGGGTGCAGAAAATTTTCTGTTACTGGAGATAGGCCAACTTGATTTGATCAGCTTTAATAGATGTAATGTCTGAGAACCTCTTAGGCATGTCTTATGGAGATGGTCTAAGTGTCTGTCTTTTTCAGAGCCTGATAACATCAGAACCACAGAAGGTGTTCCCCCTGGACAGCCCTGAGCACTGTTTCCATAATTTCTTCCATCCTGCAATGACCTAAATTTAGTTAGAAAACTAGATGAGTTCGACAAGGAATCTGTTAATGTAATCGCCCAAAGCATTAAATGTGAATATTATCTTGATAACAATGAGAGCCCAGATGCTACTGGTTACTGATGGAGCATAATTGGAAACTCTCTTCCTTTGCCACAGTGCTGAATGGACAGAGTCTCAAGAGGCTAACGCTGGGAAGCAGGGCAGGGGTGAAGACAGAAAACAAAATGTGTCTGCATTGCTTTAAAATATGTCTAATTTCCAAACACATTTTCAGGTCCTTGGTAATACACTTTTTCTACAGTAAATTAGCTCTTAATGTGTTTGTTAGATTTCTGAGGCTGTACTTATGAGAAATCCCTTGCTTGAAATATTCAGGTCAAGCAATATAATTCTGTTTTCTTTGGGTTACATTTTATCCTAATTTTAGTGCTTATGTACATTTTACAGAGAGTTGAAGATATGACCACAGCTGAAGGGATTGAGGCTTGTTTACTACTCTCCGGGCCAATTCTCTTAAAATGAGAATATCTAAACAGAGGGTGGTGGCCCATGCCTTTAATCCCAGCACTTGGGAGGCAGGTGGGATTTCAGTGAGTTCGAGGATAGCCTGGTCTACAAAAGCAAACTCCAGATCATCCAGGAGTGTCACACAGAGAAACCCTGTCTTGAAAAACCAGAAAAGAAAAAAGAAAAGAATGAAAAGATGATAATATCTTACTTCCTGCTTTGCTAACATAAATGCATCCAGTTATTGTAACAAGTCTTTTTCTGTCCCACCATCCAGCTCCCAAATAATGACGTGGAGACTTCTTGTTCATTATTAAAGCTCGGCCTTAGCTTAACCTTTTTCCTAACTGGCTCTTTCAACTTAAATTAACCCATTTATATTAATTTACATTCTATCAAGTGGTGTTACCTCTCTTCTATTTTGCACCTCCTGTTTCCTCTCCCTGTCTCCTAACTTCTCCTGCCCCTCAATTCCTCCACTTCTTCCTTTCTTGGCCTGCTATTGGCCATTCAACTTTTTATTACACCAATCACAGCAATACACCTTCACACAGTGTAAAAATATCCCACAACAAATTATGGAGAGTAGCATCCAGTTATGTGATCCCAGCAAGCAAGTGGCTCAATTTACTTGAATTTTCACATGCTTGTGTAGACAAAAACCACACAGTTTGTACCTCTAAGGGAATAGAGATAATTTATTCTGTAGCCAGAAATGAGTGACCATATCCCTATACACACATTCGGTTCCTCCAAATACCCTGTTTCACTCTGGATGTGATTACAGGAGATTTTAATAGTTGCAGAACAAAGAAAGTAAAAAAATCAAAGCATTCACCAAATACAATGGTAGAAGCCACAGGTTTGGGGGGTCACAGGGAGTGGGGGAAGGTTGTACTGTGGGTTTCAGATGACAGTCTCAGCTTTTGTATAGTGAAAGCTAGTGATCTACTAAGAATAGAGTTTAAGATTTTGAGAGTTATAGGATGTTAGGTCAGACGCAAGGGTGGGTGGTAGATTACTGGAACTCAAAGTGTGCCCAAGAGAATTTATCTAAAGTTTGCATTTCTTTGTGTTTTTCTTTTTAAAATTATTTACTGTCTTTTGATATTTTTGTCTTTGATGTGTAAAATGTAACATTTTTATTCATTTATTGAAAATGTTGTACATGCAGTATCATGTATTTGGTCATGATACATATTGATGCGTTACTCCTCCTACAATACCGCCTCTCTCCTACCCAAATTCATGTCCTTCTTTTGTCCCTTTTATTAAAAATAGATTATTTTCTCATATATTATACCCTGATATAGTTTCTCCTCTCTCTTCTCCTCCTATTTCTCCCCAACTCCCCTTCCATCCAAATCCATTCCTTTTCTGTCTTTCGTTAGAAAAGAACAGGCTTCTAAGAGATAGCAATGCAACATGCCAAAATAAAATATAATATGCTAATACAAAACCAACACATTGAATTTGGACGAGGCAAACCAACAGAAGGAAAAGAGCCCATGAGAAGACACAAGAATCAGAAGTACAGTCATTCACACACTCAAAAGTCCCATAAAATACTAAGCTGAATACTGTAATGTATAGACAGAGGACCTGGTGCAGACCTGTGTCAGTCCTGTGCTTATTGCTTCAATCTCCATGCGTTCAGAAGAGCCCTGCATAGTTGGTTTAGAAAACCTTACTTTCCTGGTGACCTCCATCCCTTGGGATCTTTCACTCTTCTCGCCTCAACATTTCAATATCTCATAACTTCGATGTTCTGTCTTGTAGTATCTTTAACAGATTCAGCCTTTTTCTCCTCCTCTTCCCCCTTTCCTCCTCTTCTTATCTCTCCATCCTCTCCTTTTGAGAGCATTAGTTTACACTTGTCTAAGAGGCATACTCTATAACAAAATATCCATTGACTCCATGTTTTACAATGAGAAAATAATTTTGCCATGAGATAAATGTAGCTAGATGCCTCCCCTGAGCTGTATTAGCTTTTCCCAGGCTCCCAGAGCAGGCCGTCCAGACAAGCAAAGGCACAGTGAAGGCACCTCTGGCAGTGGAGACATTGCATCTGCATTGGGCCATGGCAGGTAGACGGCCTTGTCAAGTCTTTGCCAACTTATAATCAAACTGGTCAATCTCTCAGAGTTGGTGACATTAGACATACATCAGAACCTGTGCTCATATTCATGTGTAAGGCCAGGCTCCAATTTGATACATTAGGAAGTCACCATATATGACCAAATACAGCACATGAATTGGCGGTATTGACTAAACTATAAACTCTGGGAAGATAATAACGTTTCCAAGCCCTGCCACTCTGCCTCAGTGCCTGCCTTGGCCATCTCCTAAGTGTGAATAACAGTGTCACCAGTATTGGATTTGATGCATTCCATAATGTATTTCCTGACATCTATCGAGTACTCATTATTAGTGTGACATAAATCAGAATATAATATGGAAATATTATTTGATTTACTGCTTCTTTTACTTATTTTTAACTCTTTTTTTTCTCATTAAGATTACGTTTAGAAAGACAGTTTTCAATATTAAGTGAGTGGTTTCATCCATGGGAAAAAGCTCAGTTACACAGACAGCCTAGAAAGAAAATAACCTGCAAAATAGAAACAATGTTATAACCGGCTGTGATCAGAACCTCCTGTGGCTGTGGCTAGGTGAGTTATTACTACAGAGATATACCCCAGCATACAACCTGCACTCTTTATGATTAAAACTCTTTCAGAGTTGTGAAATGCACATACATTTCCATCTGCCGGGAAATTGAATGATTTGAAAAAATACCTGTAGAATCTAATTGTTATCCAATGGCTAAAGTGTCTCAGTTGAGGTACTATCTTTGTGCTGTATTGTTGTTAATATATTAAACATATTGAATCTAGCCATTGTAGACGATAAAGTTGAGCATTTCCCCCTCTTTCTGCTTTACTAATTTCTTTACTTATTTTGTACTTTATTGTTATTGTGATTTAAAAATTATTTGCTAGGAGATAATGTCTTAACTTTAAGTAAGCCAAGTTTTGATGGCGTTGTTTGTTTTTGTTTTTATATAGGATCTTAGAATTAGAGTGGCCTCCAGCTCCCTATGTAGCCAAAGATAGCTTTGCATTTCTCTAATCCTTCTGTCCCTGCTCCCCAGAGCTGGGATTGCCGGCCTGAACTTGCCTATGGAGTTCTGGGAATTGAACTCCAGGCCTAAAATATACCATGTAATCACTCTCCCTAGTGAGCTCCATGCTAATTCCAGATGCTTTCTTTTTAAAGTGGAATCTATAAAATTTCCAAATTGCTTTTCTGTGTTGCCTGTATATAACTATATCAATAACTACATATGCAACTCCTAGGAGGGTTTTCGACATTGAACCATGCAAGTAGCTTTTATTTCCTGGTGTTCAGAATCACACAAGTCTTAAACATACACCCACCAGTGAGTCACTCAGATCAATGCACGTGTGAGATATGTTTAACTCACTGAGGTAAAGATAAAGAGGTCATCGGCATATGTGTTTGGCGGAAGTTAAGGTCGACTTTCACTAACCAAACACTAATTAAGGTTCTTTTTATCAAGAACTGTGCTGTTGTGTGGGTGGGGAAATGTTGTCAAAGGCTCTGTGAATGCCCTTTGCTGGCAACTCAAGGCTGCCAGCGATTCTCTTGGGAGCAGGGCCCAGGCTGGGTGCAAGAACCCTCAATGTCTTAAATCTATTGCTCTATGGTGATTTCACACATGCACAAACACGCTTTCTTCCATTTTCAACTCTACTAACTTTCAAAAATTATGGGAAAGTTTGTCTTTTGTTTATTTATTTATTTTTAGTACCAGGGTTTCCTATACTATATTTAGAGGTGTGAAATTGTGTAAACACAATTGTTTTAAATGTTCAAAACTGTCCAGCTTTTGACAATGATATACTTTATGCAAACCAGACAGCTAGGACACTTGAATAAGTATATAGAACTCCTATTGCTAAACCAAGTTAAAAGCAATCACTTTAATACACCTTTAGCTCTCCTTGAGAAGGTAAAACTCTTAATCATTTTGACTGTGACTTCCATTGAAATTCATGGTCCATTTATTCAGAGTGGCCACCATTCACTCATTTTGATCAATTGAAACATTTCAGGATTTCTTGAAAACATAAAAAAATGGTACTAATAATTTCTTTGACATCTTGTATTTTAAGGCTTTATCATCTTACAAATGTCAAAATAGGTCTAAACTTTCAGGCTGTTGATGGATGGCTCGTGTTTTCCAAGTTTTTCACTGATAGTTTCCATAAACACTGTGTGTGTGTGTGTGTGTGTGTGTGTGTGTTTTCTGTTTTTTTAACTTAGTGTTTATTGAAAACATTTTGCATTTTATGTAATATTTAATTTTCTTTTTTTTCTCATGGTTTATATTTTTTTATATTTAAAAATTTCCATCTCCTTCCCTCCTCCTCCCCCCTCCCTCCCCTCCTTCTCCCCCTTCTCTCCCCTCCTTCTCCCCCTTCCCTCCCCTCCCCTCCACCCATACCTCCCCTCCCTCCCTCTCAAGGCCAAGGAGCCATCAGGGTTCCCCACTCTATGCTAAGACCAAGGTCCTCCCAACTCCCCCCAGGTCCAGGAAGGTGATCGACCAAGCTGAGAAGGCTCCCACAGAGCCCGTCCATGAAGAACAATCAGAGCCCAGAGCCATTGTCCTTTGCTTCTCAGTCAGCCCCCGCTGTTGGCCACACTCAGAGAGACGGGTTTGGTCGCATGATCCATCAGTCCCATTCCAACTGGAGTTGGTGATCTCCCATTAGTTCTGTCCCACCGTCTCCATGAGTGAACGCACCCCTCTCGTTCCTGACTTTCTCCCTCATGTTCTCGCTCCTTCTGCTCCTCATCGGGGACCTTGGGAGCTCAGTCCAGTGCTCCAATGTGGGGCTCAGTCACCTTCCCCATCTGTCGCCAGCTGGAGGTTCCCTCACGGTCCTGACTTTCTTTCTCATGTTCTCTCTCCTTCTGCTCCTCATCAGGACCTTGGGAGCTCAGTCCGGTGCTCCAAGGTGGGGCTCTGTCATTTTCTTCATCTATCGTCAGGTGGAGGTTCTATGGTGATATGCAAGAAATTCATCAGTATGGCTATAGGAACTGGCCTTTTCAGGCTCCCTCTCCTCAGCTGCCCAAGGAACTAACTGGGGGCGTCTCCCTGGAAACCTGGGAACCCCTCTAGGGTCAAGTCTCCTGACAACCCTCAGGTAGCTCCTTAAATTAAGATATATGCTTCCCTGCTCTCATATCCACCCTTCCTATATCCCAAGCACCCCATTCCTCCGAGCTCCCCCCGCTCTCCCCGTCACACTTTTCTCTCCCCATCTTCCCTTGGCCCAGTCTTGCCCAACCCTCAAGTTCCCAATTTTGCCTGGCGATCGTGTCTACTTCCAATATCCAGGAGGATTACTATATCTTTTTTGGGAGTTCACCTTCTTATTATCTTCTCAAGGATCCCAAACTTATAGGCTCGATGTCCTTTAATCATGGCTAGAAACCGAATATGAGTGAGTACATCCCATGTTCATCTTTATGGGTCTGGGTTACCTCACTCAGAATAGTGTTTTCTATTTCCATCCATTTGCCTGCAAAATTCAAGATGTCATTGTTTTTTACCGCTGAGTAGTATTCTAGCATGTATATATTCCACAGTTTCTTCATCCATTCTTCCACTGAAGGGCATCTAGGCTGTCTCCAGGATCTGGCTATTACAAATAATGCTGCTATGAACATAGATGAGCATATGCTTTTGTTGTATGATTGGGCATCTCTTGGGTAGATTCCCAATAGTGGAATTGCTGGGTCCTGGGGTAGGTTGATCCCGAATTTCCTGAGAAACCGCCACACTGCTTTCCAAGTGGTTGCACAAGTTTGCATTCCCACCAGCAATGGATGAGTGTGCCCCTTACCCCACAACCTCTCCAGCAAAGGTTATTATTGGTGTTTTGGATTTTAGCCAATCTGACAGGTGTAAGATGATATCTCAAAGTTGTTTTGATTTGCATTTCCCTGATAGCTAGGGAGGTTGAGCATGACCTTAAGTGTCTTTTGGCCATTCGAACTTCTTCTGTTGAGAATTCTCTGTTCAGTTCATCGCCCCATTTTTTAATTGGGTTAGTTGGCATTTTACCGTCTAGTCTCTTGAGTTCCTTATATATTTTAGAGATCAGACCTTTGTCAGTTGCAGGGTTGGTGAAGATCTTTTCCCAGTCAGTAGGCTGCCTTTGTGTCTTAGTGACAATGTCCTTTGCTTTACAGAAGCTGCTCAACTTCAGGAGGTCACTTTCTCAGTGCTGTGTAGAATGCTGGTATGTCTGCTATCCAGCAAATTCTCCACATTTTTCTTTTTACTAAGCTAAGCGTACACAACACAGAATGAAGAGCAACAGCACATTGGTTTCCTTAAACCTCTCTTGGTAGATTTTCTAAGCAAAAGTGTCATTAGTTCATTATTCATGCTGGCTTTCTGTTGTAAATGTTTAGAACATTTCAGGCAATATACACCCTGTTATTCCAGGCCTCTGCTTCATCTCCATAAATGAAGTATCTTTTAGAAAGCTGAAGTGAGTGCCATGTTTGAGAGAGCCTGAGACTTCCTGTGGTTGGCTCTTGGCTCCCAGATCTCAGTGACCTTTCAACTTTCATTATCAGCTCTCAGAGCTTGCTATTCTTTACAAAGAATTATAACTTTAGTATCATATAGCAAGGATCTGAAATTCCAAGGAGCACATGTATGTGCCAAATTAATGGCATTGTGATGAGTGTATGAGTAATTCCAACCATTCCACGTGGGAAGAAGATATAGTACTGTACCTACCCAACTAAGAATGACAGATGTTCAGCAGGAGCTTGCAAGCACTCTGCCATTCTTGGTGACAGCCACATTCCAAACATCAGCATTTCTGCTTTCTGCCTGGAGGGAGATATAACGTGACTTCTTCCCAAAGTGAGAATGTCCCCTATAAGCTCACAGTGAATGATGAGGATGTCCTCTATATGCTCACACTGAAGGATGAGAATGTCCCCTACAAGAAGCTCACACAGAAGGATGAGGATGTCCCCTACAAGAAGCTCACACTGAAGGATGAGGACGTCCCCTACAAGAAGCTCACGCTGAAGGATGAGGATGTTTCCTACAAGCTCACACTGAAGGATGAGGATGTTCCCTACAAGTTCACACTGAAAGATGGGGATGTCCCCTATAAGAAGCTCACACTGAAGGATGAGGATGTCCCCTATAAGAAGCTCACACAGAAGAATGAGGATGTCCCCTATAAAAAGCTCACAGCGAAAGATAAGGATGTCTCCTACAAGTTCACAGTGAAAGATGAGGATGTCCCCTATAAGAAGATCACAGCAAAGGCCTCTAAGTTAACACTTAGAGTCTTTCAATCCTGAAAGGCTAGAGAATTCTAATTACCGTGAAGCTTTTTTCTCATAGATGAAATGCTGCCTCTGTTTTTCTATCATTGCTTACCCACTTTAGAAGACAGAGGAAGTAGAAGCTGGTTTGTTCATAGGTTTCATTGAGTCCCAAGAGTTACTCTAAGCACAGAGCTATTTTGGTGGTTAACCTAATCTTCAGGAAAGTCCTGGGAGGAGTTTACAACCATTGCGTCAGTTTTATAGATCAGTGCTCTGAGGCACCCAAGTGACTCAGAACAGAGCTCACATTTCCTTTGCTGGTGATGTAAATTGCTACTGATTTTTTTTTCTTTCCTCATACAGTACATTCCGACCCACGCTCCCCTCCCTTCCCTCCTCTTCTTCCTGTCCCATCTGTTAACTGATTCTTCAGAGAACACGAACTCTATACTCTTTTCGTCATCCTTTCCCAGACGGCCTAAGCTTTGGCACAATACTAATGCTTGAATTTATAACTGTACTGTTTGTCACCTACAGGAAACAGGAGCACTGGAACACACAGTACCATAGCCACCCTTCGTCATAGACAGACATTTTTTTTGGTCCGTTCCCTCAGGAAATCTTTGATTTCCAAGCTATTACTGGAACTTTTGCTTAAGTAAAAACCTTCTTTTTTTTCTTTTACTGTTGACATATCTTCTATTAAACTGTTAAGGATTATTTTTAGACAACCTCACTAAGCACTTGCTCAATTATTTTACAAAAAAATAAACAGAACTGAAATTAATTGCATGCAAGACAAAGTGTTCTATGCCCAATGGAGACAGCTTGAAAAGAAACCCAGAAAGAAACACAGTGACAGCGGCTTCTCAGTCAGCTCAGTCCAGCAACAGTGGAGGAAAGGAGAAGTTGAGCAGGGATTCCACACAATAGAACAGGGTGGTTTCAACAATAAGCTTATCATTGTATTTACCGACATGAAGAGAATGGAAAAGGTAATGTAGATGGATTGAAAACGAGAGGGTAGCTTTGAGAGAGAAAGCCTGTCATCATTAAACAAAGCAAGGAATTTGGACACATAGAAAAACGTGACGACATTAAGGAGTGCAGAAAAACGTTCACAAATATGGGTCTGGAGGACGTTTGAATTCAAGTAAAGCAAGTTAAGCTGTGTGTATTCAAAATCTAGATACTGGTGTCTGAGCTTTGAAATTAAATTCAAAAGTTTAATGCTAGGCCGGGCGGTGGTGGCGCACGCCTTTAATCCCAGCACTCGGGAGGCAGAGGCAGGCAGATCTCTGTGAGTTCGAGGCCAGCCTGGTCTACAAGAGCTAGTTCCAGGACAGGCTCTAAAAAAGCTGCAGAGAAACCCTGTCTCGAAAAACCAAAAAAAGAAAAAAGAAAAAAAAAAAAAGTTTAATGCTAGGATTTCGAGTTTCTATTTGGAGGTTTTACTGTATCTCTCCACTTTGACACAGTTGAGCTGCAAATTCTGTTTTTGCTTTTCCAATTATATAGAAATGTACAAAGCATAGGAATCCATATCTGCATCATACACAGCGCGCGCGTGCTTGTGTGTGTGTGTGTGTGTTACAAAGAGACCCAAGGTCCACTCCTAAATTGTTCTCTTTTTTCTTTTGTGAGACAGGGTCTCTCATTGAACCTGGAGCTCACTGATTAGGCTAGATTTGCTCGCCAGCTAGCCTGAGGAATCCTTCTGCCTGCCTTTTTATCACGGGTGTAACAGGTATGTGCTGTGACACTTGGCTTTTTATGTGGATGTAAATGATCCAAACTTAGGTTTATATGTTTTAATAGTAAGCACTTTTCTGACTGATCCATCTCCCCAGCAGCTGGGTAGTGATTTTCAAGACTTCCACAGCCGCAGCATCTACCCCATTTGCTGTCTGAGTGATTGAAGTATTCTACAGAGATATTTACGTGTTGACCATTTTTTCTTAGGGTTTCTGTTGCTGTGAAGACACCATGGTAACTCTTACAAAGGAAAACATTTAATAGAGTGACTTGCTTATAGTTCAGAGATTTAGTCCATTATTGTCATGGCAGAAGCAAGGCAGCATGCAGGCAGACATGGTGCTGGAGAGGGAGCTGAGAGTTCTATATTTTGCACAGGCAACAGGAAGTGATCTCAGACACTGGGTGTGGCTTGAGCATGAGACTTGGAAGCCTGCCTCCACAGTGACATACTTCCTTCAACAAGATCACACCCACTCCAACACAGCCACATCTCCTAATAGTGCCACTTCCTTTGGAAGCCATTTTCTTTCAAACTACTACATTCCATTCCTTGGTCCCTCAAAGGATTGTAGCTGTATCATAATGCAAAAGGGATTCATTCCAACTTCAAAAATTGTAGCTGATTCCAGATGTTTCTCTGAAAGTAGAGAATCAAATATAGTTATTCATTTGTTATAGCTACAGGTGAATATCTGAGATAAATGTTTTCAGATCTTCCTGTGTCATCTGGTTTGCAAAGATGTGGCAGTAGTCAGGGAAAAGAAAGTAGCATTAAAATATGTCTCAGGCTGTTTCCACTAACCATTCCAATTTTTACTTTCATGTCAGATGGTGTGTGTGTGTGTCTCTCTCTGTGTATGTGTGTTTGTGTGTGGTTTATGTGTATCAAAAATTATAAGATCCATAAATAAGAGAAAACATGTAATATTTGCTTTTCTGCATCTTTGTCATTTTGATTAAATTACTAAATTATCCATTGTAGGGGTGAAGTGACGACCCATAGCTTAAGGATTCTTATTGTTTTTCGAAGAACTCCCTACCCAGAACACCTATAGTCAGTCCTGCCTACCACAAGTCCTGTCACCATGGCTTCAGACAATCCAATGGTGCCCTTTTCTGGCCTCAGTAGGGAACCTCACACGTGTGGCACACACACAGACAAACACTCATACCAAAAATAAGAATACAACAAATACTTAAAATGTATTAATTTCCTATAAAACAACTGCATTTTGTTCTTATTTTTTGGCTAAATAAAACTGTATCATGAATACATACCACCTTTTCTTTATCCATTCTTCTGTTGATAACATTTTCAAAGCATATATGTTACCATATTTTCATTTGTTTCAGATATAGTAAAATTAATACTTAAGAAAAGAATTGATAGGTCTTGGTATTAGATTTAAAAATTTTATAGTCTCATAAATAAAATGGGAAAATTATAGCCTCTAACTTTTCTTCTTCTTTTTTCTTTTTCAAGACAGGGTTTCTCTGTAACTTTGGAGCAGGTTGATCTCTGCGAGTTCTAGGAAAAACTTATCTACAGAGTGAGTACCAGGATGGCCAAAGATACACAGAGAAACCTAGTCTCAAAAAGCCACAAAATAAAATAAATAGAATTTAAAATAAAGCCACATAATCTGGATGCTGTATAGTGCTGAGGAAGGAGCAATAGCTGCTAAAAGACATTTGATTCTAAATATTTCTGGATTAAGCCAACATACATATTTTGAAAATGCTTTTATTTCAAAATTTAAGTCAAAAGATATGTTACTTTGGAGAAGAGGTTTTGTTTTTGTTTCCACAGGAAATGAGAGGCTGTGAATTTATTATGGGCTAAGAAAAGTGAAGTTTGATCAAGGAAGACCCCCTAAGAAATTTCCAATTGGAGCAGAGGGCCCAGATGATCCAATGTTTCAGAGGACCTCTGTTGGAGTTTCCTCTGAGTTCTACATCTAGAACATTTTCAAGACTGCTAGCTGAGATGACCAAGCCTCACAGAATTTTCCAGTCAGGACTTGACTGTAACTCTAAATTCTCTTCAAATGCCTGTGAGATTATCAGCATTCCCAATCAGCCAGAAGTAGCCTGGAAAACTAAACCCGCATTCCCCAAAAAATGGATTATGGATTTTTTTTCTTTGTTTAGAGTGTTGGTTACAAGTATGGATAATGGATAATAGACAAGTGAGATTCAATTCAGAGTTCTTGTTTTGAAATAAAAGTGGGGCAGAAGTACTGTGGGATAATGGTTTTACCCTGTGAAGATTTGTTTCTTGTGCTTGTTTAATAAAATGTCGATTGGTTAGTAGTTAGGCAGGAAGTATAGGTGGGGTGACCCAGGCAGGGAGTAGAGGCAGGGCAATGAGAACAGGAGAATTCTGGGGAGAGGAAGGATTTAGTCTGCAGTCGTCATCCAGACACAGAGGAAGCAAAATGTGACTGCCTCGCCGAAAAAGGTACCAAGCCACGAGGCTAACACAGATAAGAATTATGGGCTAATATAATTTATAAGAGTTAATAAGAAGCTGTAGCTACTAGGCAGATCAGTTTATAATTGATGTAGACCTCTGTGTATTTCTATGGGACTGAATGACTATGGGACCTGGTGGGACAGAAACCTCTGTCAACGTGTGTGTGTTTGTGTGTGTTTGTGTGTGTGTGTTTGTGTGTGTGTGTGTGTGTGTGTGTGTGTGTGTGTGTGTACACAGCACTTGGGATGATAATGCTTACCCTGAGAGTCATAGACTATCTAACAAAAATACCAAGCTTAGGCCTGTGGAACCACCGTTTGAGTTGTTGGTCAAGGTAATCCAAGAGACTTCCCAGACAATATAAGTTGTTCCTCTAGCCTTCCGTTGCCTGCCATAAATTGAAGGTAAGTCCCCATGTACTTTTGACATGGGGCTTGGAAGAATACAGCTGAATAGGACCATAGTGTCTCCTCCATGAGGACTAACTTTAATAGTACTGGAAGGTGCTATGTAAGTTGCCAAAGGAGAAAATCATTAAATAGTCTTACCCAGCTTTGATTCCTATAAACCACAGTAATGATCAGCATGGCAAGATATTCCAAAAGGTGCAATAATTTCACTCACATCTTGGCAGTAACCAAGTAATTGTACTTAAGGTTTGGTGTGGGAGGTCCTTCTGTCTATGTGTTGCTTTCATTGGTTAATGAATAAAGAAAATGGCTTGGCCTGATAGGGTAGAACAGAATTTAGGTAGGTGGGGAAAACATGGCATGCTGGGAGGAAGAAGGCGGAGAGAGAGAGAGAGAGAGAGAGAGAGAGAGAGAGAGAGAGAGAGAGAGAGAGAGAGAGAGAGAGCATGGATCCACTGCCAGAGATAGACAAGCTGGAACTTTGATGGTAGGCCACAACCTTGATGTGATACACAGATTAATAGAAATGGGTTAAATTAATATGTAAGAGTTAACCAACAAGAAGTTAGAGCTAATGGGCCAAGCAGTGTTTTAAATAATACAGTTTCTGTGTATTATTTTGGTTCTGGGAGGCCGGGATGAACAAGCAGCTGCCTCCTCCAAAGGTTTGCTTCACAGGAGGCAAATCATACTACATGGGGCTAGTCAAGTCATGGAACCTAGAAGACAACCTATTACAGACAATCTCTTTAACAATCGAAATTCCTGAGTGTATTAAAATCTTTATACCTAGAGATGAGTGTAGATCTTATCACTCATCAACAAAGCTTGTTTTTACAGCAGAAGGAGAACATCACAGAAAGCACAACTTGTCGAAATACAGAAGAAACACTGACCTAGGGTTGCCTGGCCCCAGCTGATACCTCAGTAACTCAAACTCTATTACCTAAGGCTCAGGGTGCATTGCTAAAGAGAGGGCAGAAATGTTGTAAGAGCCAGAGGATTGAAAGTCTGCTGTGAAATAAATCTTTGATATATGATAGGGAAGCTGCACCCATGAAATCTCAACAATATGGCTGCCTGAGCAAGACCTGAACAATGACAACACCAGCTGCCATGCTAATATGGATGTGGAAAATCTCATGGGGCTCACTCCAAGATAATAAGATACAAACAATTTACAACTGCTAAGAGAGGGAACAATTAGTCCTCCACAGGGATGAGCAACTTAAGGGGCTGTTACCAAGTGGTCAACCATAGAGACATACACATACAAGCCACACTAAAAGGACTCAGAAGGTTGTACAGATGTATGTTTGTGCATGTATGTACATATGAATATATATGAATATATATGAATATATATATATATATATATATATATATATATATATATGAAAAGGACTACCATTTTGAGAGGGACATGGAGAAGTATAGGAGAGATTGGTGGCAGGAGAGAGATGGAGAAAATGCTGTCGTTATTTTTAATTAAATCTGATAAAATGTAAAAAGTTGTGCTGGAGAAGCAGCTCAGCATTTCTTTCCTGCATGTCCTTTAATGTGGCCTGCCAACTACATGGGCTGCCACTAGAGGGTGTGACCCAGATTTAGGTTGGATCTTCTAATCGCAAATACTCCAGCTTTAGGGTAGATTTTATAGTCCAAGTAATCCAAAGAAGAAAAATCCCTCACAGGTGTGCCCAGATGCTTGGGCTTTAATTAATTCCAGATATATTCAGGTTGACAACAAAGATTAACCATCACAGTATGTATATAAGTGTATGTGTGTGCGTGCACTTGTGTGTGTACATGTACATGCATGTTGATGTATGCATACATATATATGTGTGTGCATGTGTCTGTACGGGTGTATATGTGTATATATGTGTACATAGATATTATAATGGTACTTAGTTTACTCATGTTTAAAAATAGAAGGCCAGGCGGTGGTGGTGCATGCCTTTAATTCCAGAACGTAGAAGGCAGAGGAACATTCTCTGTGAGCTCGAGGCCAGCCTCATCTATTAAGAGAGTTCCTGAACAGCCAACATTGTTACACAGAGAAACCCTGTCTCACAAACAAAACAAAAACAAAAACAACAAAAAGCCAAAAACCTTGAAAGCAAAACAGAACCAAACAAGCGAGAGAGAGAGAGAGAGAGAGAGAGAGGGGGGGATATTGATGTCGTTTTCTATAATGCCTGCTTATTTTTCTGTAAGATGGAGCAAAGCTGAAGAAGCAGTTATTTTTAGAGTAGTCTAAGATCTGGAGGGTAGAGGTATTTTGGCTGTCATCCTTTTAATCCCAGTGCACACATTTTTATGTGGCTTGCGGATACATGTGTAGCTGTGTTTCTGCTGTGGCAAACAGGCAGTTTGACCTTCTCGTGCTATTTACTCACCTCATTGCTCTCTGCATGTCATGTAGATAATGACTACAGCTAGTTTGTAAGTTAATTTTGACAAGATGCCATCTGAAAATGCATTAACCAACCAAAATACACAACGTTTGTTCTTAGCTAGAAGGCGAAGAAACAATCGCTAAGTTTGTGTTCTGAAACAAAGTGTTCAAATTCTCAAGAGTTCTCCCATGAGAATTCTGAGAGATTGTGAGGGTCATTAGCTCTCTTGTGGCATTGAGAGTTGTGCCAAGAATCCCCAAGAAGTGTCTTCCTATCTGTGCTCCTGCATCTATTTCTTCTGACTTGGATGGACAAGGACCAGTTTTACTCTTTAGACTCATTTTGCCAACTCAAGTTCAGAAATATAGCCCCAGGAATTTTTTCCTGAAAAACAAACAAAACAAAAGCAAAAACCTAAAACACAACAAAATCTAAGCTACATAAACCTTTTTTTTTTTTTGAAATTAGATCTGGGATCATAATATTTCTGTGAGATCATTACAGCAGCACTGTTAGCTCTAGGGAGGCTTGTTCAGGTGTAAATTACACATTCAAATACTTTGTAGTGGACCTGTGTCTTACCTGTCAATCTGTTAAATGTATAGCTGAAGAAAATAAATATCTCTTTCTTTTAGATGGCTAACTTCTACAAAAAGGAGTTTAGATCCCCCCCCATACTTTTCTGCTCTCTCTCCTCTCTGTTTCCATCTCTCCCTCCATTTTTCTATGCAAATTTTTATGGTTTTGCAAGCAAATTGTGGTTCTGAACATTTTTATAGCTCAACTTGCTTTAGTCTCATAAGTTGTAGATGTTTTCTATCATTTATATTTATGTATATGTTCTTTTTTTTTTCTTTCTAGAGAGTTTTTGCCTGTGTAGCTCTGGCTGTCCTGGAACTTGCTCTGCAGCCCAGGCTATCCTTGCATTTGGAGATCTGCTCTTCTGCCTCCCAAGTTCTAGTATTAAAGGTGTATGTCATGTGTCACCATTATCTACAAGTTTTATCTATTTACAGCATAACATAAGCCAGAATAAAGTTGTTTAATTTCTGGTTAATTATTAATTTCTAAGTTTTCTATGTATAAGGGAGGCATCAACCTGCTCACCTCTAGCGTTACAGATGACTGAAACCCTCTGAGTTCCTGTGAGCTCAAGCTCAGGACATTAGTATCTGCAGAAATGCTTTGAAATACTGGAAGGATTCTAGGGCATGAGGTGACATCGCTAATAGTATGGTTAGTTTGCAATTGCTGCATCTTCACACAGATCCCTGAGTATCATGAATCCACTAAAAGCCTATTTACTGAAGCTTTAGAATGGTAAATGTGGACTCAAACTAAATTGACTTTTTTATCAACATTGCATAGGTAGCTACTATTGCTTATTCTAGAATTTTTAGATAGATTGTTTTTGTAAAAGTATACAGTGACAAGAAAATAGATGCACAAACTGAAATTTAACTCATCCACAAAGAGGCCTGGGCAATGGCATTTAAGAAAACATCTATGTGCTTAAATACATCCTTCGTTGAAAATCACCTGTCCAGGATAGCGCCATTTCTCTCTATTTTAATTTCCCTTTCCCTTCTTATGTCACAGCTGGTTCTGCAGGGAGCATGCATCATGGTTTTGTGCTCATACTAGTTCACGATCTTAAATGCTTATTTTTACATCAATTCGCTAGCAGACCTCCTAATGCTAGCTTGATGATTGAATCATACCGGGGAAGAGGTCTGACCTGATGTAGGAGTTGCCCAGTCTTGATGCAGTCACAATGCCATTCTGCATAGGCTTCTGGCAAAAGTCTTGGGAACTTTAGATTTTTGCTTAAGGTTGTTTAAATCACTAGACAATCGGAAATAAGATTTTGAGACCTATTTCTAGTTTTATGCTTGATTTTTTTTTTAAAACATAGACCCTTGCTGTGGTGCTCAGGCTGCTTTGGGGTTTACTCACTATATCCAACAAGCTGGCCTTGAACTTTCTGCACCTTCCCTGCCTCACTCCCTGGGATCACAGGGGTGATCACACCCAGCTCCTGAGCTTGATGGTTACGGTTGTTCTCACTTTACTTGTTGGACTAATGCTCATCAGTTTTCATGGAAAAATAGGGAATATGTGCACTTACAAGGTTGATTGGAATTTTATTGCATCTATTCCCTGAAAACAGAAAGTCCAAAACCTCTGTGGTGTGCATCATGCAGCTAGAAAGACGGCCTGCTTCTCTGTTGATAAGGAAATGAACATCAAAGTTCACCCTCCCACTGCCAAAACCTGCATGCTTTCACAGATTACAGAGAGCACAAAGTGAATCGCTAATAGAAATGTGCTTTTCCCAGATTCCCCCGGCCTAGCGACAGTGTGACCATGGTAATGTGAAGTGTTGCTGCCATCTGCAGCATGGAAAAATTACTAAAACCATTACCTTTACCTCCCTTACATTATTGGGTTTTAAATAAGTGCCATGGGTTTAAAAGTAAGAACTGTTTCATTCTTTTTATCCTTCCTCTGAATTTTCTATTGCTACCATTCAAGGTATTTAAAGACAGCCTGAAATGCACAGAGTACTGGAGAATGAAGTCTCAGTAGTGAAATACTCAGCTTATATTTACTGATTACTTAGTTATGCTAAATTAATTTTGAGAGTCAGGAAGATGATAAACAAAAGGAGCATTCATAACTTACGGACATCAGGAATCATTCTTCAAATCTACTACTATTGGCTAAATATAAATATTATTCTTGTCTAAAAGCATTTTTTTTTAACAAAGAGGACTTTTCTAGTTTATGCATTGGTTGCTTCCTCCAGTGTGGAAGGACACAAGCATGCGCAGATAAATCCCACAACTGCTGGCAGTGTGTTTCTCATTTATTGGGCACTGCTGTTCCTGTAAATTGACAGAAGGATGACTTCCGCCTTTATTGTGTACTTCTGGTGAATAAAAGACGCCTTTAGAGTTTAGCCCTCGTTCCATGAAATGGTAAGAAACTTAGGAGCCTGTTTTCCATCATTAGCTAGATGGCAAGGCAAGTAAGAACAAATTAGCTAGGCTGGGTGTCTCTCTGTGTATGGATTGCAAGCTAGACCTTTCACAGATATTACTCAGGGACGGAGGTACAGATGTCTGGTTTGTTGAACCAAAGTCTTTTAGGTGGGGAGGGGGCGGACACAGTGTGGGGAGGCGGGCAGGGAAACTAAATCCCTTGCCAGTTTCTGTAGCTAGGTCCAGTTAATAACTGTGCAAGACATTGGAACTGGCGAAATTCCTTATGCAATTAACACCTTGCAATAACTTCTAACCTCAATTTATGATACAGGATCCTAGGCTCAGACAACAAACCGCTTATGTGTAAGTCTTGAAATTTATATGTGTAACAAGTGAAAGCAATTAACCAATTAACCAGGTCCCGAGGGAAACAGCTTTATACCAGTCACTGTGGGAGAGACTTCACAGACGGTCGGGGAGTGCCAGAAGAGCCTGGCCTCACAGCCTCGAATAAAAAGTTACAAATTTCCCTCCTTTAATTTCTTCATTACCCTCTGGGCTACATACAGGATAAGAAAATATATTTTTGGATTTGGGACGTTTTCTCATTGTCAGCCTTTCTGCCGAACGTGCTGATACATTCTTTTGCCCCTTGCTCTACGCTGGTTGTCATGGTTACTCACTGGGCTCCCCCATTCCCATAGGTCGCCCACAAACTGCTTTCAGCTGTGCCACACTGACAGTGGCGTTGGGGTTAGGGCAACACACCTTCAGGCTTTATTAATCTAAAAGGTTAGCTTATACTGTTAATCACAGCTAAGAAATATAGGTTAGTACCCGGCCCCTTCTGCGATTCCCCTATAGTTGAGCTTTTCTCCCTTGTAACTCTGGTAACCTGTCTCTGTTAGAGGTAACACCTTAGCCAGAATTCTCTTTTACCCCACCAATCTGACAGCTAACAAGCACTCTCCGTTCGTCCCTTATTCCCTTAGCGTTTACTCAAGGAACGCATTGTGACCCTGAGAAACAGCTTTTGTAACCCCACTTTAAATTGTCTGAAGTTTGTTGTATTGAATGTATTAAAAACTGTATGAACAAAGAGTCTCGAGAGAACGAGAGCTGGAAATAAAGAGTGCACGACCTTCAGATCCTGTGTGTGTGTGTGTGTGTGTGTGTGTGTGTGTGTGTACACAGCACTTGGGATGATAACGCTTACCCTGAGAGTCATAGACTATCTAACAAAAATACCAAGCTTAGGCCTGTGGAACCACCGTTTGAGTTGTTGGTCAAGGTAATCCAAGAGACTTCCCAGACAATATAGGTTATTCCTCTAGCCTTCCGTTGCCTGCCATAAATTGAAGGTAAGTCCCCATGTACTTTTGACATGGGGCTTGGAAGAATACAGCTGAATAGGACCATAGTGTCTCCCCCATGAGGACTAACTAATTCCGAAAGGTGCAATAATTTCACTCACATCTCGGCAGTAACCAAGTAATTGTACTTAAGGTTTGGTGTGGGCGCGCGGTGGGGGGAGGGAGGGAGGGAGAGAAGAAAGGGGAGGGGAGGAGAGAAGAGATTCCCCCGCCACCCCTGTCCCACAGATGGATAGAAACTTATTCTTAAAGACCACAGAATAGTTCCTTACATTCCCACTGCTTTGACGGCATTCTTTTGGCACCCTGGGTGCAGCGCTGGGAGCTGGTCTCACAGGCTGCGGAACTCCAGTTTATGGAGGAGTCACGCCAAAGCCCACTGCTAAGGGGACAATACAAACACACTGTCCTCAAAGGGAAGATTCTAAGTGCATTGTTCGTGTTGCTTTTCCAAATAAGAATGGCAAGCAGAGCCCCCGGAAAGATGATGCAAAGAAAGCCAAGCAGGAGCCAGAGCTGAAAGGAAGCAGTGGGGATGCTGTCCCCAGTGGACAGGAAGTTTCAGAAAACATGGAGGCTGAGGCTGAGAATCAGGCTAAAAGCGCAGCAGCAGCAGAAGGGACAGTGGAGTCTGCAGCTACAGTTGAAGGCACTACAGCTACAGTTGAAGGCACTGCATGTTAAGAGGGAACAGAACCTTTCTCCCAAGGGAAAGCGGTTTTGTACATAATGTATTTTTTCACTTTTGGGGATTCTGTTTGTATAACTTCAATAAAGATTGTAGGCAACAGCTAAGGCTTTTATTTTTTTTTCTTAAATATAATATATGCCTTGGTGAACTAGGCTGTTTTGGTGTATGTGTTTACTGTGTATATTGCTGTTGGACAACCCACTTCCTGTCTAATGCAGAGGTGATCAAATGTGGCTGAAAGCCTTCCATCTTCTCCTGGTGCTAAGTTTCTACTTCCAAATACTTGGCTGAATTCCATTGTCTTGCACTTTCAGTGGTGCTGTTCCTGGATGGGGGTGGGGGGGGTCTGCCAAACAAGAACTGGTAGGAATGTACTTGGTGTTGAAAATAGATGATTGGATATGATGAACCAGGTCTTGGGTTGTACCAATTTTCTTTCACCTGGTTTCCAATTATAATCCTATGCCGGAAAACTGATAGAAACATGGGAAGTGATCCCTGAGGAAAAGAGTTGGTATGTTAAATCAGAGACACAAGCTCTGACTGGAAAGGTGCAGATTGAGGTGGGGATAATTGGAAGAATCTGGAGGAGAAAATCTGATATGTACATAGTAAGGTTGCAGCATGTCAATAGTTGGAATTTTTATACTGTCTGCAGTTTTGCTTTAGAAAAAATAAATATGCTAATAAAAAAAGAATGGCGGGCAGAGTGGAAGAGACTACCGCTTCTTTCAAGGAAATGAAGATGAAGATGCTCTTTCCCTGCACGTCCAGATTCTCATTCTGTGCTTAAAAGCCCCCACCCTCCTCCGTTTTCTGCCCCCTCATATTCTCATCCTAAAAAATAGACACAAGTTGATCAGATCTGTGATTACTTAGCACGGGCAGGTGACTTAACATCTGCTACCTAGATTGATTTCTTCACTCAAACATGTGAGCTTTAGTGACTTTTCTTTTTCACAAAATTCAGATGAGAAATGTGTAAAAAGTCTTGTATTCTAAAATGTTCATTAATGCTAGCTTTTTATGTATTTATGAAACCAAATGTTAAAGCTTTAAATCTCTGGTAGTCCAGGGTATATGACCTAAAAGCAGATATTTACAGACAGAGACTTCCCAGGAAGTGGATTTGGATATTATGACACCAACAATAACGGCCAGCCACAAAGCAATGGCTCAGTAAACGAAACCTCTGCAGTTTCCTCCTGTTCTTTAAGGAGACTGCAATCAATTTAGTTTTTATTTATATCTGCAACATCTAGATCTCTAAATGTGACTTCAAGTGGGTTAAGGGCTGTCAACCTGCCAGAGGCAGTGATGCCCAGTAGTTTGTCCCCCTCACTTTTTCCTCACATCATGTCTCTGTGCTGTGATCTCCAGGAGAAGTGTAATTTCACACATCACCTGCAGTTAGAAGGAGCCGTAATACTCATGACTGAGTAGTCTTCATGTGATTTCAGTACAAAAAAAGTCATATAATAAGTAACACACAAAATTTGTGTAATTTTTTCAGACAATTTTTATTTAAGAGCATTATTTTTTTTTCTTACAAGGTAAGCCATAGGTTCTAAAAAGCAGTTGTGAAACTCCTTGACCTTATCCTAGGACCACACACACACACACACACACACACACACACACACACGTAAAATTATTGGCCCAGCTTTGCTTAGCCACCCACTTCCTGAATCCTGCTCACGCATCCACATAGGCAGCAGCTCCTAATAAGAATGAGACCCTTTGGCACTTATACCCATACCCCTGCCCTAGAGGGTTGCCGAGCAACCACAAAGGTGGGTCTAGATAGAAAGAAATCCTTGGGTCCACCCATCCTTACTGTTCTAAAACATCCTAAGCAGCTGCAATACCTCAGTCACATGCCCCAGTTTCTCCCATTGTTTATCCTGGGGCCTTGCCCAAGGAAACCTTATGTGTGCACCAATGATATCAAACAAAGCCCGCCATTGTCTGGCCCCAGGATTTTGTTCAAATGCTGTACACGAAGCCAGTAAAACCCCAGGGACTCAAATAGTTTCTGAAATCATCCTAGTCTTTTCACTTACAAACATTGAGGGACCAAAAGATTGAATTTCAACCAACCCCTACCTTCTCCAAAACCAGTCAAGTTAGGGTAACAGCAAAAAGAAAATGACACCACCACCCAGCACATGTAAGCAGGATACTCATCAACAACCCAACTCTAGTTTTCCAGCTCCCTCTGTAAAAACCACAGGAAATACAAAAAACCAAGACAATATATTCCCTAAAAGATGATCAATCCTACAGCAATATTCCTCAGCCAGACAATGTAGATGGTCCTCAAGATGCAGGTTTAGAGAACAAGTATAAGCAGGTTCGAAGAGCTCAAGTTCAATGAGGACATTAGTAAACCCCTGAGTGAACCTAAGCAGGACAGGATAAACTCTGCTTAAGTCCAAGAAAACACAAATGGTGTAATATACAATAAAGATAATTCAGGATATGAAGAGTGAATTCAGGATATGAAGAGTGAATTCAGTAAACAGAAATACAGAAAAAAACCTAAATTGAAGTTTACTTGAAATGAAAAATTCAGTAAGTATATTTTAAAAATGTACGTGGAAAGCCTCACCAACAGAAGGATTATGTAGAAGACAGAATATTATGGCTGGAAGATAAGGCAGAAGAATTGGATCATACAATTTAAAAGGGGTAATTTTTAGAAAAAACTCCACCAAGTAATATGCAGGATCTTTAAGATGATATGAATTATAGGGTTCGAAGAGGAAGGAAAATTCCTGGTTAATGCATACAGCATATCTTCAAAAAGTTAACAGAATAAAATTCTCTAAATCTAGGGCAAGATATGTCCTTATAAGTACAAGAGGCAAACAGAACACGAAATAGGACCAGGAAAAATCTTTCCATACCATTTAATAATGAAAATGTTAAATATATAGAACAAATAAAGAGTACTGAAAGCTACAAGAGACAAGTGACAAGTCACGTTTGGGGCAAATCTATAATAATATCAGCTGTTTTCCCACAATGGAAACTTTAAAAGTCAGAAGAGCTTATAGCAATGTTTTTCAAGTCTTAGATCACATATGTCAAACTAGTATGTTATACTTGGCAATACTATCTGTCATATTGAAGCGAAAAGAAAAACTTACAAAATCAGTCAAAGAAATTTATCTCCACAAAACCACCCCTGCAGAGACCACTGAAAGGGATTCCTCAGACTGAAGGGAATTGTCCCCATATCCACGAGGCTACAGGAAGAAAACAAATGATACCACAGTTACTAGTGTGCAAATTAGGACTAGGAAAACTAACACCACAGAAGCAATAAAATGACAGCAATCAATGGAAAACTTTCAATAATAACTTTAAATATTAGTGGCTTTAACTCCTCTATTAAAAGATACAGGCTAACCTGGTGTGGGAGAATGGTCTGTATTCTGTCAATTATATTTTAAATAAATGTTGATTGGCCAGTAGCCAGGCAGAAAGTATAGGTGGGACAACTAGACAGGAATTAGAGGCAGGACAATGAGAACAGGAAAATTCTGGGAAGAAGGAAGCCCATTACTCCACAGCCGTGACCTGGGCACAGAAGAAGCAAGATATGACTGCCTCACTGAAAAAAGGTACCAAGCCACGTGGCTAACACAGACAAGAATAATGGGCTAATATAAATTATAAGATTTAATAAGAAGCCTGAGCTAATGGGCCAATCAGTTTATAACTAACGTAAACCTCTGTGTGATTTCCTTGGGACTTAACGACTATGGAAACCAGGCAGGACAGAAACCTCAGTCAACACTAACCAAATGGATTTAAAGACATGAGCCACCTTTTCGCTGTCTACAGGAAACCTACTTTACTTGCAAGGGGAAACACTACTTTAGATAAAAAGGATGGGAAGAATAATTCCAAACAAATAGAAGATGGAAAAAAAAAAGGCATTGCAGTATCAGACTCTTATAAAATAAAGGTAAAACCCAAACTAATGAGTAGAGATAAAGAAAGTCATTTTATTCTGTTCTGCACAATCCATCAAGAGGATATTACATTCTTAAATACCAAACTCAAGTGCAAGCAATTTCACAAAACAAATATTACTAGGCAGCATGCTACATATTAACCTCAACAGAGCATCATTCAGTAACATCAGCACTCCACTTTTACTAACTGACAGGCCATCCAGACAAGATTTAAAAAGAGAGACATAATAGATGACATCAGAAATTAAGTGTACCTAATGAATACCTCTAGAATATTTTACCTAAACACTACAGAGTACACATTCTTCTAAGTAGTTCAAGGAAATTTCCTTAAAATAGATCATATATTGGGACACAAAATAAATCTCAACAAATGGAGAAAAATTGCAGTAATTCTGGCCACAATAGAATAAATCTCCAAGTCAACAGAAAAATAATCTTTAAAAAGACACAAGCTCATGGAGATTAAACAATACACTATTGAAAGAAGAAGGAGTCATTAGAGAAATAAAGGCACAGAGAGACTCATCTGGATGAGATGGAAGATTTCTTCATGCTAATTAAGTTTCATAAATCGAGAAGGTGGCATGCAGGCTCCTGGGGGTGGGGGTGGGAAAGGCACCAGTAGATGTAAACTTTTCAAACTAATTGTAAATTTTACTCACTACAGTACCTGCCTGCCAGGCAAGATGTGTCTAATTATGCAAAAGATCCCTGACTATTATGTGTAACCAACTGTTCTCTGACTGGAGTCCACTGGATGGACTCTGTTTTTGCAATGCAAGTCCTAATAAAAGGTGAAAATTCCACACCTTAAGAATAATCTTCTAGGGTTGCTTAGTTAAATAGACACGGTGTCAAACTAAACTGCCTCCTAACTATTTGTATTTATAGACATAGATTAACGTTACTTTCAGCTTGAATCAGAGAAGCCTTTCTATGGTGAAAGGCAGTGAGGGCAAAGTCACACATGTCTGATCAAGAAGCTGAGAATGAGCAAAAGTAGAATGCTTAGCCACAAACAATGCATTCATACCACCTTCTCTAAGGCTCAAGCAACATTTTTTGAGAAAGCTACATGGAACAAATGTCTAAGAGCTGGAAGATAGTTCTGAAGAAAGGGTAGAAAGGCCACATTAGAGCCATCCCAATAATGAACTCAGTGCAACTGTTCTTGTTGGTATTGCATCTGCACAGAAGTGGACCTGTCAACAGTCAATCATGAATGAAGGAGGGACATAGGGTCCTGTTTACTCCACTGAACTAGTCATTGATTGTGGGAGAAACTGCCATCAGTTGCATAACTACTGTGACCCAGCCAGGCTCTAACATACAGTTCCAAACAGTCACACAGATGACCCTGGTTATCAACACACCAGGTCTCATAGCAAATCATAAACACAATACGGTAAAGGGATTGGTAGAGAGAGGATGAGACTGACGGAGGAGGCAAGTGAGGGTAAGTCTGGAAAGTAATCAACACATTGCACCAAAGAACAGAATGGTCAAAACACAAATTTAATAAATCAAAAAAATGTAATAAAAAGGGATTCAAGGATTCAAAATCAAATGTTAGGCACTGAAGACAGTTCAGTTTTTACTGTGCAAGCACCAAGAGTTGAGTCTAGTTTCTATCATTTCACATAAAATTCTCTGCATACTGGAAGGCAGTCATAATGCCATTGCTAAGGAAGTCAAGAGAGTTTGTGACCTGGGGCTCACTGGACAGGAAGCATAGTTTAATTTGTGAGTTCCAGGCTAATGAGAGGCCCTGTGTCAAAAACCAAGGTGAACAGCTCCTGAGAAACATTGCAAGATTGTCCTTTAGCCTCCTATATGCATACCAAACAACAACAACAACACCCCCCCCCCAAAAAAAAAACAAAACAAAAAGCAACCTACAGATTCAAAGAAATGCCCATCAAAATCCCAGCAAATTTTTCTTTGCAGACCTCGAAAGAACAATACTCAACTTCATATAGAAAAGCAAAAAACCCAGGATAGCCAAAACAATTCTGATGGGGAAGCTCAGCCAATCACCTTGTCTATGGGGTGTGTCCCTGGGGGGAGCACAAATAGTCTATAAAACATCTGTGTGCGTTTGTTTTTCTCTCTTTGTTTTCCTGTGCTCCGCTGGAACCCTGGCTTTGTAAGTCCCCCTTTCTTTCCTGTATTAAAGCTGAATATTTTATATTAAAGCTAGTCTGGTTAATTCTATCAACCGCTCACCAACACAATTTTGTACAATAAAGGAACTTCTGGAAGTATCACAGTCCCTGACTTCAAACTCTTATTACAGATTTGCAGTACTGAAAACAGCCACCAGGGCCAATGGAACTGCACCGAAGACCTGAATATCAATCCACACACCTATGAACACCTGAGTTTTGACAAAGATGCAAAACTATAAAATGGAAAAAAGAAAGTATATTCAACAAATGGAGCTGACATAACTGGATAGCTGATGTGGGAGAGTCTTCTGTTTGAGTTGATTTCATTGGCTAATAAAGAAACTGCCTGGCCCATTTGATAGACCGCCCCTTAGGTGGGTGGAGTAGACAGAACAGGAAGAGGAAGTGAGGTAGAAGGATCAGTAAGATGCCACGCCTCTCCTAAGTTAGCCAGACTGCCTTGCCTCTCCTCAGAGAGAGACGCGATGAAGCTCCAGCCCAAGATGGACATACGCTAGAATCTACCTGGTAAGGCACCACTTTGTGGTGCTACACAGATTATTAGATATGGGTTAGTCAAGATGTGAGTAAGAGGCTGAAAATAATGGGCCAGGCAGTATTTAAAAGAATACAATTTGTGTGATGTTATTTCACGTGTAAAGCTAAGCATGAGGGAGCAGGGCGGAGGGAATCCGGCCCACAGCTCATCACTACAAAATGGCGCCCACGTGGATAATCTAATCCGCAGAAAGCTTGAGAAAGCTTGGGAAAGAATAGAGTAAAGCATGTTTTCTTGATAGCAGCAATTTCTCGGGTCTGGCTCTGCTTGCTAGAGACTAGCATGCGCTCTCATCTAAGAGAGGCTTCCTGACTCAGCTTTAGCTGCAAAACCGTGCAGCTCTTTTAAGAGGTCCTGCCACGAAACACTTAAATGGTGTTGATGAAAAGCTGAACGTGTGTTTTTTGTTTTTTAGCCGTAGCAGGAAAAAAAGCTGTGCCGTTTTAAAATGCCAGCTTTCTGGGCCATCCTGCCAGGGCAAACTCTGACTCTTTCAAGCAGGCAGTCCTGACTACGGAGCTTTGGGGTGTTGTTTAACACTGTTGCAGCTTGCTTGCTGGCAGGGACCTTGAACCGCCACAGAGTTGTGATGATAAACATGGCTACAGCTGGTACCTCTGCCATGAGGCTGGAAAGCCAAGGAATGGGCTGGATCCAGCCGCCAAAGTCACGGCTTTAGTCCTACTGATATTGTTTGGTAAATTAAAGACTCATGTGGTCAGAAAAAGAGAAATATACAGTAAAGAAAGATTCAAAGACAAAGAAAACCTCTAAATGTTTTACAGTGTGTTAAAAATATACTCAAGCTAAAGGTTAAAGTTCTTAGGGTAAAAAGGAAGAAAGAAAGTAGTTGGGTGTGATAGTACACACCTTTAATCCCAACACTCGAGAGGCAAAGGTAGATTGACCTCTGTGACTTCAAGGTGTGGCAGGACACACCTTTAATCCCAATGCGTGGGAGGCAGAGACAGACAGTTCAAGGTGTTGTAGCACACACCTTTAATCCCAGCACTTGGGAAGCAGAGACAGTGGATCTCTGTGAGTTCAAGGACAGCCTGGTCCAAAGAGTAATTCCAGGACAAAGATATACAGAGAACCTGTCTCAAAAAATAAAAGTAAAAATAAAAGAAATAGAGGTTAAAATAAAGTCGTATAAGATGGAAAATACACAGAGAATCTTGATACTGTATGCTATTATGCTCTCTTTGAATTGTTTGAATGCTGAGGAAGAAGCAACAGCTGCTAAAAGATATTTGTTTGTAAATGCTGCTGAACTAATACAACATAGGTATTTTGAAAATACCTTGACTTCAGAATTTGGATCTAAGGATATAATACTTTGGAAAAGAGATTCTTCTTTTGTTTTTACAGAAAATAAGACCCTATGGATTGCATCTATCCCAATATGGTATGATAGACCACGCCCTCCTGAAAGGTTGCAGTGAACACCTTCAGAAAATTACTTCACCCAACTGATGACTGAGATGAACCTGGCACACGTTACACCATGAAGATCTGATTAACAGCGCCCCCATTCAGCAGGAAGCAGTTTGGAGAGAAATAACTGCGCCCATATTCCCAAATATTGTTTATAAGTGTTCTTTTACATTTAAAGGGGGATATAATATGGAGATGAGTAATTTGCATTGATATGGATTTAGCTTTAGTGATTTAAATTTAAGGTCAATTTTGTTATATGTATATGTATTTCTGATACTGATTAATGTATTGTGATTGTGTAGTTCACTTAAAAATGTAATGTATATAGGTTGTTAATGGATAGTTATCAATATTAGTAAAACTTGTAGTTATGTTAGTTAGATTTTCTAGCTATATAGAGATTTATTTAAGTTACATAGGCATTCTTCATATCTTTCAAAGACTACAGAATATCGCATTTTAGATGTTTTAATAACTTAAGGCTTTTCATGACAATGAGACACATCAGCTCCTGGCAGCACCAACTTCAAGAGGAAGATGGGCATCGAAGAGGATCCTTATGGAGTTTGATAGCCACTTGGGCAAGAAACTGCTCTTGCCTGGACTGTTGGCATGAACTGGACACGAAGAACCCACAGAGAGAGGACTAAATATGAGATGATCTTTCGGGGTTCCTGATTCAAGAAAGAGTCTGCAATACATTCTGAAGGACACAGCAGATAGTGAATGAACTGCCTTCGAAATTTCCTGCTGCATAGAAATGTCTGATGGATATTTATGGGCCTGTAGGCCGAAGATGGATGCCCCAACAGTACAAAAGAACTTTGGGTGACTGTCCAGGCAGCGAGATGTCTCTGTCATTTCTAGAGTTTGGAAGTTGCTTATTTCTTGTTTACTTAGGTAATATTATATCCTTTTGGAGTCTTTGATGGAGTTGAAGAATAGATAGATAGCAACATGTAAAAGAATGAAAATAGATCTATATCTATTGCCATGCACAAAATTCAAGTCCAAATGGATCAAAGATCTCAACATAAAACCAACCACACTGATCTTCACAGAAGAGAAAGTGGAAAGTATACTTGAACGCATTGTCTCAGGAGACCACTTCCTAAATATAACCTAAATATACAAAGAACTCAAAAATTTAAATTTTTATTGAAAGAAAAAATATGTAAATTGAAAAGTTAAATATTATAAACAATAGTTCCAGACTCTCTAATTTTAACAGAAAAATAATGATATAAAACTACTGAAATAGAAATGTTTAAAAACTGGAGAGATGTCTCAGAGGTTAAGAACATGAACTGATCTTCCAGAGGACCTAAGTTCAGCTCCAGACAACCACACTGCATCTCACAACAGTTTGTAATGTCAATTCCATGAAATCTGATGCTCTTTTCTGACCTCCATAGGCATCAAACACTGAGGTGGTGTATAGCTATGCATATAGGAAAAAAACAATGTATGTAAAGTAATAAAGTAAATAAAATAGTAATTCTGTCAAGTTATGAAGGCATTAAAAGTTTGTTGTTTTGGTAGTAAAAATTACAAATATAAAGATCTATATGCATACTAACTGAGTTTCAAGTGAGTCAAAATTTTAGAGAGCTGTTAATATGTCACGTGGTTTTTCAGATTGTCTAGCGAATATTCTTCCTTCTTAGTTTCATTTTTCATCTTCAGTCCTCGTGACCACACTCAGATCCTTGCATATGCTACGGGAGTTCTCCATCACTGCACTGTGCCCCACCTTTAGCACTGTGTGATTGCATCTCCCTATCTATCATGATAACTGCTTTGGTGATTGACATGTCTCATCTTGAGTTTTCTGTGATACACTGGCCTCAGACTTCAGATTCTCTTGTTTTCCAAGTAGAAAGATTGTAGGTGCCTGTCACAGCACCAGTTCAAATTTCTCTTTCATAGAGAAGTACTGGTGACTTACAGGAAGCTTTAAGCATTTTGTTTCAAGGTTCTCTGGCTCACAAAGAACACTCTGTTAAAATCTATTGGCACTGGACTTCCTCTTGATGACCCCACTCCAGTCAGTCTTTCTGTATTTATCAAGCTTGTCCAGCATGTTTGACTCACAGACTTGGCACTTTCTTTTTCAAATGGAATGAATTCTCTTTTCTAAATGCTCTTATCTCTTGCTGACTTCTTTTCCTCTATGTTCAAGTTAACAGCTCTACTTATGTCTGTTTATTTATCCTGAATTATCTTTCTTCCTGGGCCTGGAAATACAAAACTCTGGCCCTTTTAGGAGAGAGCTGACTAATACCTTATCATCCCAATAGATAACAATTAAAACTAGCAATAACTTATTTAGTCAAAGACTGTTTTTTTGCAAAAGTATGTACATTTGCAAGGCAATGTGAGCTATTGTTCATAAAATTACTAAACATCAGAACATTGGTTCAATTAAGATTTTTTTTGTTTTTATTTTGGGGGGTATGAGGTTGAGATGAGGCATGATTTTGCAGCCAAGTATGGCCTTGGACTCAGGTGGTGGTTTGGATGAGAATGTCTCATATAGGCTCATGTATTTGAAGATTTGGTTCCCAGTTGATGCCGTGTTTTGGGATGTTCAGGAAGTGAAGGGCTTTGGAAGCATATGGATAAGTAGAGTACAGGAATCAGAACTGCTACTCAGCACCATGCACATCCTGAATCAGTGGCATTTGCTATGCTTTCTTTTCTCTGCACTGCTGCACGGATCCAGGTCTGACTCTTTTGGTTTGGTTTGTTTGTTTTTAATTCCTGAGCTGTCCATTCTTCATTTTGAAGTCTCTGATCTTATAACTGGCAGAAACTTCGTAAACACTTGTTGATAAGACTGCTTTTGCTAATTTAGAGTCTATCTCTATGACTGTTTAAATCTCTGAAATGAGTCTGCTCAGTACTTTAGTTAATTGCCTTACAGAATATAATTGTACCTCTGCAACTTCAAGAAATAGAAGCTATCGATCTTCCTCCAAATCTTTACACATATCATTTACTTGATCTCTAACTTTTCCAGTATAAATAAAATATTTTTACTGTAATAAGAAAATTAACCTAGTCTGAGATGCATGAGATTCTCTCTCAAAAATGTGAAAAATGCATTATAAAATAATGCTTATACTTTAACTTGTTAAGACTACGTGCAAAAATTTTAAAAAGAAATAAAATTAAGAAAGTCAAAAGGAACTACTTTTGAAGAGATATTTTAGAAATTCAAGCCCTTTGATTAGTAACCACCCTTAGTACCAGAGATACTTCAAAGCGTTTTCTAAACATTGAATTCCCATCAGTGATGCTGCAAGCCTTAGCTCTCATCTTTCATGCTTACCATTGCGGTAACTTCAAAAGGATAAAAAGAGAATGGAAATCTCTCAAAGTAACCTTGTATTCATACTAGTAATTGTGTATTTAGCTATCATACATTCACAACCAGGTAATTGTATCATTATACTGTGTTTTAATAAATATAATAATTAACATTTAGTTATAAAAATTAGAATATTCAAGCCATTCAGAAATTAAATTCAGAGCCCAAGGGACATCTAGAAGAAAATGAAAAAGAATTAGAGAGTGTCAAACCTAGACATCTTCAAAGGAAGGAAATCATCTAAACTTGCCTTTTACTTACTGAAATGCATTCTGCATATTTTATTGTTTTCAACATCATGCTTGCTATAATCCAGCAAGTGAGTGTTCAAAGAACATAAAATCCTACAAACAAATAAAGTGAATATGAGTGAATTTATAAAAGAGGCAACAATTAGGATCAAGAGCTTGACATGCCAGTTTTGATTATGTGAGTCAGTGACGTTCCTAATGGTGTTTCAGCAGTTCATGATTTATTGGAAGAAAAAAACTATAATGTTTTAAGTTTCGTGATTCTCAAATGTTGAATTTTCATATTGTAAGGAACTTAAATCCTTATCTAAGTAATCCTAATATCATCAATCGAAATTTTGGGGGATTATCAAGACTGTAAAATTCAGTTGTAAACAGAATACGGCAGAGGAAGAAATGATAACAGTCATCACCTTTGCAGTGTTTATGACCTACCTTGGTGACACATCTAAGAAGCTGTCTCAAAACATATACTAGCAAGATCACGGAGTTATCATGAGGTCCAAGAAGTGGATGAGAGTTCTTTCTATTGTCAGTTAAGTATGTGTCTTTCTTAGTTGTTGGAGCATTACCCATTCATACAACTGGGGAACTATCTAGATCAGTCTTCATTTGAGTTTATTGAGCACAGAGGACTGATTAGACATCATGTTCAAGAACTGACCCTGGTGCACCAAGGTGAAATCTGAGATTCCACAATCTTTTGTGCCACACAGAGAATGTATGATGTACTACATATTGATGGGATCTAAACAACCTGCTTATATCATATTAATCTCCCAAAGAATGTGAGTCAAGGACGGAAAACACACTTGTCAAAGCACAAATATTTAGAAGGGTTCAGAAAGTGAATAAAAAGGAAAATCAACAAGGGAGATCCAAAAACCATCTATTGTTTATCAGGACCATTTTGCCACCAGTCTGTCTGCCAAGTAGGTCAATAAAGAAGATCACAGATGAACTGTTTTTAATATAGAAATAAAGTGAACAACTTGATCATCGATCTAATGAACAAGAGAAAGGGTATGTGAATGTGTGTTTGTCTGAGAATGTGTTTTTTTCTTTCTCTCTGTGTGTATAAGTGTATGCTTCTGTGAGTAATTGTTTTGTGTGCATGTATGTCGTGTGTGTGTGTTGAAAGTTTACTGCTGATATGTGGAATGACCAAAAATAGTAAGAGTAAACAGAAAGTGATGAAGTACTATGAATTAATATTTTTATGGTTGGAAAAATTAACTGGAATTACTTTGATTTGTAGATAAAGATAGGGACCAACTACTAATGGTAGGAAACAGTTAAGCCTATTTCTCAAGAGATTTTGAAGAACTAATTCTGACATATATCTCTCTTTATGTATATATATATATATATATATATATATATTACCTAGTTTATACTTAATACCCTGTGTCCACTGAAAATATAACTATGGAATGAATTACTTTTAGTTAATGTTGTTTATAAGCATCTTTAGTGAAGACACAATAAATGGGCTGAGTTTATTCAACAGCATCATCAATCGATGTAATCATTAGGTTTGAGATCTTAAATTCTGTGCAACAACAAAAGGAAGAGGGAAGATGTTGGCTTATGTTATAAAAAAAAGCCTGCAGGTTTCTGTGAGTTCTAAATATTCATGATAGGGGGAGACCCGAGGCAGGAGCTAGTCAAGCATTTTGGCAAAGATGTTACTTGACTCTTGTGTTATCAGCCTGAGCAAAATGTAAAGCTCTAAATTCTGATTTCCAAAGGATGATGATCCTATCTTAAACTGCCTTCTGTGTAAAAAGCATGTTCTGTGGGTCAAAACTGGGTTGAGGAGGATTAGCTCTTTAGAGGTTGGCACGTAAGGACAGAATTCATCCGTGCAGCTTAGACCAAACTTACAAAGAGAAAGCAAGCACCGATCATTGCTGCTTTGAGTGTCACATCGAGATCTGCAGGCACATGTATCCCAAAGTTGTCAGCGTTTGTGAACACGTCATTGACAAATCCGGACCAGTACTTGGAAATCTTCCCAATTGGAATCTTTTCGTCAACAGTTTGCACCTTTGAAAAGAAAAATAAGAGCTATGAGTTTTGCAGATAAAAAAGAGAACGGTGGCCGTCTCTCAGCCTGTTTCCTTCACGGTGAATTTGAGCCGCTGTATTGTTCACCACCCCAAAAAAGTAGCTCTATGGTGTTTGCGCCTGTGTATCAGCACAGGTGTGAATACTCACCTCCAGAGTGTTCAAGGATTTCAGACTGCCACAGTTTGTAGATCAATCTAGTTTGCTTTCCTTTTCGTTTTCTATGTAGATGGAGTAACTAATCAAGGCTACACAACCACAAGATGGCAGCAGGTACATCTCTTAGTTATGTAGCTAAGTATGAAGGTACCTGTGTTCAGATTTTAAACCTGAATTGGCCATCATAAAGTATGTATATGGACAATACTGTGTGTGTGTGTGTGTGTGTGTGTGTGTGTGTGTGCCACACAGAGATATTGAAAATTTCTATTTGGATGCACTCAATATTTTCTAGGTATAATTCATAAATTTTAAATATTTATTAATTCTGTAATTATTAAAGCTTTTAAACATAATGCATTGTCAAACTACGCTTTTAAGTTACATTCTGACGTTTGTCAACACATTCCCTTCTAACCAACTATAAGTATTAGAAATCACTTTGAGCTAGTGTGTAAACAGGAGAGTGGGGTGAGTCTGACATTGAAATCTATCACGCCCACTGAGTAAGGGATCCACATCTGATTCATCAAATATTTATTTCTTTATCCTGTTTATTGTGATGATACATTTATTTAATATGGACCTTCCCTTTCTCTATGGAGATAGAAAATTGAAAATAGGGAAGGTTTCTTAGGATGTAGCTATAGCATGGAAACTAAACCCTGGTGTTTTAACTCACTTCATATTATTAAGAAGTCATGTAGCCAGGAGGTGGTGGTACACACCTTTAATCCTAACACTTGGGAGGTTGAGGCATGTGAATCTCTATGAGTTAGAGGCTATCCTGGTCTACAGAGCTAGTTCCAGGACAGCCAGGGCTACACAGAGAAACCCTGTCTTGAAAAAAACAACAAAACAACAACAAAAAAATCACACCCCTTCACAATTCTGGATCTAGGACAAGTCACTTAACAAAGTCTGTTTTCTTGGTGTGTATAGGTTCCTCCAGAAGTCTGGAAAAGAGACATATACAAATAAAGAAAAGTAGATACTTTAAAACCGAATGGTTTTCTCTCATATAATGTATGTGTACAATAATCTATTAAGAGCATATGTAGTTACAGGTTGAATTTTCAATGGCTCATTTTAAAGTATTCAGTTCCAGAAATTGGAGAGTGGATTATTATACAGTCTTACAAATATAGCTTTATATAGTGACACTCTAGTGCAGGACGCTTCTGAAATGAGACCTGAATGGGGCTAAATTTCCATCAAGCAGGCCAACAGGAAAGGGCATAGGTGATTTTGATGATCAAAATGCACATATGCCCTCTGTTGCCCATGTGCTCTTAACTCCCTATGAATCAACCTCATCAAATATAGGGTTACCAAGAATTTTAACAGTCACAAAATATTGAACATATTGGGTATCTAAAAAGCACAATCTCTCTCTCTCTCTCTCTCTCTCTGTGTGTGTGTATATATATATATATATATATATATATATATATATATATATATATATATATATGTTGATGTTCAACAGCTCAGAGGCTGAAGTTAAAAATAACAAGACATTTACTGTTTTAGGTAAGGAACTACAATAGATATCTACTATATTTGGCAAATATGACAAGAATTCTAATTTTATAATTCTCATTTATATTTGTTAAAATTTCTTGCCGGGCGGTGGTGGCGCATGCCTTTAATCCCAGCACTCGGGAGGCAGAGGCAGGCGGATCTCTGAGTTCGAGGCCAGCCTGGTCTACAAGAGCTAGTTCCAGAACAGGCTCTAGAAACTACAGGGAAACCCTGTCTCGAAAAACCCAAAAAAAAAAATTTCTTTGAATTACATGTGTAGTTATCTATGACAGATAAAATGGCCAATCAGTATATTGTCATAGCATTGTTTTGGCTAAAAGTCCATGGACTTAGAATCTCTGGACTAATGTCTATTAGTTATTATTGACATGGAAACATGATTTATTAAAGTATTACACTAATATGCAGTTCTTAAAATGTATTTAAGTGATACATTATGATTTGGAGTTTTTTGTTTTTTGTTTTTCAAGACAAGGCTTCTCTGTGAAACAGTCCTGGCTGTCCTTGAACTCACTCTGTTGACCAGGTTGACCTCGAACTCACAGAGATCCACCTGCCTCTGCCTCCTAAGGTCTAGAATTAAAGGCATTTGCCACAACTGCCTATCATGATTTGGAATTTTTGCTTAATGTACATTAAGTTTTGCCTGCATGTATGTCTGGGTGAGGATACCAAATCCCTTGGAACTAAAGTTATAGACATTTGTGAACTGCCATGTAGGTGCTGGGAAATGAACACTAGTCCTTTGGAAGAACAGTTAGTGCTCTTAACCACTGAACTATCCCTCCAGCCCCATGATTTGGATGTTTTATAAATTGAATTATGTTGCAAGAAATCAGGACCTAAGTAAAACTTTCTTTGTCATTCATACCTCAAAGTCCACATCGCCAAAACAGCCACAGGTTGCACAAGGACCAACAATTTTCAAAATATCTTCCTGGTTTGCATTTTGGATAGTGAATGTGGGTTGAAAGGGGTCCCACTTTTGTGCAACATAACCAACTATAGTACCAGGAGGGGCTTGAATTTCTAGCTGTAAGAGAAAATCGTAACAAATGACATTTTCCTAAGGTTGTTGTTCATCAGTCACAGAAGAATCCCAATTTACATCTACATAGTATCTGTTATGGAATCATAACTTTTTTAGCATGGACAAACTCAATTACTACTTCTCAGTTGTATCCATAGCACAGATCCATTTTTAACCTCTTTTTACCAGTTGTTGAGTGTTCACATTTTTTATTTCTGACATTATTTCAGCATTTGAGTGTAAGCCAAGTAGAATCCTTTTGTAAGATACTTTAAAATGGGGGCAATAGGAAATGCTTCTTTAGAAGGAAACAAGATATACATATATATTCATATATATGTGACGCATATAGTCATATATGGCATATGTCATGCATATGGCATACATGTCATAGTCATGCATATGACACATATAATAAAAGCACACAAATTCACTCTTTCCCACAGTACCTTAACTCCCTATGAATCAACCTTGCCAAACATATATAAATATATGACATTTATGTATAAACATACATAAACATGTGTAATATATAGAAATAAATATTATATATTTAATATCTTAGATCTCAAAACACACATACGCACACATATATATAATCTGCTGAATAGAGGATGAAGTAATATTAGAGTACAGAGACATCATATCAAATCGAGTAGTTTTCTACATCAATAAAAATTATCGTTACAACTTTATTAACAATGACAATGACATTATATTCTAAAACAAAACAATTAAATAACATCACTCTATTGCATACTGTGGGTTGGTAAATGTAATTCTGAGGAGAATAACACCCAGGGAAGATGGCATCTAGAAAAGGTTAAGTGTCATAGCACCTCTTGGGCATTGCTACTCTTAGAGAAGATGACTGTATTTGTGTAGTGGGAACCTGTAGATATTGCAATTGCTTGCTTAATACACTAGTTCAGGAGGTCATGTCTCATTTTTACAGGAAGCATGAACTCCATTTAGCATTTAATCTAATGCTAGCTATTGTAGTTTTGGGTTACAAATGGAAAAAGTACCTCAACAAATCTTCATGTTTTCCTTATCCTAAAAGGGAAGATATAAATTCAAACAACGGTTATGTTGACTGTCTCATAGCTCCAGATGAATGTCACTTAAAGGAATAATCTTAAAAAGGAAAGATGCTTAGGGGCGGTGACCAACCTCTTGTAGGTAGCAAGGGCACCAGCAGCTGTTACACCTTAGGGGCCTGTTCACTGTAATCACCTCTCGACCCGAGTTGTCTGTGATCCTCAGGGTGCAGGCTCTCAGCGTGGAACACACATTACGATTAAAACAGATGCTCTCCTCCACTGCAAAGTAAATTCTTTGTCCCAAGCTGTTTTTGATCTCGTATTTGTTAGAAGTCTCAGTACCGAGTATCACTATCGGAAAACACATCATATGAAGGCATGCTTTGATTGGCATCACCACTTGTCAGAAGTCAAGGAGTATTAAGAGAACGTAGAGTTGCTGCAGAAATACTGAACTGATAGTCTCATCTTCATACACATCTCTTTCCATGTTCAGATGTCAGAGCAAGAGCCAAGAACAAAACTAATAACTAATTTTTATTCTAGAACTATGAACACACATGTTGTGACACCTTTCAACCAAATAACATTGTGTAAGAAAGAAATCATTGCTCAAATAATAACCTTATTGTTCTTCTGCAAGTTATTTGGACAATTTACAGTAATACTTTTTTTTACTGTATCTAAATTTTATTTTAGCATTCACAGTAGTGGTACTGGCCAACTTTTTCAATTCTGCCATATTTTGAAGTAAATAAAATCTTATAAACAGAAAACACTCAAGTAATTTGAAATTGTTAATTATCCTTACATCTATCTACTGATAAGCTGTGTGCCTATTTTATTGAGTTGATTGTGAAGGAATAAAATGATAGCATTTGTGTTGATTAAATTTTAATATGCTCTCAACTGTGATATCCCTTCTCAGAATGTTAGGAAATTTCAATGGGATATTAATTACTGCTTGTCACTTTAAGACTAATTTTATTAGAATGTGGATGTCACTGTTATGAAGGACTTACTTTTATACTTTAGTTGTGCTTAAACCAATAAGTTTAATTTTGTTTTAAAAATAGGTTAAGCAATCATTCGATCTTTCTATCCATTGTTTATAACACTTTCTTTTGAAGAGTAAAGCCTTTTCAGAAGTTTTAATAAATGCAAACTCTGATGTACTTACTCCCGAGAAGTTCCACCTGCTGATGGATGATTATCAGGTCCAGCTGCAAAGGATGATAGACAGAAAGTGAAACCATTCTGCCATAGCCCTTACTATGCAGCATGAAATCTGTCATTTTCATTAAAACATTCCAAACATTCACAATTTATAAGGCAAAGACTTAACCACAGGAATCAAAGCAAATTCTGAGAAGAAAATTATTTAACTTTTATTTTGAATCTATGAACAAACATATTTGTACTATATTTCAATTAAAGAACAAATTTGATAAGGAAGAATTTGTTACTCAAATAATCACCCTATTTTTCCTCTATGAGGCTATGTTTCACTTACAGGATGCATGGCCTGTCTTCACCAAATGTTATTGTCCAACTAATAATTTATAGAACTCTTAAAATTCCAAGTCAGATTTGCCAAGAACAAGAAAAACGACTGGTTATGCTAACTTTCTGAAAATGAGAAACATTATTTTAAGGACGTTTTAAAAATAACCTCTGAATAGTAATATTGAAGACATTTTTAAAATGTCCCCAAATTTTTTTGTGAGGAAATGAAGCCACAGGATGGGCATCCAGCTTCTTCCAGTGCCTATTTATCCACTGACTTCTTCAGATGGCACCATGCACCTCTCAAGGAGGAAATATCTGTTTAAGTTGGAAGATGACATTTTATAAATAGCTCTTATTTTTATTTTCCTTCAGGCTAGGGAAGACAGAAAATTTTCAGACACCGACAGAACGTCAACTGAAGCGGAATAAGTGTTCTGTTACCAAATACCCGCCACAGCATTTGGGCTAGGTAATTAAAAAGAAATTAAGCAAAAAAAAATGAGCAGTTTACAGATTTATTTGTTATCGTGTGTGTTTGTGTGCGTGATGTATGTTGTACATACCACAGCACCCCTACAGTAGCGAGAGGATACATTTTAGGGCTTGTTTCTTTTCTTCTACTTTGTGTGCACTCTGGAGATGCAAGTCATGTTGCCAGGCTTGCAGTAGGTGACCTTTACCCCCTGGCCATCTTGTCAGCCCATATACGACCTTTGCAAAGGAAATATGTAATATGTGATTTAGAACAGCCTCGGGTTTTGTATTTTTAGTTGAATCAGCTCATAGACCTACTAAAGCTAAATCACAAGCCTTGACTGCATTGCTGATCGCCACGTTTCTAATGCTTCATTTCTAATCCAATCAACATTATTGTCACAGTATGCCCTATTCATGCATGTAAACTCTGCAGGATTCTTTTTTTTAAAAAATTTTTTATTGTTTATTTAACTTTATTTTATGTGCATTGGTGTGAAGGTGTCAGATCCCCTGGAACTGGATTTTCAGACAGTTGTGAGCTGCCATGTGGGTGCTGGGAATTGAACCCAGGTCCTTGAGAAGAGCAGTCAGTGCTCTTAACCACTGAGCCATCTCTCCATTCCCCCGCAGGATTCTTTAAGCCAAGGTATTTTTTTCATCAACTTTGGTATTGCTTGTAATTCTACAACTCCAGAAAACTTGAAGCTGTACTCGCTCTTTCGTTATCCTTGTATATCCTGAGGTGAGAGAAACATTTCCTCTTGTTTTACTGATAATGAAAAAGTACAATGTAACCTCTTTTTTAAAATTGCAAATATTTTTTATAGATGTCATTTCATGACTTGAAGTTTTCTAAAATTATATTAACAATCATGGTAAAGCATTTTGACGTGGAGTGAGATTTTGAGTGTATCACATAACTTTTGCTTTCTTGCAGAAAATGGAGATTTCCTTTGTTGGGAAAAAATGGGGAAAGACCTTCAGAAAGTTTGTGGCTATTAGCTCTGAGAAGAATCAAATTAGGACTGAAACACTAAGATTAGGGATAAGATGTCTGAGTTTATGATCTTTGAATATTGGTGTCATGGATCCAACTCTAGTCTTAAATTTTGAAGCCATAGAGATCTACTATAGAATGAAAAGGGAGACTGTATCTCTAATTCCCAGATGTTAACTGAGTGATGCACATGAAGTATTTGTTGAACTATAGATTTTAGTATATTGTCTTATTGGATCATTAAGAATAAATGAAAATGTGTATTGGATGGACATTCCAAGAAGTTAGGGAACCGGCTCTAGTAACACAGCATGTGGCTAGCCACCAGTCCTACTTCACTGTCATGGCTAACCAAACTTTAGGGACAAAGGAAGCAATTCCACAGTGACACCTTAACTTATAACACCACTGCTCCCTGTTTTCCTCGCTCTCATCTTTGTCATCCTGTGTAATAAGAAGTGAACTAATCTCTTTCTGTGGGCACGCATCCTTCCTTTGACAATGCTGATCTGGTTATTATACTTTCCTTTGAATAGTCCTGAGCCACTAATAAACTGTCCTAAATGGACCCTTTCCATTGTCTCCTGCTGGCTGATGTACTAGGAATCAGTAGAAATTTTAAACAGATTAAAATATACTCCAGATACCAGGACAAATAAAGTGGTTTTAAAATAATGAGTCAATGAAACATGACAGTTTTTAATATTATAACTTAAAATTAAAATTTAAAATTAAAGATTACAAGTATTTATTTCATTGAATGAATTTAAAAATGAATAGAATGTTTGTGTGTGATTTTACCCTTTTGTTGATAACTGAACAAATTTTAATATTTATACTACGACACTAGAAGAATAAATATTAGTCATTACTGTCAATGTGTAGATCTATCTAGAAAGTATCTACTAGTTTCTCAGATCCTACTATATATACATATATTTAGTTTCAAATTGTTTAACACAATGTTCTTGAGAGTTAGATGGAAGACTTTATTCACAAATCATATAATAATAGTTTAAATAAACTTTTAGTTTTTAATATAGAAAGGTTTTTCTTATATTTTCCTGGTTTATTTCTTGAATTATGCAGTATTTCCAAATATTCATAGTTTTAACTAATTTGTATGTCTTTCAGTTGAAAGTTATCACATGCAAAGTTGTTTAGCAGACATTCTTATACAGACTTAAGTGAAATACACAGATCCTTCACTTCTATGTGCTAGCACCTTAGATACAGACAGGCACTCTGCACTCTATCAAAGTAGATATATAAGCACCAGTCCAACCACAAGCCCTTTGATCTACAAGCTTTTTCTGCCTTTAAAATATGCTGGTGAAATGGTACCACAAAGCCTGCAGAAATAACCAACCAATATCTGATTTGACTTAAGGCCTAGCCCATGAGCTGAACCACACCAGACACTGCCTAGGTAACCAACAACTTGAGACTAGATATCCCGGGGATCTATACTCCTAGATCAGTTCCTTACTCAGTCATCATCAGAGAAACTTCCTCCTGCAACAGATGGGAACAAATACAGAAGAGACTCACAAACAAACATTATGTAGAATGAGAGATCTTGGAACACTCAACCCTGAATGGTCTCCATCAAATCCCTCTCCTCAGGGCTCAGGAAACCCTACTGAAGATGAGGTAGAAAGAGTTTAAGAGCAAGAGGAGATGACACCAAGAAACCAAGGCCTTCTAAATCAACATCCTCAAAACCATATGAACTCACAGAGACCGAGGCAGCACACACAGTATCTGCACCAGATGGTGCCCCAGGGCTGAAAGGAGAACTAGACACATGCCCCTTCCCTAACCCAGAAGCTATCTCCAACTGATAGTCACTTGCAAATGAAAATCTGGTTTCTCCAATGGAGTATCACTGGGAAAACAAACTATTCTTAGGGTAGGCTGCATGCCCAGCAATAGATGGCCAACAGAAAATGAACTCAATAGCATCTTTGAAGGTTCCTTGACTCACATTGTAATGTCAGGACTTTCCCTTTTTAAAAAGTTATATATTTTTAGTTTTTATTATATATGTGTGTGTGTGTGTGTGTTTTGTTTTCCTTCTCCCCTTTTAACACAACAAATTTTTATATGCAAATTATGGCTTACAAAGTGTTATAAACTTATTCAGTGTTTTTCTGGGATTCCCAAATGTGTGAACGAGTGGGTTTATGTTTCCTGTGCCTTCCCTAGAGCTCTTTCCCTTCTGTCTGTTTTGTCCAGTTCCAATGTGGTAGGGATTTTTAATCTCATTATGTATTATATCATACTGTATTATAATTATATTGCTGTCCCTAGGAAGCCTGTTTATTTTCTAATGAAAGGCAGAAAAGGAGCGGATCTGGAAGAGAGGGAAGGTGGGGTAAGACCTGGAGAAGAAGAGGATGGGGAAAATGGAATCAAGATATAGGATGTAAAGAAAAAGCGTATTTTCAATAAAAGGAAAAAGAGCACACACAAAGTTATTTAACAGGCATTCTCCTACAGACTTACATGAAATACTTTTCAAATCCCCACATATCTTTTTATATGTACAGAGCTTAAAGTGAACCCATATTCTTTTAGTACAAAATGAGTAAGTCATTTCCTTTAGGAAAAAAATGTTGACAATTTATGGCACATTTTGTTTTCTGAAAAAAATATTGGCAGAGGTATGTTTTTAGAAAATGCACTGCATTTGAAACTGAAGCTCCTGAGTTCTTCTGCCTGTTTATTGAAGGTTAGAACATGTATTCACGTCAAGCATCTGGCCACGGTATGTCATCTTTCATGGGTGGAAGAAGAATATGCGATGACCATATGTGATCATCAAACCTCAGCCCTCTGGCGCTGGTATATCACTTTTATATTTGGCAAAAACCTTGCCTGACAACACTCCCAAACAGCTTGCAGCAGTTAATCAACTCTAGCCAGCTCTTCCAGCTGATCCTTTCTGCAGATGGAAGATGGAAGATGGTAGGTTAGCTTTTCCTGCTCCTTTCTGTAGCTCCCTGAGCTCGCCAGTCTCTGTAGAACATTTGTCTGCCAGTGGGTTTCTGGGGACGGCATCTGCAATTCTAAACATTTTCCCAGGAACATATGCTGCATGCAGCTTAAACCCTATCAGGCATAGCAGAAATCTCTTGTTCCTTAAGGGAATTAACACAGAGATTTGATTTTGATAAAAGAGATAGACTTTATGTTTGAAGGAATGCCAAACAAGGGAGCGTGGTAGCAGATGTACTGACATCGCAATATTAGTGTTAGAGTCTTTCTTATCTTGTGTAGGGTGATGTGTTAAAACAACAATAATACATTCACATATGAACAACAATTTCTATTTATGTGTCTCATGACAAAGTTTTATAAGACTTGAAGTGCCTCAGCTCGAACCGCAACAGTACCTAATGGTGTGATATCATTCAAACAGGTTGGCCTGGAGACTCAGGAACATCGGAAGAGAGTAATGTGGCCTTGGTCAATTGTTTTCCCTTGGATTTTCACATCGCTTTTGAGAGCAGCTGAAAAGTCTCAACTCCTTGCCGAAGTCTCCACGACTGCCTTCTCCCTTAAAGATGTGTGTTTTCCTGGCTTTCATGCCTTGCTTTGTACTTTTTAATCAACGTTTTTTGTTTGATCATTAACTAATAAAATGTTTGAGTGATGGGGGTAGGTTTTGTGCTTCTTATGTACCTTGAATTTCCAAGTGCTCAATACATGTCTAATTAATAGCCATAGGTGGCCTAGTCTAATAATTCCTTGAGAATGCCTCCACACCTTGAGCAATGAACAGAAAGTAGACAAACATGCGAAACGGCAAAGTCAAAGCTCTAGTCTCATTACTCTGTCAAGTAAATAAGGATAGGTGGCAATAGTGTCGAAGAAAATCCCATCTACATAACAGATATAAAGTCACTACTTTATAACTTTATGATTTATAATGCGTTCTGCATTCCATTAAACTATTGGTTGAACAACAAGAAACTGAGTTTGAATTGCCTTTAAAGGGAACACAAGAGTAGAAATGGAAAGGCATGCAAACCTGGCTTAAATATTCTAGACCAGGGGGGAGACTGGCTGTTGGCAGGAAACGACTTGGCTGAGGGTCATCAGGCTGCTGCCTTGCTTGTTTCCTGGGATGGGAAGCAGCTGCCCAACAGTGTTGATCTGGGTCTGTAGATCCTGGAAGAAAACCAGGCAGTCTCCCAGCCTTTTGATTCGGGGAATCTGCAAGAGATGAATATCTTTATGTGTGCTAAAATTTAGGTTGCTTTTGCTTGTAAGTAATCTTCTGCCTCCCTCCCTCCCTCCCTCCCTCCCTCCCTCCCCTCCTTCTTTCCCTCCCTCCCTCCCTCCCTCCCTCCCTCCCTCCCTCCCTCCCTCCCTCCCTCCCTCCCTCCCTCCCTCCTTTCCTCCCTTTCTTTTCTCTTTTTGATTTAGATTGAGGTTGCTCCTTGATTGATGCCTCTCTCATGTTAGTGCACTTTGCTTTGTTTTCATTACTCCATTCCACCACCCCTTGACTTCTCAGCCAGAGAAAAAGGAACATAGAAGACTGTTGGTAGTTGTGAGAGTAAGTTAAATGACTTGACTTAAATAATTGGAGATACATTGCATGTATAAATATGTTTGTGTATAAGTGCAAGGTAACACCTGTTAGCCTGTACTCATAGCCTAGACTTGAATTTTTTTCCTCAAAGTTTTCATTACCATTTATTTATTTATTTATTTATTTATTTGTTTGTTTGTTTGTTTGTTTGTAGACAGGGTTTCTCTATAGCTTTGGAGCCTATTCTACAACTTGCTCTATAGACCAGGTTGGCCGTGAACTCAAAGAGATCCATCTGTTTCAGCTTCCCAAGTGCTGGGATTAAAGTCAGAGTTTCCTTTCTTTGAATATTATGGGGCTGCCTTGTACTTTATGAAGTTACTCTGCCCAATTTAATAGTCATAGTATTGTAGCCCAGTTTAATTGAATGACTCTCGTATTTCAGCCTTCAACAGAACCACCTGGAGTGGGGACCTATCAAAATAGGTGTTGGGCCTCTCTCCAGCTATTGATTCAGAGATTGGGGTGGAAGGTTTGCAAAGTTGCATTTTGATGAGGTCTTAGGTAAAGCTAATAGTCCTAATAGTATGAGGATGTCCTCTGAAAACCCACTGTTAAACTGAGTAAGCTTAAAGAAGCTCATGATTTATCTGTGAGTGTTTTAGTATAATCATATAAAGGTCACTTTGTTAGGTCACTGCTATCACTATTACTGCTGAGTCCATTTGCTTCTATTTCAGCCATCTCACATTGGACTCTGTGAGTTTCTTATTTATTGTGTATTAGTCTATGTGATGTTATGCATCCGCCCCAGACAGGAGAATCTTTATTTAAAATTCTAAACGATAGCTTTCTACTGGTTTCCCTATTTCATTCTCATAAATGTCATTGTGTTATTTCCCTCATTAGATGCTAAGTTTTTTTCCCATAGACACTGGTGTTCATGATTCTCATCCTCATAGAGTGTCAAGGTTCTTTTTTTTAAAGAAAAATATGTGAATAAATTTGAGTTGTTTTTCAGTGTTGTGTTGCATTATCTTAGCTGTTGATTCACAAGAAAGTGAATGGCCAAGTTTTCTTTTTAAAACTGTAGTAGGGTTCATCATGAAAGCAAGCACAGTTAAGTATCACATTGTTTAACAACATTAACATTTTCTGAGAATATATCAATCATTAGGTAATTTCCTTGATGTGTGAAGGTCATGGAGTATGTTTTAACATAGTGAAGGGAACCCTGATGGCTCTTTGTCTTGGAGAGGGGTGGAGTGGGGGTATGGGTGGAGGAGAGGGGAGGGAAGGGGGAGGAGGAGGGAAGGAGATGGAAATCTTTAATAAAAAAAAAGAAACAAAGGAAAAAAAAAGTTAAGTCTCTAATATTATTGAGTAGCAACATTTTATGTACCATGCTCTTTGTGGTCCATCATGGACAGACTGAAATGTTGTTAAGTAACATGCACATGAATGAGACGAAGGAATTGGTTCTGGATTGATACAAAGAAGAAATTTATAGCAGTTGCATAAAATTTCAGTGATTGCTGTCATTGAGCATATAGTAAAACTGGGGTGCTGTATAAATACTTAATATAAATTATAAAGGTTTTATTTTGACAATGATACCCAGTTTTATAAAAAATTTCTTGTTGTTTGAGGTATTTTTCTGTATCTTGTAATCACACAGTTTAAAAATGCACTAGGCTCCTTTCTAAGGTAATAAGCTTATCTTATCATTAAGAAAACCCAAGTGGGAGCAGGGATGAAGGAACACAGACAAATGGCCCTTTGGACAGAGGAATAAATTGATTCTAGTAATGACAAGCTTGTTAAGCTTGTGCATACCGGAAGTGTTAATGAGGGGCAATTGCCAGATGACTCATTTATTTATTTACCCCTAAGGTTGTAGGAACTGGCTGGGTTTATATTAATATTGATGTGGGTTACTTAGTTTGCATTTGTCCGTGGCATTTGACATCCCTACAGGGCTTGCTTGAGAATTAAACAAACGAAGAAACTTGTCCTTTGGCCCCTCTATAGTAGAACTTGTAGGTGATGAGGCTGCAGTTGCTTTTCGCCAAGGATCCAGAACTGTTCTGACCTCAGGAGCAGACACAAAGGAAGAGGGTAGCTGCTCTTATTCTTAGGAAAAGACCCTGCAAGGGAACTCCAGGGGGCACCCCCAAAAACCAGGAAGACTATGTTAAACTGTCTTAAAATCAAAGCGGAGCTATTGATGACAAGAGCAAGGGCTGGAAAACTGAATTCAACAAACACCTTGTCCAGCATTAGTGCCAATATCAACTGTCATCATCGCTTTGCAGAAAACGAAACCAACAGCAAACTACTGACAAAATAATGATCTAGAAAACACTAGGTCACAAACAAAATGCATGTTAGTAGCGCATGTGGGCATGGAGATGTGTGGTTATGGGCCAGAAAGCGAGCACCGTCAGCTGCTGGAAGCATTCCATCTCTTACTCTTGGTGATGGTCTCATGAGTTTCTCTTTGTTAAAACAACAATAACAACAACAACAACATACCCCCCTTTTTTGGTCCTTATTGTGAACATGCAAAATTCCACAATAAAAGCATGTTTAATTAACAACAAAAGTTACTAGAATATTGCATTATCTCTTACTGTCATTTTCTTTTTTTTAAAAAAAGATTGGTCAGTGACTTCAAGTTTATCTTGTAAACTCTGCTGCTTCCACACACCACAGTAGGTTATTAAATGCCTGGACAGGGGCTGCAGGTCTCTGGCCTGGGCTCCCAGGTGTCTGACCCTACAGCAGGCTCAGAGGATGCCTTTCCTTGTCTTTGTTTTTACCACGTGAAGAGGTTTCAAATGATACACATTTCTTTGGCTCTATGGCATCGAGCTCATGCTTCCTTGGACTTGTCTATGAAATGTCCCGTTAACCCTGAGTCTCTCAGAAGATGCTACTGGACAATACAGTTTCATAGGCCAAAGACCACTATGGAGTTATGGTCATAGCTTTAAACATTTTTGAAAAACATGCCCTCATACATTTTTTTTGAGTAAAAATTAGATTTTCTCAAACAAGATTTTCTGTTTAAAAAATATCTTCCTGTCTCTTTGATTTTATAAAAAAATGTTTTATCCAAACCGTGGGCTAAATGTTTTCAATTGGCCAGAGGGATGTTTGTTTTTGTCTTAAACTTTGTCTCTAGGTTTAGTGCTGCTTTTTCATTAACGAACATCACATCTTTTTGGCAGATTAATCATAATCTTGCTTTCCGGTCACATTTTCTTCAAAGACCCGGACCACCAGATGAATAGAAATCTCCTTTGAATTGGTATCGGGCTTTGAATTTCTATCTACTCTTTTAAAAATGTATAACTAAACCATAAATAATTTACACACTCTGCAACTCTTTCCTTCCAGGCCGCTCCGTCGCTGCTCTTAATTTATACAACGAGAGGTGTTTGGCCGGTGATAGTCTCAGTCTTCAATAATGTTTGTCGCGGTTTGTGTTTATTTGTCGTCCGCATAGAGACTGTTCTGCACACATGCGTTACAAGTCACGATTTTTCTCTTTCTGATGAAGTTTCTCATCTGTTTACAAGCTTTCTCAGGGATTCCCAGACCCACATTAAATAAGAATGAAAAATATAAAGACTACTTAATTTGTTTAATAGATGCCAGTGATGTGTTCACGAAGGAAACAAGAATGGACTCACATTATTTGGATTGAGTCATCTATACAAATAATTTAGGGGAGGTTACACTTGTGACTAGTTTTAAATACTTCCCTAAGTTTTACAAATCAAACTTACTCATTCTGAAACTTTTCCTTATAGAGCTTAATGGTGCTTTGTTTTGATAATTGAATACAAGTGGATTAAAATTTTATTTTTAGAAATAACTTACTGTGATTGTATATTATTAGCCCTGATAAAACCTTATCTCTCACCTTTTGAAATCTGTCCCAATTAAAACACATATTTCAATAGTTTTAAGGTTCTAAGTGAATTGCACCCTTTTCTCCTAATGTCCCTAATAGATCTTTATGCTTAATTGGATATTTTGATCATTTTGATTGATTTTTTATGCTGAATTTACTACCAGAGTATTTTAAAAATATTTTAAGTTTATAAAGCACAGATGTTTAGTTCTGCTGCATCAAGTTAAGGCTTCACTGATGTTCTATTCTTCACTGGGCTGAGTGCCTCGTGGTTTTGAACAACAAATGAGCACTTATGAATGTTTGGATAACATTTTTTAGATGTTGTGGAATCCTTCCTTCAGATTCATTTAGACTTAGAATTCCATCCCATTTCTATGTTTAAATTAAACCTCCTTACTCTCAAAGTTGCTTTACAGCTTTTCTTATTAAATTGCTAGGTTTGCGTTTACAGCAACAAAAACACATTTCACAGCCAGACTTTTTACATTCTTTTGGCTAAAAGTATGGGGTGTGTGTTTTCAGTTAGGACAAAGTAAACCTTCAAGTAATTCAAATTCCAGTGTTCAAGAGCAATAAATAACAGCTTTTTAAAGTACCAACCAGACCGGTTATAATGCTCCAATATCCATGCACTTGTCGTTATAACATATACGAGGCCAAATTTAGACGCTGGCTATGTTCACCCTTACCTTTAGAGGCCATGGCAGTCTGAGTACCCTTCAAAGGCAGGCAGCTGGAAAGTCTTTTCCTGTTTCAACACGGAGAGAACAGAAGGAATAACGCTCCCGCACTTGCTGTCCGTTTCATGTCAGCTTACAGACAACAGAGGCACAGCGCCTCGTTGGTTCTAGAGTGTTTGATTTTATCTGTTCGGACAACAGGAGGAGATGAAGCCATCACCCTAGGTAAAAGACCTACTTGGAAGAAGCCATATAGCTTGGTAGCTAAAAGAGTTACTTAGATAGCAAAGAGAAAAGAAAGCACAGCATTTATATCGTCGTGCAGTCACCTAGGTGTGTGATGTGTTCTGGAGTCAGATGTGGTCTGTTACATTCTCAGAGTCAGAGGCTGTGTAAGTCATCCTATACCCTGGAAGGCTGTCATAGATGGAAATACAATTCCTGATCTGTTCAAACGTTAGAGCCACATTTTTCCTCATTTTGTCATGTAATTTTTGTCTGACCCATACTCCACAAAACAAACAAGAAACCAGAAGAGGATAGATCCCCAAGCTCTTATGCACGTAAATAATTCTTCATTTTTAGTTGTGAATGAAATGTGATCAATCACGGGGACTGGGAAACACAAAATTTTAGGACATTGATGGAGCTAAGCAAAGCCTACAGACACTTGACTCATCGGGTACTGAAAATGAAGATTCAAGAGTCAGCTTGTGGTTGTGAGCGCAGCATCCTAGGAGGACGTGGGACTTTGTTCACCTTGTCAGCCTCAGTGCTATAGCACTGGATATGTTAGGGCACCATCTGCTCTAAGTCATACAGTTGCCTCAGAAGGTATAGCGACAAAAAAAAAAAAAAATAAAGTTTAATAGGGTCCATATTACAAGCATAGATTTTCTTACTTGATAGGCTACTTTTTGTTGTTTTATTTGGCTTGTTAAGTCTGAGCCTGAATCTAATTATCTTATTTAAGCTGTTCCACAGAAAAGCTTTATTTGTACATTTTTTTAAAAATCAAACTTCATAAATTTTATTGGCATTTGCAAAAAAAGTTAATATAAAGAAATTAATTTACACTATCTGACAAAGTGTTTTAAATTGTGATCATAACTGAACAGTCATTTAGACTATTTTAAAGAGTATCAACTTTGAAATGAAAAGAAACCCAGGATTAAATATTTGACCTGTAGAGGGCACACCGTCCCTGCAATTGCATACGGTCACGTGACCAACAACTGAGCTCTTTATACCATGCTTGGCAACCTGACATTTCTACCTGCTCAAATGTGGTATGGCTCTTTGCAGTGTGCCCTGCCTATTTCTTTTCTTGTGCATTCTCTCTTCGTGGCCAGTCACGGGTCCAATCTTGTTTGTTTCTTTTCAGATTCCCCTCCCTTGCCTCAGCGCTCCCTTCTATGCTCTTTTTGGATTCATATTCGTCCTCAAGGAGATGCACTGGCCTCTCTTTTGTGAAATTCAGTTGTTTCAAATATGCCAATGGTTCAAAGTGTCCTAATAATCAACAACTGTTGCTTTGGGCTTTGCAGCTAGTCTCCTTCTGGAGGAATTGCTGCCCAAATTTCACCTTCAATGCCTACCAGTTTTAAGAGTGCTGTATTCATAGTAGAACCAAGGTCCCCATGATAGTTCAAGATGGCCACACCCTCCACCAGGGGCAGTGGCTTCTCTTGCTATGGTGATGTGTTTTCTCATTCTCAATTTTGATTCTTTTAAGCAGAGCTATTACAAGATGACCATGTCTAACAAAAACAGCAATGGCAACAACAACAACAACAAAAAAACCCACAATAATAACGAAGAAATACTGCCAGATAGGAAAATCAAATAATGAGCTGGCAGGAAAACAAGCAACAAAACAACAATGAAGCAAAATTATGTCCTCAAGTGGACATCTGATGACAACCTTTTATTTACCATGCTATGCATAACTGCATATGGATATGACTAAAATAAGACTCGTTATGGGAACAAAAACATACATAAGTGTAGTGGGCACCTGTTTTCTATCAGTTAAAATGAGGACCCATGCAAATTCTATTACCTAGCAACCAGCTATTCTTCCTCTCAAACCCCATAAAAGGAAGTTCTAAACAATAACTGGGCCCCTACATACCCTCACTTATGTGGCCTGCTGTCAATCTTTAGATTTATTCATTTTATTGATTTGATTATTGTGTGTGTGTGTGTGTGTGTACTATGGCATAATAAAGGTCAAAGGACAACTTGTGGGAGTTGGTGACAAGCACCTTAATCTCCCAAGAGATGAAACCGTCAGCATCTCCTCAGCAGTACCTGAGTCGTGCATTTCTACTCATAAATCTAATCTTTAATTTTTTTCCATGTGGGCAATTACATTATGGAACCAAACAGGATATAAAAAAGTAAATAAAAATAAATAAATAAGTTAAAGGAAAAACAGATATGGGGAAATATCATTGTTGGTTTTTTCCCAGAATTGTAAGGTACAGAGCTATCCATGAATTTTGAAAAAATTTAAAAAAACAACCTTTTCATGTAAACCGATGTTTCTTATCATTAACACTACTATTCATTTACACAGTTGTGAATAAACATCACACCTGAGTGCATTTATTTACTATTTACTCAAACCTGCTCTTTTGACACAGCATTTTGTTAATGTATGCATTTAGAAACACTCATTAACATCACTGTGTTCATGGAATCATGAAGAATACAGACATCTAATGACATGGCCCCACCATGGGGAATGTGTACCTTAATGCACTATCACAACAGAATTCAATAATCTACTTATTTCTGACAATTAAAAGTCAATTTCTACCTTCTGAAAATAAAATGACACTACTCCTTCCCCTTCTGAAAAACCATTTAATTAGTATCAATGATGTGTCTTCAAATGAGATGGACAATTAATTGTTTCACACTCAGACGTTAAATTCCACCCTCCCCCTTTTCTGTTACTTTCCAACAGGAGAGTAAAAGCTATTGCAATATTCATTTGTGAGTAATGAGAATAGTAAATTGTATCACGCTTCTTTGCTGACAGTAAGAAATGTTTCAATCTGTTTTCTTTCTAATGGAAAAACAAACGATAACAATTCAAAGGACCAGAAAGAAAAGAACCCTAGGCATTCAGCAGAATAGATCTGATGTGGTTCTTCACCCCATTTACCTAGAGTTCACATTGACTTGGATGAAGTAAAAAAAGATTGAATTGGAAGACCTGTGCTCAGTGTCTTAGTTTGTCCATGTGGATAAATCATCTCCTGCCAGTAGATTGCAAATCCCACAGAAGAAGCAGACATTTACCTGGCTTATTGCTCTTTACATTGTCTCAGTCTTGTACATTTACATCAGCAAGACTCAGGTGCGATGCTGTTTGAACATAAATCTGTCTGCATGGCCTTGTTCTAATACTCCCTGCTATGCACAATGAAAATTTTATCATCTCTGATGCTATTCTGAGTGTCTAAAAGGAAAGAGAGCATTTTGAGACCTCTGGTTTATATAAAATTTTTGAGAGAGAGAGAAGAGAGAGAGAAAGAGAGAGAGAGAGAGAGAGAGAGAGAGAGAGAGAGAGAGAGAGAGAGAGAGAGAGAGGAGAAAGAAGGGGGAGGGCTGGAGACACGAAGCAAATGAAGAGATGAACAAAATATATGAATCTCCAGAGACTTCAAACTACCGAAATAAGAACACCTTAGTCGTTTCAATGTCTTTCATTGGGTCATTATTTGAGTTATATTTACCTTGTGGCTACTTTTTCCTCTCAACATCTGTCTCCATCTTCACAAATATCACCAAAACACTGCAACGAGCCCTTCAGTTACTGCAGCCTCTAGCCCAGTATCTCTGTATAGAGCTGACTTCACTGGCTGAATCTGTACCACGCAGAGCCAGGGCAGCTGCAGTTCAGAGGCAGCCAGTTAGACCAGTTGTTTTGTGCAGCACACGTTCTTCCTTTTTCTAGCATTAAAAATAGCTTCCCTGAGTTTCAGTACCCCAGGAGCAAAGTTCTCATGAAAATAGGGTAATTATTATAATAAATATGCATTAAATATATAGGCAAAACATACCAGAGTCAATTTATGTTTAACAGCACGTGTTTATTATTTATTTCTTGTGCTATTTATGGGCTAAATCATTGAGAAAATTGCACATTTGAAAGGATGCTTTGCTAAACAATAGCTAAGAGTGGGATGAAATCCTATGAACCACAGTGCTGGGTAGCTTTTGTAAACTTGACACGGACTTAGACGTATCTGTGAAGAGGAAATTTCAGTTGAGGAATTTTTCTTCTTCAGTTTGTCAGATGAGCATGTCTGTGGAATATATACTTGCCGGCTAATAGATGTAAGAGAGTCCAGCCTATGATGGGGGTGCCATCTGGGAAAGCAAGCCAGTAAGTGGCATTCCTCTCTACATCCATTCCTGCTTCTAGGTTCTTGCCGTGAATTTTTATGTTGGTTTTCCTAGGTGATGTAACCAGCTGGCCAAATAAACTGTTTACTTGCCAAGTTGCTTTTGGTAGTGGTGTTTGCCACAGCAATAGAAAGCAAACTGGGGCAGCCATGTGAAGCCATGCTTCACAAAACAGAAGAAAGGTTTTGTGGGAAAACAAGGCCTATATTTGTTCTTTGTTTATTTCACTTCCTTGTTTTTATCTAATTGAGAGAACTCCTAATATCTTTGGCTTCCCTTTGGTTTTCATGAAAGCCAAAAACCAATTGAGTAGTATCCACAATAGCTTTGTTTATGGTTTGGGTCTTTTTTCCTTATTATGAGCAAATTTATGAACTATGAAAATGGATGACAACTGTGATATTTATCCCTACTTTAAATCATAATTATCCATGATCTAAAACAGCTGTAAATGAGTGTGGTACTATGGGTTTAGTTTATCTAGAAACATAGGCTACTGTAAATTTTGTAAAACACATTATTGGGGTATTATTTACAATATTAAGAAAGCCTCTTAAAATTTAAAAAAAATTAGGCACGAAGGCTGCTAATTTTTTGATTATACTTACTACCATATTCAATACACATGAATTTTGTGACATGTTACCTTGACCTATAGGTTCTGAAGGAGTAGTCACAAGATGCCAATTCAGATAAATTAACTTAGTTTCATGTGCACCAATAATAACCCATGGTCTAACGCTCAAAGAACATGAAACACAAAAAGTAGTATAGTAGAAAAACTGGGTATACAAAACTCTACAGTACAACATGTGTGTAATAAGCAGCAAGGACATTATAACTCCTGCATGGGTTGCACTCCTACAACTATGCCTTGCTGAACCCTGTTTTTCCTAAGAGTATTTCTGTAAGGTAGAGTAAGAGAGGCAATGTATTCTAGATTAATGAGAATATTGCTAAGAAATGTAACAATTAAATAATAGTAGGCTTGGTGTATGAGTAAATATATCACTAAAATATGCTTGTAAGTTAATCTACAACAAATGACTACTGACTTTTATTTAAGAAATATTTTGAAGCCGGGTGGTGGTAGTGCACACCTTTAATCCCAGCACTCAGGAAGCAGAGGCAGGCAGATCTCTGAGTTCGAGGCTAGCCTGGTCTACAAGAGCTAGTTCCAGGACAGGCACCAAAAGCTACAGAGAAACCCTGTCTTGAAAAAAAAAGAAATATTTTGCAAATCCTTTTTTTTTCTGTTTCTATGAGGACTGTATTCAAATACTGTATTAAAATCTGAATGATATTTGATGTAGGAGGTCCTTCTGTCTATTTGTTGCTTTTATTGGTTAGTGAATAAAGGAACTGCTTTGGGTCTATATCAGAGCTATAGGGGAACAGAGCTAGGTGTGCGTGTGTGGGAGAAATGGAATATTGGGAGTAAGAAGGCAGAGTCAGAGAGATGCCATGGAGCCAACAGAGTCAGGCATGCTGAAACTTTGCTGGTAAGCTACTGCCACGTGGTGATACACAGATGAATGAAGATGGGTTAAATTAAGACATAAGAGTGAGCCCATAAGAAACTAGAGCTAATGGGCCAAGCAGTGATTTAAATAATTTGGTTTCTTTGTGATTATTTTGGTTCTGAGCTGCCGGGACAAACAAGCAGCCTTCTTCCAACAAATTGGCGTGACAATGTGGTGAACTAAATTTGTGTAAAACCTAAGAAGGCTTGGACACAAGACACAAAAAACAAAATTTAGTCTCATTTCTTTTCAGTTGGTGGCTTGCCACAGCTCCTTTAAGAGAGGTCTTACTGATTCAGTGGTAGCAGCAATGTGGTTTTAAAATGGCAACTTCCCAGCTATGGGCCATGCTGTTAGTACAAACTCTGGCTCTTTTGGGAGACCAAGCATTTGGATAGGGTTTGTGAGCAGACTCCTGCAGCTTGCTTAATGTTGACATGGACCATCTATGTGCCTGGAAGTAGGGTGATGTATGTGGCTCTCAGAGGTGGTGAGTGGCTCCACCATGCTAGACTGGTCAGGGAAAGCAGACAGTACTGTATTTGACCTAGTAATGGTACAGCTTAAGTTTTAAGAAGTGCTTAGCATTTTAAAAAAGTGCTCCTGGACAGTAAAGAATTACAGAAACACAATAAAAACAATCCAGATAGAAAAAAAAAAACCTCTAAAGGAGACACAGTGTATTTTAAAAAATGCTTGTAGGCTTGGGAGAGAGAAGGAGTATAGAGAGTTATAACAAAAAGTAAATTGTTTTTTTAAAAAGGCAAAGTCTTTAAAGAGACTTTAATAAAAATAAATAAGCCACATAAAGATGGAATATACACAGAGAATCTGGATTATGTATATTATTGTGCTTTCTTTTAATTTTTTGACTGTGACTGAGCTAAGTGCAGAGAGATATTTCAGTTTATGGGCTGCTAAGCTAAACCAGCATGTATATTATAAAGGTATGATGACTTCCAAATTTGGGTCTAAGGATATGTTGCTTTGGAAAAGAGGTTATTCTCTTGTTTTCACAGAAGATGAGAACCTGTGAATTGCTTCCAGACCAATATGGTTTGATGGAATGAGAACCTCCAAAAAATTGCTGTGAACATACCCACAAAAAATACTTTGCCCAATAAACAGTAGGGAGCAGTTTGGAGAAACTATGTCCATATTTCCAAAGATTGTTTATAAATGTTTGTTTACATTTAAAGGGGACTATGCTATAGAAATTTGCTTTGGTATTGATCTTGGTTTATCGATACAAATTTAAGATCAATTTTGTTACATGTATATGTATTTCTGTTCTTGATTAAAGTATTGTGTTTGTGTAGTTCATTTAAAATGTAATGTATAATTAAGAAATATAGGTTAATAGATAATCATCTATAAGAGTCAGGCTTGTAGTGATGTTAGTTAGATTTTCTAGATGTACAGAGATGTATTTCAGATGGATAGGAATTCTTCAAATCTTTCAGAGACCTTTAGAATACAGCATTTAAAATGCTTTAAGAACTTAGGACTTTTTATGAGAGTGAGACACATGTGCTCCTGGCAGCACCAATCTACTTCAAGAGAAAGATGGGCATTGAAGAGGCTCATTATAGAGTTTGTTAGATGAACTGGATATGCAGGATCCCCAGAGAAATGACTGCTGAACTTGCCTAAAGGTGAGATAGTCCTTTGGGGTACCTGCTTCATAAAAGACTCTATTAGATATTCTGCAGGATACAAAAGAAAGTGTCTGGCAAACTGCTAATATAGGCAGAACTGTCTTTGAAATTCCTGTTTCATGGAAAATTCTGCTGGATACTATGGGCCTGTAGGCTGAAGATGGATGCCCCAACAGTACAGAAGAATGTTGGATGACTGTCCAGGCAGTGAGATGTTTCTCTCAATTCTAGAGTTTTGGAAGTTGTTTACAATGCACTTCCTGTTTACATAGGTAATATTACATCCTTCTGCAGTCTTTGAAGCAGTTGAAAAATAGATAGTTATTATTATAGTTTTCCTTAGTTAAGATAAAAGACAAAGTAGATATAAATATTGTAACTGTAATTCTTGCTTGATAACTGTTTTGTTATATGTAATTTTACTATGTTAGAGTTAAAGCCTTCTTTTTTGTTTAAACAGATAAGGGGAAATGGTTTGGGATGTCCTTCTGTCTATTTATTGTTTTTATTGGTTAATTAATAAAGGAACTGCTTTGAGCCTATAGCAGATCTATAGGGGGACAAAGCTAGGCAGGGAAAAGGAAACAGAATGCTGGGAGAAAGAAGTCAGAGTCAGAGATGCCATGGAGCCCCCAGAGTCAGACATGCTGAAACTTTGCCAGTAAGCCACTACCACATGGCAATATACAGATTAATGGCGATGGGTTAACATTAAGATATAAAAGTTAGCCAATAAGAAGCTAGAGCTAATGGATCAAGCAGTGATTTAAATAATATGGTTTCTATATGATCATTTCAGTTCTGGGCAGCTGGGACAAACAAGTGGCCCCCTTACTACAGATATTTCTATTCTCTATAATGTTATTTTTATTTTGAAACTTCTTAGTTAATTTTCTTATACAAATTGTGAGAAAAAATATATATGCAATTAGAAAATTTCTGGAGATTTATTAAAATAATTTTTGAATAGTTGAAATTAATTTAAAATATTTCCTCTATTTTTCTTTTAATGCTGTGCTGTTTTTATTGGTATAGCTTTGCATTATAACTTGAACTAAGGATGGTAATTATCTCTAGCACTGTTTTATTGTTCAGAATGCTTCAGACTTGCCTGAATATTTTGTGTATTCATGTAAGTTTTGAGATGATTTTTTCAATTTCTGTGAATTGCATTAGAATTTTGATAAGGAATAAACTGAATCAGTAGATTGTGTTTGGTAGGATAGCCATTTTTTTGTTACTATATTAATCCTACCAATTCATGATCAATGGAAGACTTTTCATCTTCTCCTACCTTCCGCAACCTTCTTTCTTCAGGGTCTGAAAATTTTCATAGTACAAACTTTCCACTTCATTGGTTTGAATTATTCCAATATTTTATTGAGGCTAATGTGAATTAAATTTCTTTCATGATTTTGTGCTCACTATGTTTTTTTGCTATTGTATAGAAAGGTATCTGATTTGTGTGTATTAATTTTATATCCTGTTAATTGCTGTAGGGGTTATCAACTATATATGTGTTTAAATTGGAATACTTATAGGTGTTAGGAAATGAATAGGGAGATATGGAGTAGGAGCTTTAATGGAATAGGACAGAATGCAGGTGGTATAAAGGGAGATAGGAAAATAATGGAATAGAAGGGGTTAAATAAAGTTGTGGATGGGAAATCTACTATTGGAGAAGCTACATAAAATGTATACATATGTATATATACAAGGAGTTCAAATAGAATTGTTCTGTAATGGGGGACAATGCCTATGAATATAGGTGACAGACAGCCAGGATCTAAAATAACTGAGAAGTTGTAATAAATTTTAATAGATGTTGGCAGCTAAACAGTCTTGCTCTGTTTTCCTTTCAAACACTTTGCCACTACCCAGGTTTGTGCATGTGTATCTAATTTTCATTTGTAATGCCTGTATACTAATTTAGATTGACAATCTACCATAGATTTCTCCTGCTCATTTCCACTACGTAATATGGAAAACTGTTCAAAATTATCCAACCACCAATATATTTAAAGAAACCCATGCAATCACCAAATAACTTCTAAACATTCACAATCTAAGTGTTTTTTGCTAGATCAATTCACAAGGGTTTCTCTACATTCAATATATTTGCTGTTAGTCACAGGTGGATCCTGAAAACTTCAAATTTTCATACTGCCATATGTTGAAATACATTTGTTTATGCCAAGACATTTTGGGAGGTGAGAGGAATTGGGGTGCATGCTGCAAAAATTTCCAAAGAATCCATAAAGTAATTATGCTATATTGTGGGATATTTGTAGACTGTGTGAGGATACACTGCTGTGAATGGTGTAATAAAATGCTGAATGGCCAATAACAGGGTAGGAGGTATGGGCAGAACTTCCAGGCAGAGAGAGAACTCTGGGAGATAGAAAGGCAGAGATGAAGAAGAAATGGGAGGTGCAACATGAAAGAGAGGTAATGACACATGACAGAATGAAGATCAATATAAATTGATTAATTTAATTTTGAAAAGCTAGTTGAGACAAGCCTAACCTAAAGAACAAAGTTTCATAATTAAGAATAAGTTTCCATGTCATTATTTTTGAGGTAGCAGGTGATGAAAAAGCTTGTTACGATGTTAAAAAAAAAAACACAAAAACAAAACATTGTTTCTCATCAGTCCTCCAATACAACATTTCAAATATTTTTGTTTCCTCTCCAGCAATGATCTTCAGGTAGTAGAACTGTTTGGGAAGAAATAGGAGGTGGGTGTGGTCTTGTTGGAACTGTGTTACTGGGGCTAAGATTTCATTCACAAGCTTTTCTTTTTTTTTTTTTTTTTTTTTTTTTTTTTTTTTTTTTTTTGGTTTTTCGAGACAGGGTTTCTCTGCAGCTTTTTTAGAGCCTGTCCTGGAACTAGCTCTTGTAGACCAGGTTGGCCTCGAACTCACAGAGATCCGCCTGCCTCTGCCTCCCGAGTGCTGGGATTAAAGGCATGCGCCACCACCGCCCGGCTCACAAGCTTTTCTGTATGATTGGTTCACACCTTTTCTTTCAACAAACACCCATGCTTCTTGTCTTATCCTTATTCCCAGTTGATGACTTTGTATCTTAACTAAAAAATTTTCAGTACCATTTTTAACCTGACACAGAAGACATGTGTATGGTCTGTCTTCTTCCCTCCCTAGTTCACACTTCTGGGTCCCTCCTTCCTGAGTCCATAAGGTATCTCATTGACTCATCCACCATTTGACCAAGACAATTTTCTACTTTTCTCCAAACTTCAATGCCAACATTGTCTTGTCTGTCAGTGCATACACTGAAATCACTTCTATTGCAAACATGTATTTTTCTTGATCTGTTCCAATTTCAATCACGAGTTCTTATGTGATATTTTGTGTCGAAAATCTCTTCAAAAGAGATTTCTGCTCTTGCAGCCTCTGGCTTTTTACTAACATGTTCTCTGAGGTACCCCTTCAAACCTTTATCCATACCATGCTACAAATGTGATTTTTATAAGGCTACTGATAACATTCCTACTATTATTCAGTGACTGAGAATGATTCTTCTCTCATCCTTCTGGCAACACTTACTGTGTCACACACTTTTCTTGGTAGTCTTTTAGCATATCACATTTGTCGATTTTTGCCAATAAGAACTGCTCTTTCTATTTTGGACTGATTCAGATTTTAAACCTTAGTCACTTTCTCTATACTGAGTACCAGAAGTTAATTCTTCAAAAGGAAGCTAAGTCACAAGCGAAACTATATGGCTACATATATTCCAATAGCTAAGGAAATAGACACATGGCCCTGGATTTCTTCATATTAATTTTATTGTTATTAAGTTGTTGATTTATTTTCACTAACAAATTTTACAAAAAAATACGAAGACATCAAAAATACTTATTTTTATGTCCATTAAGTCCCTGTCTTGAAAATTTTACTTTTATTTTTTATTCATACTTTTAGTCCACTAATAGATTTTAAGCCAAATTTTAAAACATATAGACAATACTATACTCTAGCTAGCTAATCAGGAGCAAGGCAGTCAGTCTGTGGATTCATGCTGCTATAGATTGAGATATTCCATCCTTTTTTTTTTTTTAATGAAAGAGCAAAAGGAGGTTTCATTAAATTTCAAAGGCCTGTCTTGTGTCCGGCCATCAGTGTGCTATTATTACACTTAATGTCTCATTCCTCACAAGGGATTTTTTCCCCCTCTTTCTAAATCCCTTGTCACTTCCCAAATCATCATTTTCGGAATCTACCAATCAAAGGAAATTGTGATTCTTTGAGCCTCTCAGCTGTACTCTTTGTAACCATGGAAACCAGCCAAACTGTTACCAAGGTTACCTTCCTGAAGCCATCACTGCAGTCTCATTATCACTTTTTCCTAAGATTAATAAACCCATGGATGCTTAAAATAAATAAAGCTATATTTTTGTATAATTTATCGACTAAGACAAATTTAAGACAATTTTTCATTCTCTTCCATTTAAAATGAACGGTAAGTGTATGTGTGGCTCAAAGTGAAGGAACATGCACTTACGGGGTGACATTTGGAGAAATTGATTGTCTGACAAGAGAATTAATTAGACCTTGGTGCTGAGAATGGTTTCCTCTTAGTGAACGATTAGAACTTAAGGTTATTTGTCCTTTGTTTTCTTTGCTGCCACATGACTTCATTCTGCAGCATGCTATGTCATCATACTATCAATTTTTTACTGGTTTTCAATTTTTTTAAAGTTAATGAATGGCTGAGACACAGAGGACTTGCTCTGGGTGAACAATAGAAAGTGTATTTATAGAAAACATAAAATCATAAAAGTAATTGTACATTTTTCTTTATTTTAAAATGGAGTCAAATAAAATATTATTTCCTTACATAGTAAATAGATAATCTAATATAATTTAGTTACTAAATAATATTTAAGTAAATAAATAAAGAATCCAATTAGGACCAAATTATAAATATTTTCAGATATTTATATTTAGATATAATATTAGAATTTTATAACATCGTTAATCTTCTGATCAGGCATGTATTTCCAAAATATCTTTAAATATACCTGCTATCTATTCAAAGAGGGGTAAAGAAGACAATGACCCAGTGATGGGGTTAGGATATGACTTATTTTTGCAGTATCTGTATGGTTAGGCATTGCTGTCTTGAGTACTTTGAATAACCTGCAAATCACGGTTTTTGCTTTTTTCAATTGGGAGTGATGTTTTTCATCGTAAAGAGAAGGTATAGGGTTGCTTCTCTTAATTAAAGAGGAACAGAAACATAGGGAGTGAGTCTTTTTTTTTCCTGTGAGAGTTTTCTTCCCCATAACTTTCTCCCTTCAGAAGACCCAGTTGTTACTCTCATCCTCTGAAGGAGGCTTTCATTAACAGATCAGATATCATAAATGTGCAGCCTGCCTCCCAGAAAGGGCATTGGGTACCATGCCTGTGTGTACACTGAGAGCCACTTCCAGGACTCAGAGAAAACTGGAGATGCTTATTATAAGGTGGTTGCTCATAAACGTTGGAGTGTTGGAGCTAAAAAGTTTACTTCTTGGTCCAGAAGTCAGTTTCTCAGCAGAGAGCATGTCATAAATTACCATATGATCCAGAAGAAGAGGTGACTGGCTTTCTAGAGAGCATGAAGGGGACAAGGGTCATGACAGACATATACACTAGCTTCTGTAGCCCTCTGTCCTCCACTTCCTGTCTCCTATTAACTTTAAATTGATGTAAGAAGTCCCAGAACATGAAGTAAACGAGGTCGGTTATCTGGCATAGAGGTAGATGTAGGTAGGTTTTAGGGACAAAAGATGACATTTTTCTTCTTTTCGTTTTGTTTTTGTTTTTGGTCTGTATATTATGTGTGTGTGTGCATGCGCAGGCATGTGTAGGCATGAGCAAGTGTGTGCATACTTTTTGTTTGTAAATGTGGGTAAGAGCACAAGTTGTAGATCAGAGGATGACTTCAATGACTTTGACCTTGGTCTCTTGGCGCCACCTTTCTTGAGACAATCTTGTGTCCCGGAGCTTCTGTGGGTTCTTCTGTCTGTCCGAAGCACTGGGGTACAGCTGTTTGCTCTGCACAGGACCATACCAGACATCTCCATGGGGTCTGATCTTTCAAACTCGGGTGCTCATACTTGGCCGCCAAGTACTTTATACACCCAGCCACCTCCTCAAGCCCTGCAAAACTCTTATGACTTTTTTTAGAACTAGAAATTTTCAGCTCTCAGAAAGATCATTGTGATTAATACACAAATCTGCCTTGCCGTATTCATGACAACACTGGGCACCACACAGCCTGAAAGGCCCTGCCTCAAGGGAGACTTGGATTCCAAACAAGGAAACTGCCTGGATGTATTATGTGTGGCATCTCTTAGTGAAATGCTATGTTGGGGAACAACATGAAGATTCTGTGAATTTACATCCCATTTCTTCAGAAGCAACATGGATACAATTCAGGAGATGGGAACTGACCCCTAACCGAGCTGCAGGTTTCACACTCCAACTCTGAGAATTATTTATTCCTTTTTAAAGCTCCAGTTTGGGATTTGTGTATGCCTGGCTGAGAATGCGTAACAGAAATTATCTTGGGGCAAGACTAAGGCTTTTAAATAATGAACTTTTTTTTTTTTTTTTTTTTTTGAAACAAGCCTGTACGTGGCTGTCAGGTGTTGTGTTTGGAGGAGGAAACGGAAAGGGAGAACATTAATAGACCTGAATATTTTGCATCAGATTTTGCTGTATTAAGGGACTAGAGATCCATTTATCTTGATTTAGCTAATCATAACCAAATAAGGTAAATTTTCCCTTTTATTAATGAGACGTATTATTTTCCACACAACTTGGTACCAACCATGTTTCTTGTTGGCTATTCAATAGAAAGTAGGCCATAAAATAACACAAGTTAGGAGAGGAAAAATATTTTCAAGACAAGTAGATGGTTTTGCAAATGTGTCCTAGTAAATCCTCAGGTCCCAAGAAAAATCTCTGTGCTCTGTGGGCACCAGCCACAAGCAAGAGTTCTAGTGGGATTCAGAGCTGAGACTGGGAACTCGGTGTTTTTCAGAGAGTTATGGTTGATTTCATTGACTTTAAATATGTTCTTAAGACAAGTACCTAGGAAGACTAAAAGTTACATGATCCACTTCTCAGTATGCATTCAGAGCTTCTCCAAAAGTGTCAATGGCACAAAGCTTTCTGGACCTTACTTTTAGGTAGACATGACAAAACAATCAGCTTGCTTCTCCTAGAAGACCTAGAGGTGTCTGTTAACATGTGTCCAGTCCGAAAATTAAACAAATAGGTGATCAGACACAAGCTGTTCTTTCAGAGAGTGAAAGGGAGAAAGGGTAGCCTGGGATCTCCCAGGCCAAAGATCACATTCATGGTACTTTTTGAGGCTAGCCCTTTCTGTCTTCTGAACACCCTTCTTGGTTGCCTTATTATGCATATGGACAGAACAGCACTGAGGAGTTTATAAGCAATTATAATTGCCATGTATAATTGCTACATTTTGAAGAAGATGCTATGTCTAAGCATAATCTACGTTTCTGCAAGACCACAATAGTGAGAAACCTGATTATTCATTTACATGAAAACCTGGGCCATGCTACCACTGAAACCTTGAAAGGGTGAGGGGGCAATACAAGACAAAACAGCTTCAGCTTTTGTTTGTAACTAAAGTGTGGTTTTGAAAGTGGGTCCTACGCATCTGACAGAACCTACCATATTCTCTAGTCTGCTACTTTAAGGAGAAAAAATACTTTACTTGAGACTTCAAAGTTTTAAAAATTATTATATATAACAAACACATAGATTTTTTATCCAAGGTTTCCCCCATGGCCTTAAAGTACTTACAGTACATGAATTAGTGGACCAAATAAGGCAGAAAACAGTTCATTGACTTAGGGAGAAACAAACAAAGTAATAAATAGCAAAGAAGAAAATGCAAACAACGAAGTAGAATTTGGTTGCGTGTATTTCGAGGTTAAAAAAATGGAATTGGCGCCGGGCGGTGGTGGCGCACGCCTTTAATCCCAGCACTCGGGAGGCAGAGGCAGGCGGATCTCTGTGAGTTCGAGACCAGCCTGGTCTACAAGAGCTAGTTCCAGGACAGGCTCCAAAGCCACAGAGAAACCCTGTCTCGAAAAACCAAAAAAAAAAAAAAAAAAAAAAAAAAAAAAAAAAAAAAAAAAAAATGGAATTGGGACTTATATATGATGGGTGTTTAATTTTTCTGCCAAAGAAGATTTTTAAAATGACTCAGTAGCTTCCCTAACATGCTTCTCAGAATGGTCGTTTAAGGAAAAAAATCAAAAAATGACAGCTGCTTGGGGATCGAAAGGGGCCCTTTGATTTTATCTCTTCACCTTCGAGCTTCCTGAACGGGGATGATTTGTAGCCAAGAGGGGAAGTGTACAACGAACACATAGTAATCCAATGTAATGTTTAATTGACTTCCCCTCCTCGAGAGGAAGTTCTTAAATCTATGTGAAATGCTCTGTACAGGAATTTCAGTATCGCTTGAAAGAAAAGAAAATGTGAAGCCCAGCCTCCCTTTGTGTCCTCGTTAGTGGCAATGCCAACCCCTTTGTCTCTTTTATTTCAAACGCAGCATCCTAAAATATATGTCAATATTTGCCTTTTCTGCTTCCTTTCCCCTCCTGCCACCATTCACTCTGTAGAGAAGTGACCTCAGGCTTCCACTCAGCAATTCAGAGGCCTATCCTTCTCACATGGCTGTTTCCAAGGTAACAAGACCCTCTGGTTGCCAAAACCGAATGTGCTTTGAAATCCTGATCCACGCGGCCTCTCCCCGCCCTTGACTGTTGACAAGTCCTTTGTTTTCAAACAGCTTCCTCCTTTGGCATATTTGACATTGTTTTCTCCTGGTTTGTCTTTCTTGCCTCCTAATTGTGATGTTACTTCTGCTATATCTTTGATGTTCTTTTTAATTCTATCAATAAATATTCTCTCCCTGAAGGACCTAATCTACATGCTGGCTTTAATTTTGATCCACCTTCAAATCATGATATGAATTTATAAACCTTGTTTTGAGACTTGTATAAAATGTTTATTAAAATGAATAAATAATTACCCATTGCAATCATTAATCGTTTATAAATTTCAAGCCTACAAAACACTCCCTTAGTATACATTAGCATCGCCAACAGCAGCAACAATTTCTCAATAAATTGCATTTTCAAGCAATCTGAATCTCTGTTTTGTGCCTGTCTAGGGTACAGTTGTAAATCTGCTCAGAGAGTTTAGGCTCTAATGCAATACACTCACGGGCTTCTAGGAACTGCTCAGAGAGCCTCGGTTCTTACAAAGATCCCCCATTCATGTGTGTAAATATGTGTAGATAGGGTCTACAGTGTGTATGGCATAGTGTGTATGGTGTGTATATGAGTGTGTGTATGTATTTGTGTGATCTGTGTGGTGTATGTATGTGTATTGAGTATGTGGTATGTGCGTAGTATGTAGTATGTGAATGATGTATGTGATATATGTGTGATGTGAGTTATGTTTCTGTGTGTGTGGTGTATCTATATGTGTGTAGTGAGTAACATGGTGTATGTGTGTGGTATATGGCGAATATGTGTGTGTGATGTATATCTATAGTATGCGTATATACGTATGTGATCTGTGTAGGAAGTGGGGTGTATGTGTGTGGCATAGATGTGTGGTATGTGTAGTATGTTTGTGTGTCGTGCTTTGTATATGTGCGTGTGCAGTGTGTGTGGTGGTGTGTATGTGTGTGTGTGGGATGGGCATGGTGTGTTATGCACCAATTTTTTCAGAATATGAAAGAAGTGATGTAGAGTTTTTTGAAGGCAAGAAATTCTTACCATGTATATGTTTACTAGGTTTAATATTATAATAAAACATTTGGCTGATATTACCCTATGTAGGTATCACAGTTAAGTTACTGATCATATTTAATACAATTTTAATTGTGCTAAGACAATGGTAATTGTCTCTGATGTTTTATGCAAGGTAAATTTAAGGCAGAAGGATGTAGTTTTTAATAAGACTTTCTGAAGGGCCTGTCTCCTAAAATTGTTGAGAACTACAAAGTCAGTATTCCTTGTTCTGTAATATATTTTGTACCATGAATTGAAAAAATAAAAAAAATGACATAAATATCTCAAGTAAAAAGAAAATATTTGTTTCTGAAATCCATGTTGCACAGAAAGGTGTGTTTTCTAGCTCTGACCCCCAGGGACGGTTCTATTTGTGTCTGAATAGACTTTTCCAGCTTTGGAGGGTAGCTATGGCCCATGACAATGCAGCTCACAATTGCGCTTGATATCGCTAATTAGGGTGCAAATTGTGGTGGTATTTCTGGTGACCTGGCCATGTGCTCAATAGATGCAGAAATGAGCACCTCAACTCTTCTCACAGAGGCCAGGGAACATCTGCCAGATGGTTACAGCTTTCAGCAACCATTAAACTGGATCACAGCTGAACAAATGACTTACATACATAATATCGGAAAGCACATTTGGAATTCTTTGCCACACCCATGAAGATTAATCTTAACGAAAAACTACATTAATCCACCCCATGCATTGTAACTGGTCTGAAATAGGAAATTCCTTCTCACTGTGAAAAAATGGCTTTATCTATTTTCACATAATGCTGACAAAACATCTGGGAAATTTATTGATATAAGGCGGTCTGGTAGGATACCAAATTAATTTCAATTCCCTGAGGTATCTTATTTTAATTAACAAATCTACACTTCTGTTCTATTAATTAGTATGCTGAAAGAGTAAGCATGAGATGAGTTTATTTCTAACAAAGCATTTATCTTCTATAATAATAAAAAGGGCATTAACAGTTCCAATCAAATTTTCTTTATACATTTAATAACAGTCTTGAAATTCTACCTGGAAATGCAGTGTAAGCACTGTTATTTTAATGAAGAGCTTAATTCTGAGTATGCTGTATCCCAAATACCTCATTATTCGACTACCATACATCTAATGCTGGATTTTTAAAGATTATTAATGAGCACAAGTCCTTTTACTATATTACATTTATAAACTTTCTGTTGGTTATAAATCTTACATTTATTCTACATCTTTTTCTCCTGACAGTTGTGAGACTTTGTGTATATAGGCATGCACACATGCATACAACAGACAGATGTGATAAAAGGTTTTTAAAATATTTTAAGCAACAACAGACTATATTAGCTGTGAATCTGATGTATTGAAAGGGCTGTAACAATGGAAAATGTGAAGCAATTTCAAATAAGGTTGTCTTGTGTCCACTCACAAAAGATACTCAAGTGGATTGAGGTTAGAGGAGCCAGTCTTTGATAACTTAAGTAATATTATTCCACAACTCCACAAAGAAATTTTGGAATTGCTCATTTGTTGCCAGCATGTTTATGATTAAAAGCACTGTAGATCTATCCTTAAACAAAGCACTTTTAGACAGTTGATATCAAAGTAAAAATCTTCCAAGTTTGTATATGGCTACTTGCTTTGAGTCTATCATATGGATGGTCTATACTGTTACCTAATGATAGACAGAGAGGCAGCCAGCTAGTATTTTAGGTTTTTATAAGTCTATTTGCAATAAAAACTCTAAAAGGGAAAGTTCTGGGTGCCGAGGATTCCATTCATTAGTAAAGCACTGAACTATCATACAGAAGTTCATGGATTCAAAAAAGTGGCACCACACACAAATGCTAAACACACACACACACACACACACACACACACACACACACACACACACACACACTAAATAAAAGCAACCAGTTCTTCTGCCAATAAAATGTTCAAATATGTTAGAGAAACGGGGGAGGTTGTTTTCCAAAAGACAGCCAACCTTGTATCCTACTGTTGAACAAGGATATTCAGACACAGAGCAGCATACATAGCTTGTGAATGGGACTCTCTGCTTATGGGTCCATATGGAGCCCTGACCTCTGTCTTGTGCCTACTTTTTAACTGTGTTTTCGATGATGAGTGTCTGGATGCTGATCAAGACATTTGCTGATGTTCATTGCTTATCTTGTCCTTTTAGCTGCCCACTCATAGTTTCTGGTGGATGAATTTTTTAAACATATGCACACTTTCTCCGCACTAGAACTGTGATGTAGCTGTGCACTTGTTTGTCTTTGAATTCATTCTATTCTCATCCCCTGGCCAGAGGGAAGGCCATTGCCTACTGCCCAGGAACCCGTGCGTATTTTCCTTCCGACTACTTCTTCTACACAAGCAGAACTAATTCCATCGGGTAGAATTCACTTCTTTTCAAGGTCACTGATGAATGAGCCTGCAGTATAGTCACTCTCTACTGTCAGTTTACCCTGAAATCCTGAACTGCTCTGATCTTTTTCTTAGCCCATTTATTATAATCTGTGTAATGGAGGGTTTCTTAATTTTTTGAGTTTATCTTGTATTCTGTTACATTACTGAAGTGATTATGAGTTGTAGAAGTTCCTTGGTAGAATTTTGGGGTCACTTATGTAAACTATCATATCATCAACAAATAGTGAGAGTTTGACTTCTTTTCTGATTTGTATCCCCTTAATCTCCTTTTGTTGTCTTTTGCTCTAGCTAGAACCTTAAGTACTATATTGAATAGATATGGAGAGAGTGGACAACCTTGTTTTATTCCTGATTTCACTGGGATCTCTTTGAATTTCTCTCCATTTAGTTTGATTTTGGCTGTTGGCTTGCTGTATATTGCCTTTATTATGTTTAGCTTTGTTCCTTGTATCCCTGATCTCTCCAAGACTTTTATCATGAAGGGATGTTGTATTTTGTCAAAGGCTTTTTAGACCCTAATGAGATTATCATATTTTTTTTCAGTTTGTTTATATGGTGGAATATATTGACACATTTTCATATGTTGAATAATCCCTGCATCTCTGGGATGAAGCCTACTTGTCATGATGGAGTTATTTATTTATTTTTTTTGGACATGTTCTTGGATTTGATTTGCCAGTATTTTATTTAGTATTTTTGCATCAATGTTCATGAGTGAGACTGGTCTGTAATTCTCTTTTTTTAGTAGTATTTTTGTGTGTGGTTTAGGTATCAGGGTAATTGTTGCCTCGTAAAAAGAGTTTGGCAATATTCCTTCTGTTTCTATTTTGTGGAACAATTTGAGGAGTATTGGTATTAGTTCTTCTTTCAAAATCTTATAGAGTTCTTTACTGAAATCATCTGGTCCTTTTTTTTTTTTGGTTGGGAGACTTTTGATGACTTTTTCTATTTCTTTAGCAGTTATAGATCTATTTAAATTTGCTTATCTGGTTATTTTGGTAAGTGATATTTATCCAGAAAATTGTCCATTTTCTTTAAGTTTTCCAATTTTGTGGAGTACAGGTTTTAGAAGTATGATCTGATGATTTTCTTAATTTCTTCCATGTCTGTTGTTATATCCCTGTTTTTATTTCTGATTTTGTTAATTTGGATATTCTTTTGGTTAGTTTGAATAAAGGTTTGTCTCTTTTGTTGATTTTCTTGAAGAACCAACTCTTTGTCTCATTTATTCTTTGTGTTGTTTTCTTTGTTTCTATTTTGTTGATTTCAGCTCTCGGTTTGATTATTTCCTGCCATCTAATCCTCCTGGGTGAGTTTGATTCTTTTTACTCTAGAGTTTTCAGGTGTTTTGTTAACTCACTAATGTGAGATTTTTCCAGCTTCTTTTTTTAGGCATTTAGTGCTATGAGCTTTCTTCTTAACACTGCTTTCATTGTGTCCCATAAATTTGGGTATGTTCTGTGGCATTTTCCTTGTATTTTAGGAAGTCTTTAATATCTTCCTTTATTTCTTCTTTGACCCATTGATGATTTAGGTAAGCATTGTTCAATTACCATGTGTTTGTAGGCTTTCTGAAATCAGTTTCACTGTTGAATTCTAATTTTAAGCCATTGTGATCCAATAAGATACATGAGGTTTTCCATTTTTTTTTTTTTTTTTTTGCATCTTTGTTACCTAGAAAGTGGTCAGTTTTTGAGAAGGTTCTTTGATGTGCTGAGAAGAAGGTATATTCTTTTATGTTTGGATGGAATGTTCTATAGATGTCTGTTAAGTCCATTTGAGTCATAACATTTGTGGCTGCTTCAGGCCTGCTCCTGTGGAGATCACTGGCTCCGACCTGCTCTGATGAAGGTTGCTGGCTTGGGCCTGCTTTGGCAGAGGTCCCTGATTTGTGTCCTGTGCTGCAGAGGTCTCTGACTCAGGTCTGCTTCCTTGTACCTGTTTCCACAGAGGTTACTGGCTTGTGTCTGGAGCAGAAAGGTCTCTGGTTTGGGTCTGCTCCCTTGGAGGTCGCTACTTTGTACTTGCTCCTGCAGAGATCTCTGACTCGATCCTGCTCCAGTGGAGGTTGCTGATTTTGGCCTGTTCTCATGGAGGTTGCTTGCTCCAACATCCTTTCCCGGATGTCGCTGCTTTGGGCTTGCTCTGGAGGGAGTCCGAAATTTTATTTTTTTAAAACAGCTGAATGATATTTTATTGTAAAAATGTATCATCACATTTAATTTTTCATTCATCAGTTGATGGGCATCTGGGATGTTTTCATTTCTGCTATTCTAAAAAGAGCATTAATAACATGGATAAGCATGTATCCTTATATTAAAATGTAGAGTCCTTTTGGTATATGCCCAAGCGTGGTATAGCTTGATCTTATGGTAGATTTATTTTCAGCTTTTTGGAACCTTCATACTAATTTCCACAGTGACTTTACCAGTCTGCATTTCTACCAGCAATGTTGTGTTTCCCTTTCCCAACATCTTCACTAGTATCAGCTGTCATTTGTTTTATTAATTTTGGACATTCTAACTAGGACAGGATAAAATCTCAGTCATTTTAATTGCATTTCCCAATGGCTAAATGTTCATGGAACCCACTCATTCATTCCCGGCTGCCCAAACCCGAATAATTACACAGAAGCTATATTAATTGCAACACTGCTTGGCCTTTTAGCTCAGGCTTCTTATTAACTAATGATTACATCTTAAATTAACCAATTTCTATTAATCTATGTATCACCATGAGGCTATGACCTACTGGTAAGGTTCCAGCATCTGTCTCATTTGGCATCTCCCTGACTTTGCTTACTTCTCTGTATTTGTGTTAGGATTTCTTGCCTAGCTTTATTCTGCCCTGTCATAGGCTGAAGTAGCTTCTTTATTAACCAATGCTATTAAAATATTCATAGCATATAGAGGGAAAGAAGCCCACATCAGCTAAAGATGTTTGAAGGTGTAATCATAAACAATAAACATACTCATGTGTTTCTCAACCATTTGGCTTTCAACTTCTGATAACCCTGTTTAGTTCCATGTGAGATATTTAACTGGGTTGTTTGTTTTCTTGATTAATTTTTTGAGTCCTTTATGTATTGAAGATACTAACCCCCATCAGATATATAACCGACAAACATATTTTCCAACTCTGAAGGCTACTTCTTCACTCAAATAAAGGTGTAATTTGCTGTAAAGAAATCTTTTACTTTTATGAGGCCCCGTTTATCAATTGTTTGTCTTAATGTCTGTACTATCAGGGTCCTGTCTTGTTTTTCTTGTGCTTGTGAGTTTGAGTGTAGTTCCTATTTTTTATTTCTATCATGCTGAAGAAATAAACTGAATAAGCTACCAGAAGGTAGGAAGACATCCCATGATCATAAATTGGTAAGATTAATATTGCCCCAAATGGGCACTATACGGAAACACCACTTGTAGAGTTAATATGACCTCCATAAAAATTCCAATTTGACTCTTTAAAGAAATCGAAAAAAATAGCCTTAAACTTTGTATGAAAAGATGCTCAGGATAGCTAAAACAATCTTGAACAATAAAAAACCTGCTGAGGAGGTGTCACCAAACTTAACTACAGATATCACAATAATACAATATGACATTGGCATAATAAGAGACATATTGATCAATGGAATAGAACTGACGACCTGAACACCAATCCATGCACAATGGACACCTGATTTTTGACAAAGAAGCCAAAAATGTACACTGGAGAAAAGATGGCTTCTTAAACTATGTAGCTGCATGTAGAAGGACTGAAAATAGATCTATATTTCTCAAGTTGCTTAAAACTTGACTCCAAATGTGTCAAAGATTTCAATATATGACCCAAGAGCCAATATAATTCTTATGGATGAGGGAGATAGACACAGTCAATTATTTGGTACAGATTCAGGGATAAACTGTGGAATCTGCCTTCTGACATAATGTGGGTAAACTAAAGAGTAAAAGACTTTTTCAATGTAACACTTTAGTTTGTTATCCCTATGAACCACAGCATTATGTGTAATACCATATATAAACACATACTCACCTTTGTTTATGGATAAGCTACTCATGGAATTTAGGAAGTGACTGTTGTTGGCAAATATATCATATTGCTTTTGAAAACAAACTGAGAGCATGTGCTTTAATACCAGAGAAATTGATTCTTGTAGTTTCATGTGAAAAGTTTTGATGGTTCTGACTCAAATTTTGCCATCTGATAGGTCGTCATCATTGTCCGTAAAGGTGCTTGGCTCACTGAGGGGGCTTCCACCACTCTCTGATCCCTGCCTTGTTTTTTCTGTGCCTAGAATTCCCAGATTTTTTCTCTTCTTGGGAAATGTGGAATGAAGGCCTTACTGAGAAGCAGTAAGGGTTGTTTTGCTCATTCTCTTGGTTCATCAAGTGGTGAATAATTTTAATATATCTAAGGAAAGCAAAGAGCTTTAAAACATTCCTGCAATTTCAAGGCTGTCACAATTTACAGAATCCTCAGGTCAGTCCCACAAAACCTCAGATGACTTGACTCAGAAGGACCACATTACAGTCTGTGTGCCCGAATGATATTATCGACATGGGATTGTGTGCTTGTCTAGCCTCTTGGCCCTTTGAAGACTTCTACAATTAATGAAGGAATACATTTGACATCACACACAAGCAACTTTATTCCCCAAAGTCCAACAATCATTTCTTATTTCTCATATTTTGTTCAAGAGGGGTTTCAGCTGCACGGAGCAAGACATGGGGACTGAGCAGAGTTACCCCATTGAACTAGAATGGTTATTAGGAAAGTACATATAAAGTGGCAATGTTAACAAGGATACAAAGAAAAAGAAACCCTGTTGTTAAGTATGTAAACGAATATAGCCACCATAAAAGTATAGCAGTTTCTAAAAAAAAAAAAAAAAAAAAAAACCTGCAAAGCTAAAACTAAGTCAACCATATAATCAGTGTATGTAGTCAAAAGAATGTTAGCACAAAGAAGAGATGCAGACATGCCTATGGTTATTCTGAAATTATTTACAGAGTCAACTGTGAAATAAGCCTGTTATTCAACATGTGAATAGATAAAGAAAATATTACATACAAACATAAGTAATGTAATATTATTTAGTAACAGGAAAGTAGAATTCTGTCCTTTGTAGAAAAATGGATATGATTGGGAGATATGTTATGATAAGATAAAAGAAGGAAAGTAAGTATTATGTGTTTTCTGTCATTTGTGGAAAATATAATAGAAAAAATAAATACATGGATTTCAAAATAGAAGAGGGATTACTAGAGTGTTATGTGACTTCTTGATGAGACATATAAAAATATCTATTTATTCCAGATGGGGCTTTAATCACAAACAAAAGAAAGGATTCCATCCAAGTAAAGCTGAGTTAACCAATGAGTACATTGAAGTTATTTGCAGGATTTCGGGTGAGGGGCTTATTAATAGGAGCATTGTGACTAAATATGCAGCTGCTTCAACAAAAAGGCCACTCCAACAAAAATATCAGAACTTTCTGGGAACTTAAACTTGCTTACTTCCTGAGCCTTGTAAGTTTTATTACCTTTCTGATTCTTAAGGAAACTTTCTTTTACACAATATTTCAATTTCAGAAGACATTGGTATATAACTAGAGGCTGGCAATGACTCAGGTGGAAGAATGAATGAATGCAATTGATTCAAGATGTACACCTGTATGAAAAGATAGTAACAAACTTTATTAATTAGTACATAAAAGGAACGCCAAACGCCATCTAGGTAGTTTTATATCTACCCCATATGCAAACAGCTTCATGGTACATTCCAAACATCTATGCACTTATCTATTTATACCTACCATATAGTTGATAATGTTGTGCTAAGACTAGAGCCTCCAAGGACCACAGGAACAATACATTCTCTTGTAGAGGAATCTCTTATCAATAAAAAAGAAAAAGAAAAAAGAGAGTAAAAAAGAAAAATAATTGCATTGTAAATATTTAGTTTTCAACACCATGTGTGTGATATAGTAAACAACAGGATAGTTAGCATAAAAAAAAGAACCAGAGGAAAGGGTGATTCCCTAATATGAATGCTTGCAAAGAGTAGTTACATAACCCTCATTATAATACATGAAACCAAATTATGAAAAATTAGTGAGTTATTTATTTTTATGCTTATTTAAGTTTTTAATATGACATTGAAAGAGCTATTAAAAAAATTTTAACTAAGTGCCAAACCACATCATAAATATTTATAAATTAAGAGGAGAAATTTTTCCATCATATAGCCACCTAGTGGTCAAAGTTTGCAATGGATACAAACATTTATTATATTTAGAATAATATGTAAGGTGCAAATGACAATTACTCTGAAAAGTTATATTGAATATAAAAAGTTATAATATTCTACTAACATATTATTTAATATATCTGACATATATAAAAAATTAGAAGACATAATTCTGTCTTTCTCACTATATCTCTCTGTGTAGATTATGTAACTAAACGGGATAAACACCAAGTCCTGTGTATGTATACTTAATGTTGCATATAAAATGGATTTCTCTGAACAGAGTTTTATGATTCTTTACCTTCTCATTGGTGGGAAGCTCCCATATTAATTGTCAGTATTTTATAGCTATGCTGTCCTATATGTAAATTGGTTCCACTGATATTTTCATTGATCTCTTACATATGGAACAATACTCTCAAATTTTCATTAAGTTCTTTACATTTATAAATGCTTACATTTATTCAGTTATCTGTTACTGTGTCATGACTTGAGTGCAGAGTCATAGAACAATTTGTGGGAGTCAGTTCTCTCTCTACATAATGTGGGTCCAAGGCATTAGCCACTGAGCCATCTCACTGGCTCTATCAGAAAATTCTTGATTATCTCTAAGTTTTTTTTAAAAAAACTACTAGTAAAAAGCATCCTTATGAAGTCAATTTATTTTTAGAAATCCCCTCTGACACTGGTAGAACCCCCCAAAAAAATCTACCTTTACTTTTTAATATATTTATGGGGGCTGTTTATGATGTCTGAACAATAAACTGTGTTTCATCTGGTTTTCTTGCTGTGAACTAAAGCATAAGTTGGATGAGTACCAGAATATCTGTGGATAATCCATTGTGCTTTCTTTCCTCACCTATATTAACATGATGAGACTCCATGGACTGTGTTGTTCACAGAAGCCAAATTGCTTGCTAGGTGGCTAGCCACCAATATATACATTTGATATTCTTTGCAATCTATATTACTAACATTATCAGGAGCTGCTATCTCATCACACAAATTGTAATTTAGTTCTAAAGATAAATATTTCTTTTATACTCACTGATTCCCAATTCATGTTTTCAATTAAAATTTCATTTAAGCCTTCAAATATTAGTACTGATTTTAGATTATTTTCACTCACCCCTGTGCCTCCTCCAACTCCTCCCATATCTTCCGTAGTCCTTTTGGAATTCAAATCTTATTCTTCTTTCATTGATATTGTTTTATACACATTCACACCACACACACACACTTACACATATACACACAATACACACACAAACACACTATACATTATACATAAATAATCTACAGAATCCATATAGTGTTGGCCTTTGTGTGGGTGTTTAGGAATGATCTCTTGATATTGAGTGACATATATAGGGCTTTGTCCCTGGAGAAAATTGATTCTTCTTTTCTCAGTAATTAGTCTCTGTAGCTCTTCATCGAGAGGTGGGGGTGGACCTTGTGAAACTTCTCCCATCCAGGTTGTCCTGTCATCTTGTGTTGTCTGTGTACATATCATGTTTAGACAACCATATGATTAGATGTCTTGGGTGCAGCATACCTGTCATGACTAGAACACACTATCTTGTTTTGGAGGCCTATTGAAATCCTTCCTTTTACCAACAACTTGAAGGGAGATTTTCTTGTCCAACACTGGTGTTTTTGTTCATTTGTGGTTCATGGGAGTGGGGGACTAGCACCTATGTGGTGCTGGCATAACTTCATTTGGATTGTATATACATAGGAACATTCATTTTTATATAAGTGGTATGTATTATATGTATTTTTAAGTAAGCTTTTAAAATAATGTTTCTCTATGACTTCCTCAAACATCTTTAGCGTTATGTATCTCTGCTTCACCCGCCCCTCTGTATTTTCTTCCCTATCCCCTTCCAGCTAAGTCCTCCTCCTTTTCCTCCTAACCTCTCCTTTCTCCTGTGTCGTATCACCTCCTCTCCAGATCTCCTTCTTCACATTTCCCACCATTGTCCCTTGCCATTTTTCTGGCTCCTGAGTTATTTTGTATTGTATACTCAAGTCTAATCATTCAGTTTATGTAACAATCCAGGCAAGAGCAGTTTTTTGCCCAAATGGCTATCAAACTCCATTAGGAGCCTCTTCGATGTCCATCTTCCTCTCAAAGTAGCTGGTGCTGTCAGGAGCAGACATGTCTCATTGTCATGAACAGTCCTAAGTTATTAAAACATCTTAAATATCATGTTTTGTAGTCTTTGAAATATATGAAGAATGTCTATCTAACTGAAATATATCTCTATATATTTAGAAAATTTAACTAACATGACTACAAGCTTGACTTTTATTGATGATTATCCATTAACAACCTATATTTTCTAATTTTATTATTTTATTTTATTTTGTCTTTTTAAAAGACTTTATTCTTTTTTAAAGGTGTTAACTTTATTTTTTATATTTTTTCTTCTCTCTCTCTCAAGTCTATGTATATTTATTTAACATTGTGACCCATTTAAAGGTCTTTTATGTCTGAATCTGTTTTATTGTGAATCTGTAATTTTTTTATTGTCTAGAAACATGTTTGATTTGTGTCTTTAAATTGCTAAGCACTTAAGACTCTAAGTTGTAACATTTTTAGGTCAAAAACAGGTACTGTGTGTTTGTCATGTCCAGTCCAACATGGCGGAGCTGCTTGTGACTGAATCAGTTGTGGCTCTGGGCTGTAGAGTAGTGAGTTGTTCTGGATGTTGGCTCCACCTCTTTCTAATTTTAAAATGGAGGATGTATCATTTTTTATTAGTTTTGGGGCCACCAGGTAGTAGTCGCATTTAGCATTTCAACTCTTGAGAATGAGTTATTATAGCCTAATCTGTCAGGCAGACCATTGTATAGTCTGGAAACATCTCTGTGTATGGCGGCTGAGTCCGCCATGTTTTCCCGCTTGTGTATGTCTAGTAAACTTGATCCGGCTATCTGTCCAGGTGCAGGCAGGGAGCGCTGGGTCATTGGCATGGTCTCAGAGCATTCTCCTTTCGATCCAGAGCACGAACACAAACATGTAGTACCATAAAAGCCATTGAAATGCTTTAAAGCCAGAGTTTGTACTGGCAGCACAGTCTCAGGAAGCCATGTTTTAAAATGATTTAGCTTTTTTTTTTTTGTCGCTATTGTCGAAATAGGAAATCTCTCTATGGCACGTTCTAGTAAACAGCAAAAAGCTGTGTTAAACTCTCTCTCTCCCTTTTTTAAGCTCTCTCAGGTTTTTAAGTGGATTTAGTCCATCACATTGAACGCCAATCTGTAGATGGAGTGGTGGGACTGTGTCCCGCCACCTGGCTAGCTTTACACCCAAAATAATTATATGGAAGCTGTATTTTTTTAATTACTATCTGGCCCATTAGTTTTAGCCTCTTCTTGGCTAATTAACTCATATTTAGTAATCTGTGTAGCGCCACGAGGTGGTCGCTTATCAGGAGAGATCTTAGCCTGTGTCCATCTCGGAGAGGAGAGGCATGGCGACTGATTAACTTCCTTTTTCAGCATTTTGTTCTGTCTGTTCCACCCACCTATGTTTTGACCTATCAGGCCAAACAGTTTTTTTTATTAATTAACAAATAAAATCATCAAATAGATAAAAAACATACCTACATCAGTATGCTTAATCTGTTGACCTCTTACTGATTCAACTTTGGTGATCTGGATGCATCTAGAAATTTGTCCTTTTGTTTTATATTTTTTAATATAGATTTTAAATATTCCCTTATTACACCCTGAATTTCTTTGGTGTTTGTTTTAATGTTCCTATGTTCCTCTGTGATTTTATTAATTTGTGTTTTCTTGCTCTTTTTCATGATTCATTTGGCTGAGAATCCTCCATTCTTTTTCAAAGAATCAGCTCTTAGGTTTGTTGACTACCTTAGTCAACAAAAGTCTGCTTTCTGTTTTTATTTTAGTAATTTGTGCCTTTCCTTTTCTACTGCTGCTGCTTGCTTGTTTTCCTTCTCAGCTACTGAGTTGGGATTGGTTTGCTTGAGTTACAGCCTTAAATTGCTTATCTGCCTTGGAAGGCACTGTTGACTGAAAAGAGGCTGTAGTCTACCATAATCTGGCAGCTTTCTCTAAACTCAGTAACGTGGAGGACTCTCTCCCCCTATATTAAAAGCTTCCTCTTCTTCACCTAGCCTTATCTGGATGATGTCTCTAGGCCCAGAATGCCTGACTTATCTCAAGGGTGACCTTTGACACAGATACCTGCAAATGCTCTTCTACTGCTGACCCACATAGTAGTTAGGCAAGTGCTCTAGCCATTTGGATAGGACCCTACTGCTACATACAAAGCCTTGTGATAGGAGCATGCCACTTAATGGAAATTAGGGTTTGTTCCCAGTCTCCCCAATTCTATATATTCATTATATTCTGGAATAAAGTTGAGCTGATTCACCGAAGTCTGTCTCCTGGAGGGCTGTCTCCATTAGTCCCCACAAAGGTCTTGAACCCTGTTCCCTGTTTCTTTTCCTTACACCTATAAATCCCAGTCTCCAGCCTCCATTTATTGAGGTCCAGTCCCTGAGCCCCTTGAAACTTGAACCCTTCCTGAGGAGGGTCAAGGTAGCCCGCCAAAACTTGACCCCTTCTCAGGAAAGGTCAAGACCACTCCCCCAGGCTATTTAAACTATTCCCCCCAAAATAAACACTTGGTTTTTCTTCTTTTCCCCAGTGGTCCTAGTGTTGGTGGCTTTCCAGTTCCCCTCGGGGCCACCTGAGAATGCAGGATTCCAGTTAAACATGGATATCTTTTAATTTGGTCTGATTTGATTTGATTGGAATTATTTTGCGTCGTGTTAGAAAATATTCCTAATACCACCTTCATGGACCAATGCAGCCAGTGATCTCAAGGAAGAAGCAGAACCACACATCTGTATTTTCTGAGTTTTGAATAAGGTTCCAATGTTATACACTTGCTTCTTAGGACTGTGTCCCACATGTTTCATGAGTTACGTTTTCATTTTCCCTTTTCCCCTGGGTATTTAACAAAATTTTATTGTTGAATTCTTCTTTGGCCCATTTTGTCATTCAGTACTGTGTGCTTTAATCATCATGACTTTGTATAATTTCTAGAGACTCGGTTGTTGTTGTTTTCAAGCTTTTTTTCCCCTTGTTTATACAATGTAGAGAGATAAGATATGGGAAGTTACCAGTTCCTCTACATTTGTTGACATTTGTTTTCTATCCCAATATATGGTCTATTTTCAAGAAAGTTTAATAGGCTGCTATTTTTTTTGTCCTTAGGTAGAATATTTTGAAGATATATGTTAGGTCCATTTGATATGTTAGGTGTAGTTAATGAAGTAATCTCTCTCTCTATTCTTTTTTGTTGTTGTTGTTGCCCAGATGACCTATTTGCTAGAGAAAGTGAAGTACTGAAATCACTTAGTTTTACTGAACTGAGGATAGTCTGTATCTTGAAGACTTTTTACATGCTTTTTATGAAATTAATTGTGCCAAGTTGTATTCTTGGTTAATTTTTCTCTTGACCAGATTCAAGTATCCTTATTTATATCTTCTGATTAATGTTAGTTTGAAGCTTAGTTGGTCATCTATTATGGTAACGGCACCTGCTTGTTTTCTGGTTCCATTTACCAGGATACTTCCCCCCATTCCTTTAACTCTACAGTGACGCATATCCTGGAGGGCAAGGTGAATTTTTTGTAGATAGCATAAAGATAGCTTTTGTTGTTCCTTTATCAATTTCCCTTAATTGTGTTTTTTCACTAAGGAGTTGAGGATGTTGATACTTCAAGTTATTATTGAAGGGTATGTTTTAATTGCCGCCTCTTCCTTATGTTCTTAGTCCTAGATTATTTTTCAATAATTGTGTCTTCATTCTTGCTATAGTCTTTCGTTGTTCTTTTTCTTCTCTTCATTAAGAAGTACTCCTTCTAGTATTCTCTGTAAAGCTGGATTGGTGAGCATAAATTACTTTATCTTGTCTGTATCATGAAAAGCTTTTCTTTCTTGTTTTAACTATGGTGGATAGTTTTGCTGGGTAAAACAAGCTAAGTTGGCATATGTGCTCTAGGCTCCTCTGGCACTTAAAGCTCTTTCACTGAGAATTCAGCTGTTTTTCTGGTAAGGTTTTCTATGCATGAGTACGGCTCTTTTTTTTTTTTTTTTTTTTTTTTTTTGCAATCATCATTACCCATTCTTTGTCCTATATAAATATTTAGCTATATTAGTCCATGGAGAGCTTCCCTCTGGCTTTGTCTATTAGTGCTCTGTTTGTTTCTTATATATTTATGGATATGTATTTCTTTAACTTGGGGAAGTTTTCTCTTATTATCCTGTTGAAGAAATGGTCTATGTCATTAACCTAGGATTCTTCTCCTTCTATGCTTGTAATTTCCAAGTTTATTCTTTCATGTTGTCTCAGTTCTGCATAAATATGTCCCATCTGTGTTTTAAAAATGTATCATATTCTTTAAATGAGTGGTTCAACTACTCTAGCTTCAGTTTCTGATGACATTCTATCTTCTACTTAACCCATTCTACTGTTAAGACATATTCTGTATTTTCTAATTAAATATTTTTCAATTCTATCTTCATTTCAGCTTCAGTTTCCTTCAGCAACTTTTATGTCTTTAGTAAATTCACTTTGACATCATGACTTGCCTTCTTGGTTTTTATTTATTCTTATGTTTGGGTTGTTGGACTTAAAAAATGTTATCCTCTTTGAGTGTACCCCGGTGTTCCAGTGATTAATCCTCTTCTCTTTGAACTCCTTGATCTCTTTTATCTTGTTTATAATTGTTCTTTTAAATTCTCTGGGATTAATCCAGGTAATTCTCACTATATAAGACTATTTTTATATATTCTTATATATTTTCTATATATTTTCTATATTCTTATATTTTTATAAATAGAAGAATATTTTTATAGGATTATAGAAGTTTGTTTACTTGATAGGTGTGTGGGAGAATTATTTGTTTAATTGTTAGTAATACCATGAACAGAGATGTTTCTTATGGAACATGTGCCTAGCTGTCAGGAGAACGCTTTATCTGTCTATTATAGGCATTTCTACTGTAACATAATCAGCTTTCTACAGAACATTGAGCTATTTGCTGTCTCGATGACAAGAACAGCTGTATGGTCCTGAAGGCGTTCAGTAGGATTATCCCACCAGGACAGATGTGTTTGGGGAAGCCATTGAGTGGGGTGTCAGTCTGGTAGGGATCTGGGAAGTGCAGCTCACTGTCCCAGTGTTCAGCAATGGCTAGTAAATTGCATCTACTGGAATTTTAGATTGATTATACAAATGTTAAAAAGTTTTCACTTAAACTAAATGGTGTGTCTAAATTGGCACATTTGGCCATAAAATAGGATTGATAACGTGGGTTCTGGTAGTCACTTTAATATGGGTGGAAAGGAAAGGCATTTGCTTCACATTTCAATTTTATGAGGGGGAAATTTCCACTCTCCAGGATGGGCTTATTTGCATTTTAATGGTGAAATGTCTCCATCTTGTGGCAAGCTTGGCTATCACACCTTCCTCTTAGAGTGTAATTGTGACCCTTTAATCCCGCGTCTGTATAGGGGAGGTGTGGTTTCTAACTAGTTTGATATTTAACGAACTAACACATATTTAAGATCATTAATTTAAAGTTGACACCAAGATAAGTTTTACAGGGTCCTTTTTTTTTTTTTTTTTTTGCCATGGTTTGATTTTGATCTTAGTGTCTAAAGGTCCAATTTTCTCCTTTTATTGAACAAATTGTTTAAGTTATATAAACCTTTTTGGAAGTGTCTAGGGTTTGAGTGTATCTGAGTGTATGCGTGTCTGTTCTTAGAGTGACTACGAGTTATAATGCCCATTTATTTGTACGCAATTCGGGGATTATTCCTAATGCATAACCCCATTTTAAACAATAGGTGGCATTAAGATGTCGTGTTTTGTGCTTTTTCCATGAAGGCATGTATTTTGTTTCATAATTTTAAAGCTTCCGTTTTTCTTTTTGATAATCCTGTTTCTCGAGATTCAAAACCACATGTACGTTATTTTGACACAACTGGAAATGAATTTCAGTCAATGCATTTTTAACGTTTTAAAGGAACAATACTATAATATCACTACACTATTTCAAAATATCCACATATTTCAAATGTGATAAAAATCCAAATATATTTCCCTTAATTCAGAAGTTTTTGTTTCCAATTTCAAGTATTTTAAGCCATTTTTACATTTTATTCTACCATAAGTGCTTTTCAGTTATACTTCAGATTTTTAAATAGAAATAAGTTTACTTGAAAATCACTTAACAATGTACTGTTTTCATGAAATCTTGAAATATTTAGACATTTATGGAACTCATTTTGTGTTTTTACAATACACCTAATATTTTGAAATTAGAACCCCTTTCATGTATAGCACTTACTTCCTATTTATGAGCTTTAGATTATAGATAGATAATAGGGTAACTTCTACAAAATGCTATCTGAAGGTAAAATGAAAAGTTTTATATAGAAAGAGAATATTGTAGAATGAGAAACATGTTTTGCTTCAAGCCAGTACTAGGAAACCGAGGGGAAAATAACTCTGTTTCAAAAAAATTCTTCCTCCAAAGCATATGTCAGTGATTTATATTTCATTGCTATGACAAATATGTACACATGTATGTATGTGCACACTTGCATCAGTTTTTTTATTGCTACAGTCTAGCTCTTAATAAAAATTAAAATAGAAACTAATAGTCTACATTCGTTTTTAATTTGATTCTCCCTATCATGGTCATCTTTTGTCAGGCAAAAATCATCATCGCAATGAATTTGTTGTCTATATGGAAGTAATAAAATATATTTACAGATCCTGAGAAATGCACTAATCAAGTAATTATTATCCTTCTGTGTTTTAATGCCAGTTTAATAAGCTGAAATTAGTCATGAAAGAAGTGTTTATGTTATGCACTTGTCAACTCTGCAAATCTGGACATTGTTTTTCTCCTGTCACTAGTGTGGTCTCACTGGTGCTGTTCGGTTAGAGAAAGACTTCTTGGCAAGGCCATCCTATTCATTGCAAGACTTAGCACCCTTGAACTTGGCCACTTAGAGCCAACAGCAAATACTTCCCACTGAAATAGGAAGTATTAGTACTGGTGTAGGAGGTCCTTCTGTCTTTGTGCTGCTTTCATTGGTGAATAAAGAAACTTCTTCGGGCCTATTGATAGGGCAGAACTTAGGTAGGCAGGGAATACAGAACTGAATGCTGGAACAAAGAAGGGTAGAGTTGGAGATATGCTATGGAGCCGCTGCCAGGGTCAGAAGTGCTGAATCTTTGCTGGTAAGTCACTGCTATGTGGCAATATACAGATTAATAGAAATGGGTTAAATCAAGATGTGAGAGTTAGCCAATAAGAAGCTAGAGCTAATGGGCCAAGCAGTGATTTAATTAATACAATTTTGGTGTGGTTATTTTGGGGGTGGCCGGGATGAACAAGTGGGCCCTTCTTGCAATATGGCACCTTAAATGAAGCAAGCATGACTGAAGGTTGATTCTTAAAACTGTGTGGGTCTGGTGTGTGTGTGTGTGTGTGTGTGTGTGTGTGTGTTTGTGTGTGTGTGCATTTATGCCATATTGATTGCATACATAGAGGTCAAAGGACAGACCTTGCTTCTTGTTTGAGAGAGTACCTTTGTATTTGCTGCTGCATATCCCTGGTTAAATGACCAAGGGCTTCTGCAAAACTTCTGTCTCCATCTGCCTCCCACCTTGCCATGTGAGTGCTTAGATTATAGACAGGTGTTTTAGCTTTTGGCCTTGTGTGATTTCTGGTGGATGTGAACTCAGGTCCTCCCTCTGTGACACAAGCACTTTGTTATGTTACCTTCCTAGCCTGAAGAAGAGCATTTTTATTTAACCTATGATTATACTGTAGAGTAAACACAATGGGTTTTGAAAATAAACACCAAATTTAACTAAAATGAAAAATATTTTAATATAAATTATGTCAATAATACATTGAAATGAAAATAGTTCAAATATGTTGTTACATAAAGTATAATCTATTGCACTTAAAACAATAACTTTCCATATTCTTAGACTGTTTAAAATGACATGTGTAGCTCCTCTGTAAGATTATGTTGTCTCAGACATGGTAACATTTCTCATTCTGAGTCATTTGCTGTTCTGACACTCCTGATATTTTGATACTCCCATCCTGGAGAAACTCAAGGATCAGACTTGGTTCTTCGAAGGACTGTTTCATCATTTTAAGAAAGGTTACATTATCTAAACTGCTGAGAAAGACAGAAAAACGAGTACCATTTTAATTTTTTCAAGCTTTTAAGATGTAAGTTAAAGCATAGAATTAGAAGCACCCACATTACAGTCTTGAAGACACTGTAGGGCTGAAAGTGAAGTGAGCACAGAAGTAGAGATCCAAGCGACAGAATGACAGACTCTTGAAGTCAAAGTTGACATTTCTGTAACTTAGGTGTAGCTTTTGGACTTAGGCCTGTTTGCACTAAGGCATTTTTTCCATGTGTATTAAGTAAAAATTCCTCACTAGCTCAGGGGCTGCAAAGACCAGAGCTGACTGCATCATAGGAAGTGGTATCAGGGCTAAAGAGTACCAATCAGGCACAGATTAAGGAGTGCGAATTTTTAAAAGGCCAGTAGAAAGAAAGCAAAAGTACTGGCCAAGAAAAAACCTGGCCAAGAAACAGAGCTTGGGCCTATGGGGGGAATTTATAATATTATTTTGCTGAATGTATTGAACTACCTTCCAAATACTGGTCTTTATACCTATTCAGTATATCTTTCTGCTCTTTTCAAAGGAACTTTGTTTTAAAGTGTTGGTGGTAGTTAATAGAGACACACAACCTGTCAAAATACAGAGAAAATCTGCGTCATACCTTTTACTGTCAAGACTCAGAGAACATAACAGAAGAAGGGGTAGAGAGATTTTAAGAGCCAGAGGTTGGGGAGGACAGCTCCACAACAGTGTATTTTGGACATGGAAGTCCATTGCATGAGCTCACAGCGGCTATAACTGCCAGCACAAGACCTTCATAACACCAAGACAGTCAATATAAACATGGTATGGGAAGGGGTTCCTCACCACGTGCCCTTTAGCTGAGGAGCTAGTGGCAGTTGATGGATGCCTATCAGGGAAGAAAGAGTCAATTCTCTTCAGGATGTGCCCCCACCCACAGATTGTCCATGCACAATATAGGAAGGATTAATTGGATTCATTGGGTAGTAAAAAATAAAAACCAAAAGGACATGAAGTTGAGATGGGGATGTGGTGGGATGATGTCTGAAAGGACTTATAGGGGAGTAGGAAGTAAATGTGATAAAAATACAGTGAACATGAAATTCCCAAAGGATAAATTAAAAAACCCAACAAAAAACAGTCTTGACTGAGACATCTTGAGGTAAGACTTCAATATTCTATGATCTAATGAATGCAAAGAATACCAGAAGTCAGGCACTGCATGCAATTCCTTCCTGAAACGTTTTATTTATTTGATTTGTGAGAATTACTTAGTGACCTTGAATCACAGAGTCTTCATCTAAAAGTCAGGATACAAATCATGTGTCTTATATTGTTGTAATAGGGATAAACCACTGAGAACTGAGGACTGTCACATATGCAGAGACCTGTCATCTAACTGTGACAATTTAGCCATTTTTAGGTAGACACCACAAGTCAAATTTCTGTGTCCTAAACCTATGACATTCTTCTCTGAAGCAACACAAAAACATGCTTTTTAAAAACTACATTTATTAATTGCATCAATTACTTTCTTTGTTGCTCTAATGAAATATCATGAGAAAAAGCAGCTTGTAGAAGAGTTTGTTTTGCTTTATGGTTCCAGAGGGCAAGATGTCCATAAATGGGGAAGGCTAGGCATCAGGAGCAGGAACCCGAGAAATCACGTCTCAAGTGCACACAGGAAGCGGGGGGGGGGGGCGCACTGGAAGTGTGAGGAGGCTGTAAACTCTCAGATCCCACCCCATATGACCTGACTCCTCCAGCAAGGCTCACGTCCTAGCAGTCAAATAATCTTAAACAGCATCACCAACAAGGGGACAAGTGCTCAAATGCATCAGTCTATGGGGGCATTTGTCGTTCAGACCGTCATATTTAACACTTATGTCTATACTATTTAGTGTGCATGTACATGTCCATGTGTGTGTGTTACCCTCGGGTGCAGGCAGATGTGGAGGGCAGAGAACAACTTTCAGGAGAGTATTTTTTTTTTTTTTTTTTTTTTTTACTGTGTGGACTAGGATCTCAGGCTTGACCACAAGCACCATTAACCATTCAACCATCTTGCTGATCCCCTTAAACTTTTTAAGAGTCATTTTTTTGTTTTATTTGTTTGTTGTTTCCCCCATAAAAGCCTAAAACAGCCTGTTTTTTTCCTCCAGTAATTTTGAAAATATTTGTCTTTTGTCTATGACCAAAAAAGTGATGGAACAATTTTGGTGAAATTGTAAAATAATGATAAGTCTCTTAAATTTGCATATAGTATTTGTGTTTCTTTCAGAACTAGGAAGAAGCATATCTGAAAGAACAAATGATATTCATTTATTGGTGCCTTCTAATGACAAACTTGCTACAGAAATACAAGTTTTACTTGTATGTGATGTTTGACTTCTGAAATTTACTTTTTTCTAGAACTTTGCTCACTTTAAATATGTAATTTACTGGCTGCCAGTGTCGCAGATGACTCTTCTTGGTTTCCTATAAATGCTATATATTTATATATATGCTAAATAATTAATGAAATTAGTATATTCCAGACTCTAAATAGAAGTATATTAACAGTGATGAAGCATGTACTGCACAAACTACTTTATTTATTCACCAAAATGCCCACCTCTGTTCCCACAGTGGGAGGCTCTGCAGTCCGTGGTTCAGTCAGAACTTACCTTTGGGGCTAGGTGTCTGATGACATAGGCAAAGCTCTAGGAGGTTTTGTGTGTGTGTGTGTGTGTGTGTGTGTGTGTGTGTGTGTGTGTGTTTGAGACAGGGTTTCTCTTTTTATCAGTTCTGGTTGTTCTGGGACTAGCTCTTATAGATCAGGTTAGCCTCGAACTCACAGAGATACACCTGTCTCTGTTTCCTGAGTGGTGGGATTAAAGGCGTGAGCTACTACCGCCCAACTGTGTTTTTGGTTTTGATATCATGATTTAATCAGAATAATCTAAATTTGGATTTGCCTTCTGGTTCTCAGTAATCTTAAATTGTTTCAATTTTTGAAAGTTTAATAGCTTCTAGATTAATTTTTGTCATGCTTATCAAATTTTTGCATCTGATTCTCACTTTTATATTGTGCAGATTTGCTGATTTTATTAGTTAAATGTGTTGTTTGACAGTTTCATCTATGCATTCTGACTATTCTCACCCTCAAGCTCTCTTTTCTCCCTCCATCCCTGTCAGTCTCCTTTCTTCCTTACAAATGCCTTTCCTACATTCTTAACTTTTTTCTTTTTTGACCCATTAAATTCAGTCAGGGCATCTGTGTCACCACGAATTTGGAACTCTTTTCTAGAGTCTGGGAGGGTCACCAGTAGATACTTCAAACACTGCCTCCTGCTCTCTATCCGAAGTCACTAGTTGGCCAAGGAAGAGGTGGACTCCCTAAGCCCTACCCTCACCCAGGACTGACCCCTGCCAGACCCAGGGTCTGGCAACTGTAGCTATTAGGAGTTCATGATTCCTATGGCTAGAAGATGTCAATTTGAAGCCTAAAGAAGGAAGGAGTGATGGCGATTAGTCCTGGAGAAGATTTTTCAGTATCAAAAGTAGATCAGAGGTCAAAGGTAACTACTAAACCATAGATAGAAAGTTTTTTTTTGTTACTTTTGTATTGCAAAGAATTAAGGAGCTGTAAGATAGGGAGAGAGACAAGATCCAAGTTGGAGTTTACTCCTCCATGATATGAGGTAACTGAAACAAGACAGGCAGTCTTCTTTATTTTTATAAAAATGGTTTAAAAGCGCCCTTCAAATGGTGTTGAAGACGTGAGAGCCCCACCCTCTGGATTGGTTATGTTCATTTGAGACACAAGTGCCTTAACAAGTAGAGGAGGTCATGTGCTCTTGATACCAGCAAAAACATTACCTAGTGGGAGAAAGAAAGATAGGGCCTGCTAATTGTACAACAGTGGAAAGATACTTTCATAATTACAGGGCTACAGTGACAGCTGCGTACACTGTCCGCTCGCACACGCTGCAGGTGGTAATTTAACCATGTGCATTCCATTCATTTGAGTGGAACACAGTGGGAGGTGGCCCTTCTGAGTCCTATATAATTGCAGACGTTTTAAGCAACTATCATTTTAATACTGTGTAAAGTATGGTTTATTTTTTCATAGTAGATTCTCCTATCCAGCAGAGCTTTTAAGGATCAGGCTTCAAGTATTTGTCCCTTTTTTTTGTTTAAAATTCTGCCTGTGTTGTTTTCATATTCCAAAGTACATATAGAGGGTACAAAGTGCGTGGCCATCTGTAAAGTCTCCTTCTAAGAAGAATGTTTGATTAATTTCTTGTCTTTTTATTGTCATTTCTAAGTATAGTTAAGTACATCAGAATGAAAAAGATCACTGTCAATTGCAATCTGAGTTCAACTGTAGTTTTGTAAAATTGACTGCAGCCATCACTGTGTTTGAAAACATTTTTGAAATGTATTCATGCTCATCTGCGATCATTCAAATTCATAGCTGTCTAGATAGTTTTGTTAACTTTACGCATACCTAGACATATCTGAAAAAAAGGAAGGAAGCTGAATCTGAGGCATTGTCTCAGATTCAGAAATGGCTATGTGTACATTTGTGGAGCATTTTCTTGGCAAGTAGTTAATGTGAAAAGGCCCAGTCCACTGTGTATGGTGCCACTTATGGGTAGGTGGTTCGGGGTTGTGTAAGGCTGAGCAAGCCATGGGGAGCAGTCCAGTAAGCAGCATTCCTCCATACTTCCTTCCCTGACTTTCATCCATTATCAACTGATAATATTGGTTATGGTGTTAATCAATAATGGAGCACAAACTAGGATGGTGGCTGTCTTCTTTCAAAGTGAGAAGAGACTCCAATGCCGGAAGTCAGTTGAACTGGTTCTTTCTTTTAATATTTTTTTATTTATTATGTTTACAGTATTCTATCTGTGTGTATGCCTGCAGGCCATAAGAGGGCACCAGACCCCATTACAGATGGTTGTGAGCCACCATGTGGTTGCTGGGAATTGAACTCAGGACCTTTGGAAGAGCAGGCAATGCTCTTAACCGCTGAGCCATCTCTCCAGCCCCATGAACTGGTTCTTATAGAACCAGAACTGTTGGCTGCAGATGAAGGCCACAGCCTCATCCTTCTGAGCAGAGACTTTTGTCTAACTTTACCTATATTTCTAAGGACAGATAAACATACCAGCAGCTTTTTTTCTTGTTATTGGGGCAATAAAATTAAGGAGACAGTATTATAAGAGTGGGTCTTAATTGCTTGTCTTTAGAGTGGGAACTAGTCACCATGCCTTCTGGTCTCCTAAGGGCACTTAAAAAGAAACTCACAAAATAATCAGTGGTATTGTCATGAGTATTTAGTAACTGGCAAAGGTGCCAGTGAAGTGTGGGAGCAAAGACTTGGAGTTCCCCGTCTGCTGTCCACTGGATCATAAGGTGCTGGACACTCAGGGATATCTAAGCATCCCAGGGTCCTGATTGCTGGGATGACTGGAAAATGCTCTGCGAACAAAGGCAGTGATCATTTACCAAATATACCATATCAGATCTCACTCACCAATAATGATACAGGTGTGCCAGGACTATTTCTAATTCATTCTCATTCCTCCACTGGTAAAAAAATATCATACAACACACAAGTTGTTGTTGACACTTGAAATCTTGAAGTTCAGTGTACACTGTATGAGAAAATGTTAGAAAGTGGCTTATATTCATATCAGTATAAAAACAAAGAGACTATTTTAGCTAGAGGCTTAGCTTGGCCAAGCAAATTTGGGTTACAAATTCTGTTTCTTAGGCATGTATCTGTTCATGCAGCTAAACAGAGACTCAAAGAGACAGAAGTGAGCTGATAAAAACAATATGTATTGTTTTCACAGATGAGAATGTCCTGTTATGAATTAAAGAAAGCAAAATGTTTGGAATCTGCTTCTTTGCTCCTTAGATAATGCTCATGTTTTCTTTTAGTCCAAATCACTTTTGGTTTCATTTTTCTCTGGTCTTCTTGCCTGTTGTGAAAAGAGATGGATAGAAGACTGTGGAAGAAATTAAGACTCCAGAGAAGAAAGTTTTCCAATTATGTTGAAATCTACGGAAGAGTAAAGATTTCCTGCTTGCTTTTATCTTTACATTATGACCAATACAGATTCTATCACAGAATAAGGACTGTGTTTGCATAGTTTTCCAAGCTAAATTATACCACGAGGCATGATACAGGTTTCAGAGGTTCAGACAGATGGCCAGAGCATTTCCATTTTAACTGTAATTGTGGTTGGCGATATTTTCACTGTATATTACATTAAGATAATGAAGCTGGTGAGCGAGCTCACACAAATCACAAGATTTGCCCCAGTTCATCACAAACAGGCTCATTAATGTGGATTTCTATTCTATTTCATTTGGAGGAAAGCCAAAGATCTTACTTCTTTGAGCCTAACTCATTTCTCTTAAATTTCCATTTCTGCTTTTTAGAGCACAATGAACATGTATTTGGGCATTTACTGGTTTTGTTCCTCATCTAAGTCATATTTGCTTTTTCTTTAGGAAATGAAGCATCTACTCCTCTTCCTGCCTCTGCCTTTTCTTTGTTTCCTTTTCAACTTCCCGGTTCATTCTTTCTTTACATGGCTCTATGGAGGCATAGCTGACATGCAGTGGGTTACTTGTACTTAAACCGTGGATTTGACACTTGCTATGTATTCCGCATATCTATTAGTCCATAATGTTTCCTAGTTTTTATTCCCTCCTTTGCTTCCCAAGTCCTAGCCTCTAAAAGCCTTAATCTACTACAAAGTGTTTTTCCCCCCAGTGGTAATTTCCTTTCTCATTGTGACAGACACGGAATTTTAGGAAGTACTTTCGATGTAGTGCTTAGTTCTTACATATGTCGTCTGTAGATGGCTTGGCCTTTATAGTGAACAGCACAGCATAAATAAAGTTGAACTAAACAGATGGAAACTGAAAAAACAAAGAGCATAAAAGAAAATACGACAATGGCAGTTGTCCTTTTGTAACTGTAGGACGCAAATACTGAATATGTTGAATATCTTTAAGTCATCAACCACAATGTTGATTGTGGCACATTATAATTTTCAAAGGGAGATGAACGACAGCTAGGACCAAAATTACCAGTTTTATTTGAAGACATGTATTTGTGGACTAAGGTGTAATGAATGAAAATGTTAAAGGAAATAGTGGCATCCTAAAATCTGGAACTATATTTTGTTGTTATTAAAAATGAACAATTTTGATAGATAATTTAGAATAGCTTTTAGTTTTTGATAGACTGCTTTTCTGTGTGTCTACTTTGTTATTTGGGCCTAAAGTTGAAAAAAACATACTATAGTTTCTCAACCTGTGGGTTGTGACCCCCTTTGACAAACTTTTCTCTCCAAAAATGCTTACATTACGGTTCATACAAGTAGCAAAATTACAGTTATGAAGTATCAACAAAAATAATGTCATGGTTGGCGGGTCACCACAGCATGAGAAACTATACAAAGGGTCATAACTTTGGGAAGATTGGGAACCACTGCTACAGAGGATGGACTCTGTGATTGACTACATGTGGTTTTCATTCAGTGATGAGGCAAAAGGCTGAGCACTTTATGCTCAGCTGTGCGAGTGTTGAAATCAGAGTGTATATGTGAGTGTGGTTCTGTTTGTGAAGAAATTTAACAAAGAGTGTCATCACTAGGTGAGAATTTTCTTCTCTTTATCTGTAAATTCAAATAACTTAAGGTAATTTGTGCTAAACTAGAGGACATGTTTTAAAGGCCTGGCATATAATAAACAATCTTTAAAATGTTGGGTATTATTCTTACTTTGGAAATTTGGCATTTTAGTGGTGTTTGAATCAAACTCTTCACATATCTCTCAACCCAACCTACTTGCCCTTTAGAAAATGGGTATTGATTTTTCAAACTCTGGAAGCTCTAGCTATAGCCAGTCAAGAAAATCTCCCAGATCAGCAGCTATTGAGTTAGCTGCCTGCAAGCAACCATGAGAGGGTCACTTCTGATTAGAACTGACATCTAGGACTTTATAAAATGAGTTCCTTCCTAGGCTCCTCATGGATTCGTCTTTATTGCTCACAGAATTGTAAGCTTGTTACTTAAAATAGCACAGGCACTACATTTGCTATCTGCTCACAATCAATATGATTCCTAATAATTAAAAGTTCAGGCAACACTAATTTCCTCATGGGGTGTCTTGGAAGCCAATAAATCTACAAAGACTTTAAATAATGCTAACTTTTCATGCTCTGAAGATTGCCACCCATGAATCAGGTATAGAAATCGACAGTGTCATAGCATGGTGTGCATGGTGTGTAACATTTAGCAAAATTATTTCTCTGATGGAGCCTGGAAGGCAGGGCACCTAGGCATTTGTGGCAGTGATTTCGGAAACACTGGTTTTAAGAGAAATCTTTGCATATAAGTAGAGATGTAATCTAACTTTAAGTACTTTAAGTTTCTTCAAAACTGGTTCCAAAAGATTTGAAATAAAAAATCTAATTAGAATTAGAATTCTATTTGTTAAAGTTCACTTTTAAAGATCATACTTAAGATTTTCGTATAGTATTACAACATTTTCTGCTAAGAAGAGTGTGGGCTGAATAACAATTGAGGCTGGTCACTAGACTTATTTATGCGCTGTTATATTTTATTTATTTATATTTAGTGTTATAATTTCATAACATGCTGCTCTATTACTCCTGGGAAAGCCAATTAGAGATGTTGTGAGCTTATGTCAAAAACAAATGAAGTCTTGAATGTGTGAACGAGTGATTGTATATGTGTGGACCCATGAGTGCCGGCTGGGATGGGAGAGAATTGCAAAGCCAACTCTTTGTGTACCACTTTTGTCTTCTTAGATCTCTTTGGACCACTCTGAGTACTTTGGTCACTGAGGAATGATAGATGCTTTATGCATCCTCTTACACATGGTGTGCAGTTGCTTCCACAGGCTTACAGAAAAGGGCAGAGTAGAGTAAGACTGTAGTTCTAGCCATTGCAGATGCAGGAGGAGCTGGCTGCTCCCCAACTGGTTCCCAAACATTGTTTCTTATGTAAACTTTGCATGTTATTTCTGTGGAAATTCTCTCACTTCCTGGGTGACTTAGGCAGTGACTTCGTGAAAATCTACTGAACTACTGAAACAGCAAAGGAAGTTATGTATTTTGGGCAAACTATTTTAGCTCAAATATTACATATTTCCCATTCTCTCTTGAGAATGTTTTCTTGATATTTCAGGCAGAGTTTTGAAATGAGTAGAGAAAACAAACAAAGCCTCTAGATGAGATTGTTTCTTCCCCCCAGTGGACTTTTGAAATATGTTCTACATTCTTTTTATCTACTTTAATAATTTAAACTGTCCAACTATGCATGAACATTCCTTTAAGTTTTATTTTCTGTTGATTTATAGTTACAGTACCACTGCTGGGATCTTTTTGAGTTAGGATTTCAAAGCGGAGTGTGAACTATTTATGGGAAGTTTATGCAAAGTGAAGACACTTGGCTCGAAGTCTAGGTCGAGGGCAAGTTGCTTCTAAGTTACAGGTAGCTTGTCCTCTGGTGCTAATGTATCAGGGTCCGAAGCATTTTCTCCACATCATAGGGCAATGCTGTTTATTCTAACTGATAAATAATGGAAATGAAATTTCATGTGTCTATTGCTAAAATTCCTCTTTTAAAATATTTTTGTTGTTGTTGGGAGGAAAATAAATTTTTCAGAGAGCCAATAACCAACTTGACTGAGGCATACATTGTCTTTATAAAACATCCCTACTAGTTTTTCCTACTAGGGTTGGAGCTTAGTTGGTAGAGTGGCATGCAGACAGCTCTTGAGTCAGCACAGGCATGATATAAACCAGAGATTGGGGATGCACATCTGTCATCTTTGCACTTGAGATATTGCTGCAGTCATCTTTCCCTACATAGCAGGTTTGAGGCCAGCCTGGGCTCCATGATGACATCACTTGGTAGAAATTGGCTAGAAAGTTTAGAGTAAAAAAGATTTCAAAGAAAATTGACCAGTTTCTTTCTTGATGAAAAGTCAGAACTGTCCCTGGGACTGTCTATATAGCCTTGTCCCAGGGAGAGACTGGAGATGCTGGAAGTGCCTAAGCCAACAGTGTCTCTGGTACAAACATGGCCAGAGACTGGGCATGTTAGAAGGGTGTTCTGTGTTTCTTTTATCACCTTGCCCTAATCTAATATCCACTTCCTGGAAACCACACCAAGGACATGACTGGAAACTGGAGGATCTTCACACCTAAGATGAAGACTGATCTGACCAACCCATGCCTGCCCTGGTCTCTTCCTCCACCTACTAACTTGGTAACTACACAGCAGTGACATTCAGTGGTCTCCAACTCTTCATGACCTCTCCTACTAAACAAAAGCTATGCTTTCTTTTCTCTCCCTTAAGCTTCTGTAATAAAAACTCCTTTTCTAAAATTCACTCTCTGTGGCCCATTTGCATTTCTTCCTTGAATCTGTGGGACAAAAACCCAGGAGCCTGTGGCATGGGTGGACATTTGGTGGACACTGAGTTCTTTGGACACTCAAGTTAAGCACAATGGAACTGAGAAAAGTTCAGTCTCTTTCAAAGTCACGCTAATATTCCAGGATGAATGAGATCCTGTCTCAAAATAATAAAATAACCTTATCATAAAAATAACTGCAGTCCAGCAGTAGCAATCAAACAGGTGCATTCAGAGTGTATTCTTAGCAAAATAATGAGACAAGATGTCTTTGGAACATAGACTCCCAGACTCTGAAGCAATATAAAACATAAACAAGAGAGGTGATAATGGTATGCACTGAATGTCTTAAGTAAAAACCTAAAAAAAGGATAAAGTATTCTTTTAAAATTCTGATAAATATTAAAATTTTCTAATGATTTCGCCTAAAGTTCATAGACTCGAGCACAATTTCCTACATTTTCAATTCCTTTTCCTATCTTCAAAACTTTGCTTTCTTTTTGAGGTACACATGCAACCCCCTTTTATATAGCAAATACTAAGATAACCTAATGTACATTTTCTTTTCAAGGTAATCTATTGAGGCAAGAGGTCTCTTCACATTTTGTTTTTTTAGTTTAGGGATTTTACACACGATATTGTTCTTTACCACCATGAATGACTGAAATCTCACATCTTCCCATCTAACTTTGTCATTTATGTAACACTGACATATGATTGTATTTAGTGTCAAGTAAAGGAAACACTGTTTGTGCTAGCCATGAACAAACAGCTGACTTCTATGCTTTGGCTTCTCGATAGTTAGATGAAGGGGAAGCCTAGCCAAAAACCTTGTTTTGTAAGGCGTGTCCACCTTGGTCTAAAGGCGTATCCCCCTTGGTCTAAAGGCGTGTCCCTCTTAGGCGTGTCCCCCTTAGGCTAATATTGACTTATAAAATCTTGTGGGCCTGCGGCCCGCCTGCTCTTTGTTTTCCTGCCCTCCTCGCTGGAACCTTGGATTTGTAAGTTCCCTTTCCTTTCCTTTATTAAAACTGACTTATATATATTAAAGCTTGTCTGGTGAATCATAACTGCCGATCAACCACGCACCTTCGGTTAGAAGTAAACTGATGTCTGGGTTTCGGATAACAGAACACAAGGAGATTAGTGATGTGCTTCACCCGAATCAAGGCCTTTAAAGTGGAGGCCTTCACACTGTCCCAATGGGGTCAAGTAAGGCTTCTGAGCGACTTGAGACATAAGAAGAAAGGAGATTGTCCCTGAATTACCTAAGGGAGAAATATCTACCAGAGTCTAATACTTTAGAGTGTGTGATAAAAAGGCTAGAAACACACTTCTAATTTGCTTTTAAAAAAACTGCAAACACACTAAATACTCTGTTGGAAGCGGTCAGCTCGTCTCCTACTGATCAAACTTAGAATCCAGAGTTTGTGCTGAGCCACCAGTTATTTGGTTACCATTCACTGTTCCATGCCTTCTGACTCATGTTGACTACAAAGTAAAGATAATTTGTAGTTTTCTCATTATCAAAAATAAGCAGCCTTTTGCTTCTACAAAATTTTTGTGTAAATATTAAAAGATGCTGATAGTCTATCTATCATCTATCTATCATCTATCTATCTATCTATCTATCTATCTATCTATCTATCTATCTATCTATCATCTATCTATCTATCATCTATCTATCTATCTATCATCTATCTATCTATCTATCTATCTATCTATCATCTATCTATCTATCTATCTCTATCTATGTATGTATTATCTATCAATCTATCTATCTAATCTATCATTAGAAATGCAAGTTAGAGATTCAGACCCAGAAATATGTATTTTAAAACTTTTTATTTGTATGCGGCTTTTCTGATTAATCATTTAGACAAAATGTGATGATTTCTCAATGGCTTATTGAAATTTTGTGGATATTTTGCTCATGGACTCAATGGAAGTCAATTGTGGTTACCCACAAAGCCTGCAGTAGAGCAAGTCAGTCAAAACTCCTGCATAGGTAGGGAAGTGACTGTCCAGGTCCCATCCTTTAATAAGGAGCTAGGAAAATTAAATATACATAAAAAGTGATTTCTAGCCAGTTCACAGATGCGAGAGGATTGTGAGTGGGGAAAAGTAGGTGTTTTCCTTATATGCACTGTACAACCTTTGCCAAACAGATAACTTTTTACATAGCTATATAGTTTTGATATATAGAATATATACTGGGACATGCTTCATAACTAGATATTTTGTTCCATGGGGACTACAGACACCTAAAAGCCTGCCTTGCTAACTACACACAATTAGTTTATTTTCACCTCAGAGCTAGTTCAACTAGATGAAAGGCTTTTTGTAAAAAGCAAACGTTACAGCTTACACAAGGTCAGAGTCACAGATGTCCAGCCAAGGTTACTAAGAAAAAGGACGTCAATTCCTCACTTGTCAATCTACTAACAATGGATCTGTGTCTCAAAGTCTCAAAGTCGTCATTGGGCACTGTGCACCCCTGCCTCTGCCTGGGTCTGGTCAAGATTTTGCTCCTATGAACTTGGACCTTTGTGTTGCCCTGGTGAGTCGCTCATCTCCGTATTGCTTCAAAGTTCCTGTAGGAGAAGAAGAAGCTAGAAAAAGAGCATGGGGAAGCTAGAAGTAGGACGGGATTATTAGAGCAGAAACAGAACAAGAAGGAGCACATGGAATGAAGAGCATGGTCCTCAGTTGTGTGTGAAGTTGCCATAAAGACCTTCCACATCCTCCTCCTTTGCTCCTGAGAAGCATTTCACCTTTGGGACCCTGGGTAGAGGCTGGAGCCGGTATCTTAGCCCTTACAGGTCCTCTCCCCACATACTATTAACTCATTTAGTTTCTACCATACTATGAGATAACTCTTTTTCTCTGTTTTGGAGAAGAACCACAAGTTAAAGTGATTTGATCAAAGTCACTAGACTCATCAGCAATTTTCAAAGTTGAATTGCCGGTCTGGTTCTGGAGTCAACATGATCATTCAGTTTAATGAGGTTTCTCATCCTTCAGACGCTGCAGGATTGGCTACAGAGCAAGTTAAAACCTTGTGCTGTTGTCCTGAACAAAGAATTTCTTTTTGTGAATTTCACATGTACACATGAAGAAATCTGATCATAACACCCCATGTCTTCTCTTCAGCTTGTCACATATACAAATCCCCAATTTTATGTTTTTTCTCTTAAAAAAATACTACACCAAGTCAGTTAGACATGTTCATGTGTGCATACATGTGGGGCCATTAACTAGAGCACAGAAAACCTGCTAGTGGTCAAATTCTCAATCAAGAATGATTCTCTCTCAATTATATTTTGTTTTATTCTTTAAAGTTCTTGAATTGAAATAGAATTACATCACCTCTCCCTTTCCTCCTACTAGCTCCCCCCCAGTTAACCTCTCTTAAATTTCTCCCATGCCCCCCTCAAGTTGATAGCCTCTTTTTCTTTAATTATATTTGTCACATACCTGGGAACATTCACATGCATGCGTGTGTGTATGCACAATATGTATATATATATATATGCACAAATATATATAAATAGAATCTCTTGAAATAAGACAAAGATGAAAGCATCGAACCAAACAAAAAAGAGTGGTCCTCTCTCTCTCTCTCTCTCTCTCTCTCTCTCTCCCTCTCTCTCTCTCTCTCTTTCTCTCTCTCTCTCTCTCTCCCACACACACACACACACACACACACACACACACACACACACACTTTCTCTCAATGACCCTCTTTCACCAATAGCTCCTCAGTACAGGGCAGGATCTGGAGATTGTCTACTCTTGGAATGTGCTGGCTTCATCTTGTTTTGGTCTTATAAAGGCTACCCCAGGTACTGTGACTTCACGGTTGCAACAGTCCTGCCATGTCCAGAAATCAGCGTTTCACACTCCTCACCATTCACTGGATCTTATATACATTCAGCATCCTTTCCTTCAATGTTCTCTGAGCCTTGGTGGTGATGGTGCTAATGTAAATGTTCCACGTAGAGCTGAGCACTGCACTGTCTCTTTCTCTCAGCACTTTGACCAGCTATACCTCTCTGCATTACTGCTATTCACTGCCAAAGGGAATTTTTCTGGGCAAAGTTGAGAGTGTCCAGATATGTGGGCATAAACATAAATATTTAGAAGGCAATTTGACAACATGATCATTTAGAAAAATAACAATAGCAGGTTCTAAGCTGGGTCTATGGTCTCCCTAATGATGAGCTTTCTACAGCACCAGGTATGAAATAACTTTTTATTGAAAAGCCTCAAATCCAACCAGAAATAGTCATCCCATAAAAACATTGCCTGCCAGGTAGATATTGCAGCATACAGGGTCTAGCATGAGGTGAGACCGTTGGTGTCTTTCCTCCATGTGCATCTCCAACAACAACTTCCAGAACTATGGAGGCTAGCAAGCAGGGAGGAAGTTTCTTAGTTCATTTGAGAATGATTTCTTTATGCCCTATAACCAAAGTCTGTGGTGTTGTCAGCAATAGGGTCTTATTGTGTAGTTATAGTGCCTAATGGCAATAACTTGTGTTATTTGGAAGAGCTTCCTGATGAATAGCTCGTAAGGTACTATCCTATTTTGGGGGTTTTCCTTGCTTATGCCTTTCTGCCACCTGTATTCTACTTCTTTGCCTATATTTTGCTTAAAAGCTATTATCCCCCTCCTTTAATATGTCCTTCCAAAAACTTCCCCTTCTGTGTTCCCAGCTTTCAAATTAAGCACACAAACCAAACATCTGAAGCAGGGCTCTGCCCACTGGAGACAACACTGAGTTTTGTAGGGGAGCCTCAGCTGGTGGTTGCGAATGTTTGCCCTTTGAGATAAAGGTACGTATTGAACAAGAACTGCACTTTGTAATCCAAGGAAAGACTCTCTTGTCTGTTTTCCCCACGACTTCGATCATGCTCTTTTAAATTAATTGAACCCCATTATGCAAACTATATTACACTTAAAATATTTGAAATCTAGATAGCTTCAGTTCTATCAAAATGAATTTTGTCTTTGACTTGAGGTTCCTGCTACACTGTAAATGAATGATAAATGAAAGACTTGTCTTCTATTTGAGCCAAATGATCCAGCAATTATGTGCTAATCGTTTTCTTACCTATCTAGTTGTCATTTTTGTAATCACATCAACCCTATTACAGTGTACGTCCCTCACTGAGAACTCTTAGATTCCCAGCTTGTGTTCTAATTTATGTGGTCAGATTTTAACTCTTTCCCAAACCGTAAGCCTTTTTTTTTAGTTTCCTTGGAAAAACCAAATCATCCTTTTCCTTACAGTATAGTCTACATACTATACTATCTATCTGATGATACTATACTAGCTATCTGATGAGTCTATTTCTAGGATCTGGATATTGTGTTTAAATTTTCTTGGATATAAATTAATTCTAAAATAAATGATGAATTTTTGAAAGTTTAAATAGGAATAAAATAGAAATAGAGAGCAATCAGAAAAGTATAAAAATGTGAAAATACAAATTAATGATAAAGCTATAGAAAATAGGAAAGATACAAAAATATGAACTGATGGACTTAAAAAGATTTTCTAAATTGTGTGTGTGTGTGTGTGTGTGTGTTTGTGAGGATTTGGTAGTAATGATCATGGCACATTGTGCTTGCTGAATTCATGGGTGTCATATAAATGGGTGAACATCCCAGGTTAAAATTATTTTTCTTGTCTTTCACTCCAAATTTCAGTTCATTTTAAAGTGATATTCTTTGATCCACACAGCTTCAGAACATATGTAAAGGAATTGTCCTGGAAAAGAACGGACATGGGGTTGACTGATGTTCAGGTTTCATCAGAGAACACAGGAGGGATGGATGTCTTTCTCAGAACTGTTTCCGTTCATAGCATCTGGGGGTTGTACAGGGACTGAAATTCTGAAAGACAAGGAGGATGTGAGTCAGAATGGCCAAGTTGGAAAAAGAATTAAAAAGTGAAACACATGAAGGGAACATGTCCTAATTAAAACCACTTTCCTGTCTTCACAAAGCCCCCAACTGCTCACAGATGAAAGCAAGACTGCTTGTTTTATTAGTCGCCTCCCCAATCAATACCATCCCGAAGCAGCAACTGTGTAAACACAAAGCCTCGAGCGGATGCTTTGTAGAACCACCTGCACTCTGGTCTGAGAGCAGCCGGAATGACATTGCAGCGTTCTCATGAGAAGTCTGCTCCGTTCTCAGGACACAGCAGTCTGCACCGTGACTGGGGCACGCTCCGCAGTGTTTGTGATTCCTGTCCATGCAGTGCGGCATTTTCAAGTCACATTCAGAAAAAAAAGAAACTCACTCCCGAGTTTGAACAAATGAACTTTTGACATAATCCAAACGGTATTTCAAATGGGATATTTAAGGAATTATAATCTAATCCTGGTAATTACTAATGTGTTCATCCTGGGTCCACAATAAAAACACACACTGATGACTAATAAAATTACATTTGTTCTGATTTTTTTTGCCTTTATGGATAAGAGTTATTTATAATGCCTGTATAGGAACTGAAACTAAAATATATTCTAAATTATCAATCTTGCAATAGGATTTTGCCATAGCAATAAAACAAAGATATTAGTTATTTCTTACCGCCAAACGGGTTATTCTAAATGTTATTTAAAGTTGGTACCAACTCAGAGTTTTAAAATAAAAGTAAGTAGATTAAAGCTTATTTTAAGTAGTTTGATAGAGTTTTAGCCATGATTTTGTTCACCAAGCAATATGAAGTAAGAACTGTTAAGATATCCCAAGGTCATGAGACGTTAGGGGTCATGAGCAACAGTCTTCAATAACCAGACGTGTCTGAGTGTGAACTTCAACCAGAGATTGGATTCAAAAATAAGCAGTAATATTTTGAGTTGAAGCTTGGCTTTCTAGCATTAGATGAATTATGTAGTGATAAAAAATCTCAGTCAATAATTAAAATCCACAAGGGAATTACACAATTAAAGTTCCTAAATTTAATTTTTGTTACTGTACATAAATTTTCATGTTAGGCCTTTAAGATTTCATGAAATATAAAATAAAGTAAAGTATCTTAGATGGCAAATGCACTGAAGGAACTGTAGCGATTGCTTAGTGGATAAGAGCATTTGCTGCTTGTGCAGTCTACCTGGTCCAGTCCCAGGCATCCACCCCTATGGTGACTCACAACCTCTGTAACTCCAGTCCCAGGACATCTGTGTCCCAATTCTGGCCTCCACAGGGCACTCCAGCAAGTGGTGTATATATGCACATGGAGACAAAACACAACACATAAAATACAAATGAATATATATTTTAAAAGTTGCACTGAAGTTATAATTTTAGTACTATTTATTAAAGCTTATCCTGTATGAACAATTCTAATTTTGAAAGATGCCAGGGTATGGATACAAATAGGGCTTGAAAGCATCAGATCTCAACATCGGATCTGGATAGAGTGGATTCTTGATTTTTTTGTTTGTTTTTGAGATAGTGACATGTAGAAACAGGAAAGATAAGGAAATGTTAATAAATGGATTATAAGAGAGAACAGAAGACAATTTATAATATTTAATTTCCTTCAAAATGTTTATTAACACAACAGAAGGATTAGATTTTGTAGGATTTTGAAGTTTATGAAATTTAGCAGGGTTTAAAGAAATGGTTGTCAACCTATGGGTCATATATCAGATATCTTGCATATCATATATTTAATTATGATTCATAGCAGTAGCAAAATTACAGTTAAGAGTCACAATGAAAACAATTTTATGGTAACCCAACATGAGGAAAACTGTTAAATGTTACAACATTAGGAAAGCTGAGAACCACTGGTTTCAAGGGAAACAGCAGAATGTCTGACTTTTACTGCGTTTGCAGAAGCAGAGTGGTCTGTGGACACACTGTAAATCTTAATTTTTATTTTATTTATTTATTTATTTATTTATTTATTTATTTATTTATTTTTTTTTTTTTTGGTTTTTCGAGACAGGGTTTCTCTGTGGCTTTGGAGCCTGTCCTGGAACTAGCTCTTGTAGTTTATTTTATTTATAACACTTACCTCAAGCACAACTTCCTCATTCTATAGTGATGAAACTTAAGAAATAAAGTTTTGAAATCAGCATAGAAATATAAGATTTACTGTTCCCACACATAATGAATGCTCCTGTTGGCTTCGTGATAATATCTCAAATTCATTATCAAGCTTGGGAGTGGCTCTGCCCATCTTTTGTTTGCCTTCTGTTCCCTTTAACATAGGACAAATAGTTGAAATATTTGCATTTAATTCAGCAATTTATACACCTGTGCCTCATAAAATACGAGTGTGTGAAAGGTAGGGAGAAGCAGAAGGGGGGAGCAAGATTCAAGGAACATCAGTTGGAAGGAATCCTGTTCCATGAGCGTGCCCTGGGTAAACACAGGTTCTTGACACTCAAAGACGTTTTCCTCCACAACAACACGTTAGTAATCTGGATTTGAAAAAAAATTATCAACTTGGGGATGCTAGGACAGACTACGGCCATATATTACCAGATATTTCAATTACTATATTTTCATATGGAGTAAATGAAAATAACTTCACAGAAATGCATGTGTATGGAAAATATATCCCATATCTACATTTCAGAAAATCCTCTTGGTAATATATTTTTCATTTTTTCCTATCTGTTCCCAAGATTCTCTACTTACTTGCTCTTAGCTGGGATTTAGTTAGCTCAGGGAAAGGCTCAACAGGAATGTCCTACAATGATAACTCATGAATCAGTTTAGTTGAAACACATATGTTTATCAAAATTAATCAAGTAGATCATGTGAATAAAATGTTAATGAAACACCCTCTTGTGCAATTATTATATGTTAATAAGGTAGTAAATACACATTTAATTTTAATGTGTCCTAAGTATTCACAAGTTTATGTCCAGCTTGAAAAGTGAATACCATGATGTACAACATTCTTAAACTTCTAAAAAGGTTTATATTATTTTTATTTGTGGTGGTGGTGGTGGTGTGTGTGTCTGTGTGTCTGTGTGTCTGAACATGTGCATGCAGTGCCCACATAGGCCAGAAGATGGCATCATATTCCCAGAGATGGAGTTACAGGTGGTTTCTGAGTCACCTGATAAGGGTAATGGGAACCAAACTCACATCCTCTGAAAAAGCAGTATCTACTCTTCACTGCTAAATCTATTTCCTAAATTCTGGTATTATTCTTAAATGCTAAAATATTTATATAAAATCAATTTAAAGTGCAATTCAAGGCTGATAAAGTAGCTTAGTCAATAAAGGTTTGACTTGAAAACATGAGGAGTTGAGTTTAATTCCCAGAACCCACATTTTAAAAATCTTGCATGGTGGCATAAATAATCTTAGCTCTGGGAGGTGGAGGCAGAAAAAAAAAAAAACCTGTTTGTTACCCAGCTATCCTAAACTATTTGGTGAGCTTCCAAAGTGAGAAACTTGATTATAAACAAACAAACAAACAAACATAACATGGATGATAACTGAGGAATAACACCTGAGGCTGTCTTCTGACCTCTACAAAAAAGTATGCACGCGCGCGCGCGCACACACACACACACACACACACACACACACGCACACACACACACCCTTCAAAATACAGTTAAATGTAACTTCATTTTTTAAAAGAAGTAGTTTTAATATTAACCATGTGGAGATAACGAACAGCCCTCTAATTGGAGTTAAGACCCACTCTGCAGGAGGGAAATCATGCCTGGTACCAGCTAATGCCAACTACTCAGCCATGAAGTCGTGGCTCTTGGAAGTAACACTGCAAAAACCATATTCCTACACCAGCAGAATCTTTACATTCTACGTATTGGTGCTTACACCCACAGATAAGTCTAGTCCTTACCCCTCATCAGGAAAACTTCTCTTTGAGAAAGACAGAAATAATTATAGAAAGTCACAATCAAAATGCCGATTTAAGAAACCCTGTCCCAATTGAGAAACCCACAACACAAGAGCTGGACCTGAGGCTCTGGGATTATTGTGAGAAGAGGGCAGAAAGATTGTAAGAGCCAGAGGACTGGGAAGTTTGCTGTGAGATTATATCTCCTAGTAATGTCAGATGTTGGATCCTTAAAGCATCATCACAATGACTGCCTAAGCATAAGCTAAACACCACAATCGACATGCTAACACGGTCAGGAGAAAGCTTGTGAAGCCTCATCCCTGTGCAAAGAACTACAACAAACTAAGGAATGCTGAGAGTGTGAGAGTTTTCTCCAGGAAGGAGCACACCCATTGGTCATCAAATACCAAATGATCAGCCCTGAACACATATGCATACAATTAACATTATCCAGACTGAGCAGGTTGTATTTATGTATTTAATAATATATAAATACATTTATGTATGTAACAATAATTGATAATAAAAAGGGTGTGAATTTGAAAGAGAGCAAGGAGGTTTATGTGGGAGGGTTTGGAGTGAGAAAACGGAGTGGGGAAATAATCTACTTATAAACTCAAAATGCCCAACCATACCTGCAAGTGTATGGGACTGAAACATTAATGACAAGCAGGTTGTAAACAACCTAACCTTTGTTTCTTCCTCCCAGGATGTCTCTAAAACTTGAATATGTTTATATGGATATAATAAATACTATATATTGAAAAATAAGCTTTTCTGGCTTGAATTGATTCAGAGGAAGGAAATGATTCAGGTAAAGGAACAAACTGACTGATTGCCAAGGTGAGATTTACTAGACATTCAGAAGGATGAATGTGGTCCACAGATGTATCTTGTAAGTGTGTACACAAACAGGACATGTGTGTAGTATTTTGGCAAGTGTGACAATAGATGTGCATTAATCTGGAACACGTTGGGGTCCTCATGATTATAACCAGATGGTTTTAATTTTCTTATGCGTTTGTTTCCTGATGCTTGCTCATGTTCAAAATCAGTCCATCATGCTTAGAGCATAATTTATCTCCAAAGGATATTCCTGTAAAACAATACTCTTCAGATTCTTTTAAGACAACAAATTTAATGAAGGCTTAATAAAAATGAGCCTATAGCCAGATACATGCAGCAACTTCATAGAACACCAAGAAAAAACTGAATATTGCAAAACTACTTCTATAACGAAAAGAAATTGTTGATAAAGGAATCACAAAAGGATAGAGAGTGTTTTTTATCAATCACAGCTCTGGAAACCTGAAGACAGGATAATATCTTCAAAGATTTGAGAGAAAAGAACTGTCAAGTTAGGGTTCCTGAAAAATTCTTTTTTCAAGAATAAAAATAAAATCAAAACACTTTGAGAAAAATGAAAAATGAAAGTTTCTTATCAGCAGACAATTACTTTAAATTTTCTCAGATGCTTTTAGCAAGAAAAGATTGAATTTACAATGCAGAATTACTAATGAACAAGAATAGTTTCAAATGGTTTGTCTATCTAGTGCTTATTTATTACAGATAATTAAAAACCTGACTGCACATTTTCAGTCTTTCTATCCATCTAATCCATTCATCTTGATAAATACTTTCTTAAAGTCCTCTTATCATCCTTTGTCTCTTCAATTTAAGTATTGTGGTGGTTTGAATGTAACGCCCCCCATAAGCTCATGGGAAGTGGCACTATTAGGAGGTGTGGCTTTGTTGAAGTAGGTAAGGCCTTGTTGGAGGAAGTGTGTGTCTGTAGTTGGGCTGTGAGGTCTCATATATGCTCAAGCAACACCCTGTGTCTCAGATCACATACTGTTGCCTGAGGATCAAGTTGTAAGAACTCTCAATTCACTCTCTAGTATACATCTGTGTGCATGCTGCCTTGCTTCCCATCATGATAATGATGCTCTAAACCTCTGAACTGCAAGCGAGCCACCTCAATTAAATGCTTTCATTTATGAGAATTTCCCTGGTCATGGTATCTCTTCACATCAATCGAAGCCCTAAGTAAGACAAGTATCATTTAGAAAAAAACCTTCATATGTATAATATTTTTTCTTTAGCTTTTGTTGACTTTTCCTTCCTGTCTTCTTTTGGCAGTTATAATCATAAGTGGTAACCATAGTTTATTTCTATGACCTGTTTCTTCTGCCGGTGTTTTAACTGATACTCATCTTCCTGTTTATATAGCTTCACTAGTTCCTGATTTCATTCCTTGTTGCTGCTGCTGTTCTTATTATTTCACTGGCAAAACCAATGTGCTTTTGAAGAAAATAGCCACAAATCTCTCTTACCAACAAACAAATTCTCTTCTTCCTGCCATTGAGGGATGATCTGTGTTCTGGCTTAAACTACCCTCTCTGTTCCTGGAATGGGTTTCAACAGTTTTTACCGTTGTAAGACATAACCCCAAACACTTTTCCTTTCCTTTCCTTTTCTTTTTTTAAAAGGATATTTTCTCCTTTGCTAACTGCATTAGTTGTCTATGACGATAATTATTGTAGTCTTCTATCTGATCACAGGACAAGGCCAGTTCAGACATCCTCTCCACTAGTTCTTTGGGTCTTAGCTGGGTTCATCCTTGTGGATTCCTGGGAATTTCCCTAGTGCCAGATTTCTTGCTAGGCCCACAATGGCTCCCTCAATCAAGATATCTCTTTTCTTGCTCTCTGTTTCTTTCCTTTCTTCATTTAGACCATCCCATTCCACTTTCTAAATATAATATTAGTAGCATAGACACTGAGAGAAACAATAAATAAATGAAACTTAGAAGCTTCTGTAAAACAAAGAACACAGTCAATAAGACAAAATGGCAGCCTACCGAATGGGAAAAGATCTTTATCAACCCCACATCAGACAGCAGACTGATCTCTAAAATATATAGAGAACTCAAGAAACTAGATATCAGAATAACAAATAATCCAGTTAAAAAGTGGGGTACATATTTAAACAGAGAATTTTCAACAGAAGAATCTCAAATGACTGAAAGACACTTGAGGAACTAACTCCTCACTATCCTTAGTCTTCAGGAAAATACAAATCAAAATGACTCTGAGATGCCATCTTACACAGTCAGAATGACTAAGATAAAAAACACCAATGATAGCTTAGGCTGGAGAGGATGTGGAGTAAACCACTCCATGGCTAGTAGGAGTGCAAACTTGTACAGCCACTTTGGAAATTAGTGTGGTTTTTTTCCTCAGAAAATTGGGAATCAACCAACCTTAAGACCCAGCAATGCCACTTTTGGGCATATACCCAAAGGATGCTCAATCATACTACAAGGACATTTGTTCAACTATGTTCATAACAGCACTATTTTTAATAGCCAGAACCTGGAAACAACCTAGATGTCCCTCATCTGAAAAATGGATAAAGAAAATGTGGTACAATTACAAAATGGAGTACTACTCAGTGGTAAAAAACAATGACATCTTGAAATTTGCATACAAATGGATGGAACTAGAAACAAAAACCTGAGTGAAGTAATCCAGACCTAGAAAAACATGGTATGTACTGACTCATAAGTTGATATTAGACATAAAGCAAAGGATAACCAACCTGTAGTCCTTAATACTTCCTTTCTGGGAAGGGGAAATAGACAAGATCTCCTGGGAAAAATGGGATCATGGAAGTGGGCAGAGAAGGAAGGAGTGAAGTGGAGGAGGAGAAAAGAAGGGAGGGGACCATAGCAACTCTTAAAAAAAAGGAAACATTTAGTTGGGCCTTAGTTATAGTTTCGGAGGTTTAGTTCATTGGCATCATGGTGAGGGGATGGTGGCGTTCAGGCAAACATGATGCTGGAGAGTAGCTGGTAGTTCTATATCTAGATCCATAGGAAGCAGGGGAAGAGAGACACTGGGCCTGGCTTGAGCATTTAAAACCACCAAACCCATTCCCATTGACACACTTCCTCCAACAAAGTTTTATCTCCTAATCCCTGTCAACTAGCACCATTCCCTATTGATCAAAAATTTCAATCTATGAGCCTATGGGGGCCATTCCTATTTAAACCACCACAGTCAAAATAAAATTTCTTTGTTTGTATGGTAAGTGAAAACTAATGATAAAATAAAATAAACTCATATTATCCCAATTAGCTACAAATGCAACCAAGGAATAGTGACTTCTTTCTCTCCTTCCAAATTTGATTTAGATGTTTCTTCTTAGAACATAGAGCCATTAGTGGAATGAGGCTCTCGATATATGGTTAATGTAGTAGTAAGCCTTGACATCAGAAGTCAGGGACAAGAGCTGACACAGCACGCTTACATATACATCTTATATTTATATCCAACATATTTAAGTCATGGCATATCAAAGAGAACCACATCATAATATTCATAACATAGTAGTTCATGTACATAAAGTGCATGTATTTAAATGGATTTCAAATGAAGACATACCGAAAAGAGTTTTGCAACAATAAAAATTATTTTCTATTAATAGACTATGTCTTTGTTTGTACAAATCGTAAACTGGTTTATTTGGAGAATGTTCAAATTGACTAATGATGTCAGAGAGGTAGGTCAAGGTCTCATCCCTTCCTTAGAGACTATTGGTAGTTAATGGTTGGTGGGATAGGGGTAAACATTTGCTTATGTAGTTTAACCATTGGACACATGTCCATGCTCCTATAATACCATAATTAAACTCAATAATCACAGATGAAAAGGACATGAAAGTAGAGGGACAGCTGGATGGGAAGATTAGTGAAAACATAAAGGGAATATGAAAAAGTTGGGTGATATGAACAAAATAGATTTAATACATTACTGAAATTGTCAAAAATGTTAAAATAAAAATAAAGAGAAAAATTTGTTGAAGGCACTGGTTATGAATAGCAAGAAATGAGCAATGAGGAATAATGTTAACTTACTCAAGACCTTAAATGAATGTGTTACTTCTAAAGACCTAGGAGAGTAGTTTTTATGTGTTTCATTTAAGGAAAAATTATTTATTCTAATTTATGTGTATGAGTGTTTCACTTGCATATATGTATGCATGTGTACCATGTGCATGCTCAATGCTGGTGGAAGCCAGAAGAGGGCATTGAAACTCCTACAACTGGAATTATACACACTTGTGAGCTACTTTGTAAGTTCTGGGAACCAAACCAGGCTTGTCAGCAAGAGTAGCAACTGCTCTTAATGGCAGAACCATCTCTCTAGGCAGAGGAGCAACCTGAGAACTTTAAGAAACAACGTTTAAATAGTTGCTCATTTCAGAGGAAGAACTAGTATGACCCAAATTTAAAGTCATAGCCAAATATAACCCTTTCTGCTTTTAAATATTACTCCAATTAGTTCCTTCTAAGTGAAGCTGTGCATACACCAGCAACACTAAAGAGACTCGGTAGACTGTATTTACAGATTTATGCATTTATATATATGTAATAATAATAATCAGGAAAAGTGACATGAAATTGAGAGGGAGTAAAGGTGAGACCTTGGAGAGACTAGAGAGAGAAGGGACATGGGAGGGGTTAGAGGGGAAAAAAGAAAGAAGGGAAGAATTTGTGTAATTATACTTTAATTAAAACTGATAATTGATGGAGGACTATTTGCATTGGTATGGATTTTAAGGTCAATTTTGTTATATGTATATATATTTCTGATCTTGATTAAGCTATTGTGATTGTGTAGTTCATTTTAAAATGTAACGTATAATATAGGTTGTTAATGGATAATCATCAATAATAGTCAAGCTTGTAGTCATGTTAGATTTTCTAGATATATAGAGATATATTTTAGTTAAATAGGCATTCTTCATATCTTTCAAAGACTACAGAATATAACATTTAATGTTTTAATAATTTAGGGCTTTTCATGACAATGAGACACGTCTGCTCCTGGCAGCACCAATCTACTTCAAGAGGAAGATGGGCATCGAAGAGGCTCCTTATGGAGTTTGATAGCCATTTGGGCAAGAAACTGTTCTTGCGTGGACTGTTGCATAAACTGGACACAAAGAACCCACAGAAAGAGGACTGCTAAACTTGCCTAAAGGTGAGATGGTCTTTTGGGGTTCCTGATTCGTGAAAGAGTCTGTGAGACGTTCTGCAGGACACAACAGAAAGTGACTGACCTGTATTTGGAATTTCCTGCTCTATGGAAATGTCTGCTGGACACTATGTGCCTGAAGGCCGAAGATGGATGCCCCAACGGTACAGAGGAACTTTGGGTGACTGTCCAGGCAGCGAGTTGTCTCTGTAATTTCTAAAGTTTGAAAGTTGCATATTTCTTGTTTACTTAGGTAGTATTATATCCTTCTGGAGTCTTTGATGGAGTTGAAGAATGGATAGATATAGTTTTCCTTAGTTATGATAAAAGATAAAATAGATTTAAATATTGTAACTGTAATTCTTGCTTGATAACTGTTTTGTTATATGTAATTTTACTATGTTAAAGTTAAAGCCTTTCTTTTTTGTTTAAACAGAAAAAGGGGAAATGATGGAGGACTTTCATTGGTTAATTAATAAAGAAACTGCCTGGGCCCTTTAAGAGGACAGAAAATTAGGTAGACGGAGTAGACAGAACAGAATTGTGGGAGAAAGAAAGCAGAGTTGGGGAGACACTTCAGGCAGTCACCTTAAGCAGTCGCCATGACTCTCCTCTCCGAGATGGACTCAATTTAAGATCTCTCCTGGTAAGCGACCACCTTATGGTGCTACACAGATTACTAAATATGAGTTAAAGGAAGATGTGAGAATCAACCAATAAGAGGTTGAAACTAATAGGCCAGGCAGTGTTTAAAAGAATACAGTTTCCGTGTAATTATTTCAGGCGTAAAGCTAGCTGGGTGGGACGCAGGCCTGCCACTCCACCTACAGATAATATATAATTATTTCCTTTTTTCTAATTCTTACAAGAATTAAACTTAGTCCATTTTAACATCAGTTATATATTTTGGGTGACTTTGCTAGAAAAGCCCATGAAGGCAAGAACAGTTTCTCTCTTATAACGACAGCTTTGTACCTCTAGCAGCAAAACTGATTGTAATCAATTTTTATTGAATGCTTGTCTACTATTTATTTAATCTAATTGCAAATTTGTCTGGGTGTTTCTCTGCATTTATTTGATTGACAATATTTTTTGGAGACAGCCTTTCTTATATAATCCAGGTTGGTTACGACTCCCTATGTACCCAGTTTAGCCTTTCCAGTCTAGCCTTTAATTCACAAGCCTGCTGCTTCAATCTTCTAATTGCTAGTGTTACAACTATGTCTGGCTATATATTCATCACTTGGTTATTACTTCCTCGCGTATTACCTCAATGTTTTTCCAATAGCTAATATATTTCAGTATAGTAGCTATTGAATTAAACAATAATCAGTTAGTTTTAAAGGATATCAACTTTTATGTCTCAACCTTGGCTATAGTCGAGGACAATTACAGTCTTGCAGAAGTGTTGCTCTCTGGTTTTCCTGCTATAATCCTCTTTTTGGTTGTTACCAGGTTGGAGATAATTCTTTCTGAGATGAAAAATGACATCATTTCTGCATGTGTAGAATATGTTAAAAATAGTTACCACTGCTTCTTGTTGCCATGTAAAGTGAGCATATGTTTTTGTCTACTGAACCAAAGGGACAATGGCTTATAAGCAAGAAGCAGAGTAGGGACCAGGGAAGAGTCTTGACTTGTTTGACAGAGATGGCACTTTGTCTTTTCCAGCTGAAAATGATCGCCTATTTCTCTGGTGAACTTTGATATATTTCCATTTGACTTTTGCTTAATGCTCTTTGATGGAGACATTAAAATAGCAGTGAGTGTTTTGAGTTTGTTCTTTGTCTATATACAACACTGGGAACAGGATCCCTGTAGGAAATTACAAAAAAAAACCACTTCTAAGTGTGTAATTCTAAATATAAGAGTGGCTTTTCTGCTACTTTGCTCAACTAAATGACCTCAATTTAGAACATTTTTATGATCTGATGACAATGATATTCTGGGAAAAAATTTAAGTAATGTTTATTGAAGTATAATTTTCACATGGCATAATTGTAATATACAATTTTGTTGCTTTCGAGACTAGTTATGCTTATGTAATTTATCAGTGAAAACACAAACAAAAACAAAGAATAATATCTCATACCAGAGTTGTTCCCTATCCCTTTGTAGTCAGTGCTATACCGTACTCTCAGCTTCTGGCAAATATTGATTTGATTTTCAGGCCTATTGTTTTATCTCATACTGTAATATTATATAAATGGAATCTCTCTGTATGCAGGGTCCTTGTTTCCTTTACTCTGTGTAGCACATTTCATAATTGTGTTGTTATAGTATTCGTAGTTCATTTCCTTTGGCCCAGCAATGCAATAGGTACATGAGTTATGGTAGGGTACATGAATTCCTACCATACTATTTGACGTTTGTAAAGGGAGTACAAATGTAAGGAAGGTAAAACTTAGCTTATTTAAACAAACTAAATTCAAAGGTTATAAATGCTTGTATTCTTGATGTTTACAGAATAAAGCATTGTGAGTTTAGATTGTGGAGTCATTTGTCTACTTTCACTGGTTAATAAAGAAACTGCCTTGGCCCTTTGATAGGACAGAAAATTAGGTAGGCATAATAAACAGAACAGGATGCTGGGTAGAAGGGAGTGAGGCAGACGCTTCAGGTACACGCCATGCCTCTCCTCTCTGAGACAGATTCCATGGAGCCAGCTACCAGGTCATACATGCTGAATCTTTCCCCATAAGCCACCACCTTGTGGTGCTACACACATTACTAAATATGGGTTAAAGCAAGATGTGAGAATTAGCTAATAAGAGGCTGAAACTAATGGGCCAGGCAGTGTTTAAATGAATACAGTTTGTGTGTTGTTATTTCCAGGGCTAAGCTAGCTATGTGGGAGCTAGGTGGGATGAAAAGCAGGCCTGCCCACAGCTCCTTCTACAAAAACCTAATCTAGAAGTGCACACAAAGCTGCCACCACAACTTCATTCTCTGTATGTCTTCTGTAAAGGTAGGTTAGGTGATTGCAAATTAAATTATTGTTTTAGAAAGTAGGGAAGATTGTGGTCACTCACTATCCTTTTTCAAATTGTTCCCCTAATTTAATTCATGCCTCATCAAAGAAGATAGTACCAGTCATATGATAACCGTTATGAAACCTGAAGTTATATACCACTTCTTGACAGTAGCGTGTCAGTTATATGCCATGCTTAAATCAATTTTCTGCTGGGCATTGTGTTGACTAATTTCATCTAGTATGTGGTATGGAGTATATTTCATTCTTACTTGTGACAATGAGGTTTATAATAATTTGTAGTCATGTAAAATAATAATAAAACATTTACATTCTATATTTGAACTGAAAAATGTATTCTATTTTAATAGAATATTAGAATTTTTCATTCTATATTGAGCTGAAAAATGTATTCTATTTTAATAGAATATTAGAATTTTTCATTCTTTCTGAGTTCTAGAATTAGTTATAGGGTTATAAAGGGATTTATCTTCTGCCTTGTCAGTTGTAAGAATTTACCAGTTAACTGAAGAGTTCAAAGAGTTCAAGTAGGGATGTATAGGATATTTTCAAAGGAAATCTGTACAAAAGAATTTGCCCATCATGATGAGATAGACTGAAAAACAAAATGTTTTATGTGGTCCCAGCCCTCTGTAGTAGCAAACCATTTTGAAGAAGCATCTTCCCTTCTGGGTCTCTTTGCTGACAATCTTGTGTATTTTATTTGTATGTAAGTGAATGACAGTTTATTGTGTCCCAGAGGGTAGGGTATTAATGACGACTTGCTTCCTGCTGTGGGGCCTGTCATAATTTTGTAGTCAGAAGAGTGACAGAAGTAACAGCCAATCAGTATGCTAATACTGCTGGAGAGCAGGTAGTTAGTCCATTTTAACTAAGGGTTTTCGGCTAAATCCTTAGATAATTTTCATTAAAAATAATGCAGTTTTGATGGCTGTACAAATTGCTCGACAGAAGCGGTTGAAGAAACCATACATTTCTTTTGTGCAGCAGTCAGAATTCTGCCTCAGCAGGTGCTTTACAGTGGGAAAAAAAGAGAAAAGCTTCTAATTGGAAAGGCCCATTTTGGTCAACAAGAACCAATCACTAAAACATTCAGTGATTTGTTTTATCAGTGTCTTAGCACGGAGAATTCTATATAGTATGCAAAATTAATTCTAGTCTCTGATGTGCAAACACAAGGCAAGGTCTTTGAAAAGCCAAATGTAAAAACTCCTGCAATTTCTCACAATATGATGTCATTCATCTTTCTTTACTGTCTTGTTTCTTTACTTTTCATGTCATTATAAAAGGAAAATATACTCTTAAAACAATAGCATTCAGTGGTAGCATCGATATATTCTAATATTTTATTAGTCATTTTATTACATATAGCCTATAGGGAGTAAAGTCTTCACTAGGAAACGGGAATTTCTTAAAATGACTTCTGAGTGTTTGCACAGCACGTGAACACATGATTACAGGGGGGATTACTGGATTAAGGTATTGACAGTTGGCAGCCTTAAGGCTACAGATAAAACGAACTCCATTTTCTATCCATAAAATCACATTTTATCCTTACCCACATACAAACAACACCGACTATGTAAACTATAAAAGGAATTATTTTAGGAATTACTATTGTCACTTAAATATGTTCATCATAGAAAACAAAACAATAACAAACAACAACAACAATTTCACATATGTATGAAAGCAAGGTAATATAATTTAATATCACAAATATGTTTGTGCTGTCTGATTAACCCCTGAGGCTGCAGGAGGAATTCTTTTAAATGTACTAAGACTTGTTCATGGTAATTACAGAATGAAAACTTAGGTTGTAGGATATTCAGAGCTGTCCACAAATATATTGGGTATATCTTGATATAATTTAGGTATTATACCAAATGAAATTATGTTTGTTTGAGAACTATAAGAGACCTTGTTTGCTGCCTGCTGCTTTTTTATATATGCAAATCTTTATACATTACAGAACAACCTAGCTGCCTTCCACAATCCCATAAACGCTTTACTGTTTTATGAGATGTTAGTAATAAATGTGATTGATGACATTTTTACAATTGCCTATTAGAAACACACTATTTTTGTGATTAAATACTTATGGATAACTCAGTTCTAAACCAAGATGTTGCAAGCTAAAATCCGACTCGAATGCCAAAGTATTTGTTTAATCTAGTGCTTAAATTTATTTGCATGCTTACTTTAGATGGTATTTTTTTCTTGCAGTTTACAGAGATTTTGCATTTCAATCAATTGCAAACATTTCAAAAATACTGCCATTGTGGCCTGGGACAGAGAAATAGCTTGAACACACATGCACACACAGTCACAAGGGTGAATAGCTATAATTATGTTGGATAGCATCCAAGAAATCAGCTATTCTGTTTAAACTCACCACCTCTTCAAATTCATGAACACCTCAAGCAAGCATACTGTAAATTAGTTTTAACACTAAAAATTGGTGAACTTAGTAGTGTAGTTTATTGACAAATTTTATGTTGCTATTATCTTCCAAACATATTAAAAAAGATGAACATTGATAATAGAAAATTAAGCATAATTTTTCAAGTACAGCTTTACTCTTTAATATTTACAAACTCCATTGGCTTAATGTAGTAAAAGAAGTTCACAAAAATATAAAAATGAAGTCTTAAGAGAGACATCAATCAAATATTTTAAAATTTATTTTTGCCATACACTTTTAAAGTATGTTTATCTATTTTGAAGTTAACAACACATTATTAAGTATGGTCAACATGTAGTGTAAAAATTACCAGAACTATTCCTCCTGTCTAGCTAAAATTTGCAGCCTCGACTAGGATGTCTGCCTTTATAAACCACCCCCTTACTGCAAGACTACTTAAAAATTAAAAGAATAGCATATATTCCTTGTACAAAGGGTTGCGTTTGTACAAGGGATATTTCAAACAAGGATGTCTCATGCATTTGCTACATTAACTCTCTATTCCTCTCCTACTCACTTTTCCTTTATCTGGCTAGTAATCTATTTATTCTCACTCCCCTTCTTGTCATGCATATGTTTTTATATGGACACACACATACACATAAAGAATAGATTTACATTTATGAGAGAAAGTGTGTGACATTTGTATTTGAGTCTGACATTTTCTTAACATGGTGATCCATCTAGTTTCCTGTAAATAATACAACTGTGCTCTTTTTCTATGTCTGAATGAAGTTCTATTATGTATGTATAACATAGCTTTTTTTTTTCTCTATTCATCTGTTGATGAACACCTAGGTTGGTTCCTTAACTTGACTTTCCTCAATAGTGAACAACAACAGTGAACAACAAAATTATAAGCTAACTTGCTTAATAACTTAGTTATTTTCCTAGACCACTCTCAGACTTTTGTGGGATATCTCTGTTTCGGAGTGCAGTAGATATGAAACCCTACTCTGCCAGCTGAGGGGACCCATACCCATACCCCCCACACACGTACATATGCATAAATAAAAATGATCTTTAAAGTATGATGTTATATAGTCACACAGACACACAAAATATCCTTGAGTACATCTGATAGAAGATGTGTAGAAGCTCACTCTGAAGTCATTAAGCAGTACTGAAAGATCAAATGACTAATTAATGAGATAACATATATACCCTTATATTTAAAATACTATATTGGTGTCAGTCTTCACTGCCAGGTTATCCAATAATTTGCTGTAAAGGATACAAGATTCTACTGAGTTTAGTTGCTGTTGTACATATTTTTAAACAGAACATAAATTTTATGGGAAAACAATATAGATCCATAATTTGTTATGGAATGATAAAAGGAGATAGAGCTGAAGTAAATAATTTCCAGATATCTAGACCCACAGTTAGGCTCCTGTAACTTATGCCTCACATAGATCAACCCAAAAAGCTAACAAACTGATCAACTGAGGACAAAGAAATGCGTGGACAAAGTACAAATATTTTGTCACAAGACTTTCAAATTAAATGGTATAAAAGTAGTCTTTTAAAGGCTATTAGGAAATATCAAGAAAATACGAAAGAAAATTATTATCTTAATTCTTACTTTACACCATAATACTCATTAATTTCCTAGCAATTGATGACTGAAATGTTGTTTTAGGAAAGACTCATAGAAGAGCTATGATACCAGAGAAGGTAAAACCTTCTTTAATTAAAATTCTCAAATTTTAACTATAAGCTAAAAACCAAAATCACTATTAATATAGTCTGCTTATGAAACTAAGCTGTAACATTATAATAAGCCAACCTGCACAGATAAACAATGTTCCCAGCACACATATCCAACAAATGATTCACTGGTAAGTATTCATACAAATAAATGGGACTAAGTTAATCAAATTATGAAAAGATAATTTTTCTTGATTTCTTGCCAAAGAATCATTAGAAGGTCAATGGAATATCAGCATACCTCTCCAATCTTAAATTCCAAAGTCAGGAAACAGTCTTACTGAAGATGTAAATTAAATGAAGATTCCATATATTGTTTGTATCAGTGTATATCAGTTCATTTACTTCTATAAATTAAACATAAACATTTCCTATGACCCACAAAGTCCACTCATAGCTATATCAACAAATACTACTTTAATAGTGCTATCTAGTGGCTCATAAATTAGCTAAGTATAGGATGCAGTCGTTTTTAGAGCAGCTGTTAACAATGAAAAAAATAATTTTCATTAGAAGAAAAAATAATGAAGCTCTTTATTTTTATTACTTTATTAGGATATAGACAATAAAAAATTTCCAGAGATGGGGATCTAAAAGGCTGAGAATCTTTGAGAGTTATTTTCGGTTGTTTTTTTTTTTTTTTAAGATTTCTACTGCATTGGAGTCTGATCAAGTAAATGAATTTAGGCTATTGTCCAAGTATAATTAATATAGCTGCTGCCATGAAAATGTCCCATCCAGAAATCCTGATGCCGAGAGCATGGTTGACTTCAATACTTTCAGCTCCACTTGGGATTTCCTGCAATGTTTTCAGCAGCCATGCTTCCCACAGGCAGCTTCCAGCTCATAGGAGCACAGCAGGGCTATCAGCGTTGACTCATTACTGCCAGATGGAGGCTCTCCTAGTGCATGACTTTGGTCATCAGCGTAAGTAAAGCTGTCTTTGAATTTCAGTGCCGCCTAACACTCTTAGGCAAATGTCACTTTGTTCTTTTGTTTTCACAGGTACCCATGAAGGCAAATACATAACTTAAGGAAAACGAAAAATTGTTTAGAGAGCAAATTCTCTGGGTCTCTACAGAAATAGAAAAAAAGAACGACAACAACAATCAAACAAAAAAAACCAACAATAAAAACCCTTAAAATAAAACCAAAAAAAACTATCCTAAAATTCACAAGGAGCCATAAAAATTTCCAGATAATCAATGCAGTTCTGAGCAAAAAGACCAATCCTGGAGGGATTACCATTCCAGATTTCCAGATATATTACAGGGCCACAGTAACAAAACCAAACAAGCTATATGGTGTTGCTAAAAAAAGAAAAAAGATATTTAGAACAATGGGACAAAGTTAAAAACTCAAATATGAGCACATTTAAGTTCAACCATTTAATATTTGATAAAGATACCAAAAACATGCTGGATGAAAGAAAGCCCCAATAAAGACCACTGCTAGGAAAACTGGATGCCCACAAGCAGAAGGATTTGGATTTATTTTGTTTTTTTTTTTATTTTTATCACAGTTTTTTTTAAAAATTAATTTGTTTCGTGTAGTGGCATTTCACTAGTATTTAATAAATAAAACTTGTCTGAAGATGAGAAGAGTAAACCAGCCACACTGGCTAGCCTTATTAACCAGGCAGCAACAATAACACACACTTTCAGTCACAGTAGACACACTAATTTACCATAGAAACCAGGCAGTAGTGGTGAACACCTTTATTCCCAGAATTAGAGAAGATTATGGAATGGGAGGAGACAGCTCTCAGGCACAGTCTCATTCTCAGATTCCTGGAGGCAGCATGGCCCATTTTTTGGAATGAGGTTCAAGTAAGAGCCAGAGGCTGAGACTACTTTGCTTTTCTGGTCTTCAGGTTGAACACCAATTTCTCTCTCTGAGTCTTTATTATTAATTATTATTATTAAGCATGCTTCAGTTTTAATATTAATTTTGTAGTTTGTGGTTTCCTTTTGAGAGAGAGACAGAAAGAGCATAATAATTTTGGATAGTGATGTTGATGTGATCTAGAAGAATTTGACATAGGGGAAATCATGAGCAAAATATTGTCTGAAAAAAGTTTAGGTAAAAAATAATTTTCATAAAAATGAAATTAAACCTACTTCCCTCCCCTTGCACAAAAACTATATCTAATTGTATCAAGCCCAAGTTTGAAACCTCAGACACTGAAACTGCTAGAGGAAAATATAGGTAGTACTCTCCATGATGTGGGTGAAGGAAAGGATTTCCTGCATTCTTGGGTAACAGAGTCCTATTAAGGCCTATTATAAACAAGTGGGATGTTTTATAACTAAGGAAACTTCTTCACAGCTAAAGAAACAATAGAATGAAGAGGACTCTCACAGAATGGGAGAGAATCTTGGCCCGATAGTCATGTGACAGAGAATTAATATCCAGATATATAAGTACTCAAAAACAATGAGTCAAAACAAAACAAAATAATAACAACAAAAACCATAAAACAAATGACCCGTTTTAAAACATGGACCTGTGATCTGAACAGAAAAATTTCAAGAAGTGAATATATGGCTAAGAAATATCTCAAAATATGTTCAGCATCCTTAGAAACTAGAAGAAAACAAATCAAAACAAGTGAGAGATTTCATTTTACCCCAGTCAGAATGGCAATGATTCATGAAACAACTTTTCCTCAGGGGTCATTGGCCACCGGCCCACAAGGGTGAAAGGAGCAGAAGCCCCATGCAGGGTGTGGATGGCAGTGAGTATGAAGGGAAGAACTTCCAGGAGTCAGCTTCAGAGAGATAGCTCATTTTCTTTTGTTCCGGAGGTAAGGTATATAAAGGTTCTTAGGGTTACAAGTGGGAAGGCTGATTGGTCATAACAGCCATGATGCTTATGAACCACAACAAGGACCCACATGGCCAGATAATCCTAAGGGTACGGCATTGGAAATACCTTAGTGATAACTAATTGCTCTCTAATTGGACTTAAGACACACTCAGCAAGAGGGAAATCATGCCTGGCACTGGCAACCTAGCCAACTATTCAAGGCTAGTGAGGTCACAGATCCATACTTCTATGATGGAGGAGGGTCATCTGTCTATGTGTTACTTTCATTATTAATAAAGATACTGCCTTGGCCCTTTAATAGGATAGAAAATTAGGTAGGCGGAGTAGACAGAACAGAATTGTGGGAAAAAATTGTAGGAAGTAGAGTTGGGGAGACGCTTCAGGCAGTCGAGATAGTGAGTTGCCATGCTCCTCTCCAAGATGGATGCAGGATAAGATCTCTCCTGGTAAGCCACACCTCGTGGTGCTATATAATTTACTAAATATGGGTTAAAGCAAGATATGAGAATCAACCAATAAGAAGCTACAGATAACGGGCCAGGGGCCAGGCAGTATTTAAATGAATACAGTTTCTGTGTAATTATTTCGGGTGTAAGGCTAGCCTGCGGCCGGGTGGCGGGATGCAGCCCCGCAGCTTCCTTCTACACTTCTACTTTGTTAAATCAGTACAGTGTCTAATTGCATTGTAAATATTTGCTCTTACACCCAGATAAGTGTAGCTCTCACTTTGTCATAAAACTTCTCTTTGTAACAGGTGAAGACCATGAAAGAAAATCAATGCCAATCAAAATGCACAGTTGTGGAGCCCAGACAGGAAGGATATATTTACAATACAGCTCCCACACCTAAGGTATAAGGATCACTGTGAAAGTACAGCTGGAAAGATTGTAAGGGCCAGAACAGGAAGTTTGCTGTGAGATTGTGTCTTCTAAGAATGTCATCAGCTATATCCACAAAGTCTCAACAATATGACTGCTTAAACATCAGCTGAAAAAGGACAACAATAGACATGCTAACATGGATGTGGGAAAACCCAAGAGGTCTTAACCATAGGCAAAAAAACTAGAAATAATTAAGGAATGCTAAGAACAGAAGAAATAGTCTTCCCCAGGGAGGAACACACTGATTGATTATTTAATTCCAAATACTTTGAAAATATGTACAAGCAGCATTGTACAGATTGAGAAGTTTGTGCTATATATTCAGTAATATACATATATACATATATACATGTTGCAGGGAGCAGCTGCTTGTTCATCCAGGCTACTCAGAACCAAAATAATTACACAGAAACTGTATTCCTTAAATCACTGCTTGTCCCATTAGCTCTAGTTTCTTATTAGCTAACTCTTACATCTTAATCTAACCCATTTTTATTAATCTGCATATCGCCATGTGGCAGTGGCTTACCTGCAAAGATTCAGCATGTTTGATTCTGGCGGCTCCATGGTGTCTCTCTCGCTCTGCTCTTCTATCTCCCAGCATTCAGTTCTGTCCTCCCTGCCTACCTAAGTTCTGCCTTATCAACAGGCCAAGGCAGTTTCTTTAGTCATTAATGGTAATGACAGCACACAGAGGGGACTCCCACATCATATACATATATTTGTATGTATATTTCACAAAAATTAATTTAAAAAGAGGCTGTGGGTTTAAAAAAAGCAAAGAGCAAGGAGGGGTATATGGGAGGTTTTGCAGTGAAAAAGGGAAAGGAAAATGATGTAATTATATCAATCTCAATAAGTAAAAGAAATAATTGAAAATCCTTAATATACCTTTTATTAACTTTTTATTATTTAAAACAAATTTTAAATTTAAGTGTATTATGCTCATATTCTTCCTCACTGCAAGTCCTTCCAGATTCTCTCCCCATCCCTACCCATGCATCTTTAAGTTCTTTCTCAAAAAACCCCTCCAAAAATCTAATACAACAATAAAACCTCCCAAACCAAGAAAACAAAGTAAAACCACACACAAAAGAGAAAAACAGAACCATCAACTGTAGCCAAATAAAAACATTCCACATCCATACCCCTCCCACATCCACTGGTTAGGTCTATTCTATTTCCCCTTCACAGCATCCCTGCTTAAGCCCTCCTTGTTACTTAGCCTCTCTGGGTCTGTGGATTGTAGCATGTTTTTCCTATACATTATCACTAATATCTACTTATGAGTGAGTACATACTGTATTTGTCTTTCCCAGTCTGAGATACCTCACTCAGGATGATCTTTTCTAGTTCCATCCATTTGCCTGCAAATTTCATGATGCATTTGTTTAAATAGCTGAGTGATAATCCATTGTGTAAATGTACCACCTTTTCTTTATCCATTCCTCAGTTGATGGACATCTGGGTTGTTTCCAGTTTCTGTGTGTTATGAACAAAATTGTTGTGAACATAGTAATGCAATTGTCCTTGTGGTATGGTGGAGCATCCTTTGGGTATATGCTAAGGATTGGTGTAGCTGAGTCTTGAAGTAGATCAATTCCCAATTTTCTGAGAAACTACCATATTGATTTCCAAAGTGGCCACACAAGTTTGTACTCTCACCAGCAACAGAGGAGTGTTCCTCTTGCTCCACATCCTCTCCAGCAAGAGCTGTCACTTGTGTTTTGTACTGCAGCCATTCTGACAGCTGTAAGATGTGTTCTCAGTGTCAATTTGATTTGCATTTTCCTGATGGCTAAGGATGTTGAACATTCTTTAAGTGATTCTTAGAGATTTGAGATTCTTTTACTGAGAATTCTCTTTTTAGAACTTTATCCCATGTTAAAAATTGGAGAATTTGGTTTTGTGATGTCTAGTTATTTGAGTTTATATATATATATATATATATATATATGATATTAGCCCTCTATCAGCTGGGGGAATGGTGAGGATCTTTCCAATTCTGTAGGCTGCCATTTTTGTCCTTTTGACAGTGTCCTTTACCTTATAAAAGCTTTCAGTTTCATGAAGTAAAATTTGTTGATCTTAGTGCCTACATGATTAGTGTTCTGTTCAGTTTCATGAGGTTTCATTTATTAATTGTTGATCTCAGTGCCTGAACTACCAATGTTCTGCTCAGGAAGTTGTTTCCTGTGCCAATGTTGTCAAGGCTATTTCCTACTTTCTCATCTATTAGGTTCAGTGTAACTGGGTTTATGTTCAGGTCTTTGATCCACTCGGACTTGAATTTTGTGCTGGGTGATAGATGTGGATCTATTTGTATTCTTATATGTGCTGACATCCAGTTAGATCAACACCATTTGTTGAAGATGTTTTCTTTTTTCCATTGTTTAAATTTGGCTTTTTTTTAAAAAAAGACAATTATCATATGTACTCACTTATAAGTGGTTTTTAAACGTAAAGCAATGAAAACCAGCTTACAAATCACAATCCTAGAGAACCTAGACAACAATGAGGACTCTAAGAGAGACATGCATGGATCTAATCTACATGGAAAGTAGAAAAAGACAAGATCTTTTCTTTCTGAGTAAATTTGGGAGCATGGGGACCATGGGATAGGGTTGAAGGGGAGGGGAGAGGCAGGGAGAGGAGCAGAGAAAAATGTATAGCTCAATAAAATCAGAAGTTCTTTTATTGTAACAGATTGTTTTAGCTATCCTGATTTTTTTGTTTTTCCATTTGAAGTTGAGTATTGTTTTTTCAAGGACTGTAAACAATTGTATTGGAACTTTGATGTATATTGCATGAAGTCTGTAGTTTGCTTTTGGTGAGATCATCATTTTTTACCTTATTAGTCCTTCCAATCTTTGAGCATCTTTGAGATGGAGATCTTTTCATCTTCTGATATTTTCTCAAATTTCTTTCTTCAAAGACTTGAAGTTATTGTCATACAGGTTTTTCACTAGCTTGGTTAGAGTTACTCCAAGATATTTTTTTTTTATTATTTGTGGCTCTTGTGAAGGGTGTTTTTTTTTCCCCATGATTTCCTTCTAAGCCCATTTATTATTTTTATGTAGGAAGGGTACTGGCTTTTTAAAAGTAGTTTTGTTTCCAGCCACTTCACTGAATGTGAGCTCCCTGGTAGAATTCTTGGGGTTGCTTATATATATATATATATAAACATATTATCTGCAAATGGCAATACTTTTATTTCTTTATCTCCAATTTGCATCTCATTAACTTCCTTTAGTTGTCTTATTGCTCTGGCTAGAACTTCGATTACTATACAGAATAGCTATAGTGGACAGCCTTATCTTGTCACTGGTTTTAGTGGAATTGCTTTGTGTTTCTCTCCATTTAGTTTGATGTTGGCTGTTGGTTTGCTGTATACTGCCTTTCTTATGTTTTGGTATATACATTGTATTGCTGATCTCTCCAAGACTTTTATCATAAAGCAGTGTTGTATTTTGTCAAGGACTTTTTCATCATCTAATGAGATGATTATGTGGTGTCTCTGATATTCTGATTGGTGTGGCCTGCAACTGTTCTTCTGACTTATGTGGCCTGTACATGACTGTTGGAAGGCCACTGGGATTGGGGACAGGGCCAGGCTCTGTGGCAAGTGGCATGCTGGGAAGCTGTTAGCTGACAAGGGTCTTTGGTAAAAGAATCTAGCATGTTGGTCAGTTCAACTGGCAGGTGGGACAATAACTTCTTCTTCCTCTTCTGATTTGTGTGGGCTATACCTGAGTGAAAAAAAAACTGTATTAAAGGGTTTCAGCATTAGGAAGATTGAAGGTTGAGAACCATTGCAGTAACCTGGAGGCAGGAGCTGATATAGAAGCCATGGAGGGGTACCGCTTCCTGACTTTCTACACAAGGCTTTAATAGAGAACCCAGGATTATCAGTCCAGACATGCTGTCACCCAGAATGGCTTGGGCTCTCCTCCATCAGTCATTAATTAAGAAAATGTCCTACAGGCTAACATACAGATGAATCTTATGGAGTCATTTTCTCCACTGGGATTCCTTCCTCTCAGATGACATTAGCTTGTGTCAAGTTGACATAAAAGTATCCAGCACACAAATCCCTAATGAGTTATTGTGTAACTCAAGTATAACCAGTGATAAGTGCTAGTAAGGATGAGAAAAAGGAAAGAGAAAACATACATATGTTAGCATGAGTATAAATTATCTAAGTCATAATGGACTATAACGTGGGTGTTTCTCAAATTTCAAAAAGCAGACAATGGTATGTCTTAGTGATCTTACTACCGAGTAGCATCTGTTGAAGAGACAGCTGTGCTCCTATGTTCGCTGAATCACAGTTCACAGAAACCAGGGCTTAGCATCAACCTCTTTCCATCCAATGCTAAGTAGGAAGAAAAGTACAAATACACAGTGGAGTAACATCCATATGTTAAACATGACAAAATGCAATCCTATGAAGCAACATGAATGGGAATCAAGGGTACTATGCTAAAGGAAATATGTGAAGTGTTGATATATGGAATATGGATAAATTATTTTCATGAAAGGCAGAGTAGCATAGTAATTACCAAAACTTGAGTGTTTCAGTGTTTGTCGTGTATAGAAATTATTTCACAAAGGGCATATATATATATATATATATATATATATATATATATATATATATATACTAAAGTTAGGTTTTAATTATAACTGCCAGGTCTAGAGATGATGAGTATTGATTTAGTAAATACTTTAAATATCCTAAATTTTACTGTCTCAGATTCCCAATAGATAGATATGAAAATATGGTGTATGGAGAACACAATAACCACACCTATACCTGACCCCACAGGTTGTTCTGTAGCTACCAGTGACTGGAAATGGACAGTCTTACTGCAATTTTGAACATAGATCTAAAATTCAAGCAAAAGTTTGGGTTGACCAATCATAGGCTGTATTTCTTCTGAAAATGAGCATTCTCCTCCAGACTTCATTATTTATTTGCTTCCAAATTCTGGCAATGTTTTATAACATGTCAAAAAAGGTAATTTGTAAAATGATGATTATTTTTTTAAGTAGACTTGCCATTTAACAGAAAATGTTACATTCTTAAAAAGTCTGTCACTCTATTCCACTTCATGTGTGATTCATCTCCTGGACTTTATCAGTTCACACTGTTCTAGCTCTTGACTTTTATCTACATAGCGAATGATGGAAAATAATTATAATTATCTCTGAAACCATAAAACCTTGGCTCCTGGATGAAGGAAAATTTATGAAAACAAGTGTTCCTAAGCATTTTGCTTAATGCATTGAGATAAAGTTACACTTACCAGAGTCACATTACAATGTCCAATTAGCCAGATCCTTAGAACTTGAAAATCAACGTTGTCTTCACAGGGCTTATTGCTGGAAATATATTGACTTAGTAATAATTAATGAAAAGCAAGCCTTAGTAGGCAGTACAGACTAGCTATTTCACAGAAGATTAATGACTTTCCAAGGGAAGAGAAAGTCAGCATGAAGGTAAAATCAGGGCAATGGCAGAACAAGTTCTTACAAACATCCAGCCACCGCTCCAGACTTTATTGCTCAATCTGGTCAACATCTTCCTCTGAGGACACGAGAGCTGGAGGACTGCTACTCTCCGCATTGGTGCTCTCCCGGCATTACAACAAATTTGGATTCTTGCAACTTCATTACCACCCATTTTTATGTCTTAGCTAGGACGTGGACTTGCCCATAACTTCATCATATTTCAGTTATTTTATTATACATCAAGCTCCTCTGATAAAATATAACACTGAATAATTTCCTCTACATTTATTGCCTCTGTCACAAGCTAGGCAGCTAAAGGAAAATGCCCAAAGAATTTTGCGTGTTCTTATATGAGAAACTGATAGTATATAAATATTTATACCGTTGTGATAAGTAGTGCAATCTGGCGGCAATCCAACAAATCCAGACATAGCAGTTGAATCAAAAACAGCAATAGTATAACTGGGTAAGTGTCTGCATCTATATGAGACTGAGGAACACAGTGCTCATGTTCTGTAGGGCACTATTTTTTTTCCAAAATATTAGACTGTAAACATTTGGTGAATCTGCAAATGTCCAAAAACCGAAAACAACAGGAACAAGCAAACAAAAATCCCTACCCATATTATTTGCTTATTCTGATCTCTAATGTCAATTTGCTTGATAAGAAGCACACATTAGATAGGCTGCTAAATATTACTCCTAGAACCTATTACTAGGAAATACAGATTTCCGAAATTTAATTCCCCAAGTTAATGAACCTAGTAAATTTCGTCTGATGTCTTCCAAGTTATTATGGTAAATCTCTGTCAATTTATTTGTATATGTACAAATTTGTTGACATTTAAATTAATCTTGAAGAAAATATGTATCATCGTAGAAATGTGTTATTTATAGTTCTTATACAAGAGGATCCTTATTAAGCTTCATTCATTTGCTGATTCAAAATGGAAAAAAAAACCAATTAGCTCAGTGTGTTTTGCTTTATATATATGCTAATTTTGTGCAAAATGTTTTTTTTTCCTTTTTGAATTAGGGCATTCCAATCATGTGTATGACTGGCTACCCCCTAAATGAGCTTCTCATTCCAAATGCTAGACAAACACTAAAGGTTAATGTCTTGGTTTATTTTAGTTGTCTCACTGACTGGTCAGTGTGAGTTGTGTCGAGGCAGAATATCGTGGTCGAAGTTTGAGTAGAGCAAATGTTCATACTCAGGATGCAGAGATTGGTAGGAAGGGGGCCAGAACACAAAATGTCTCTTTAAGAGTACACCCCTAGTATCTTAATGAAGGGGCACCTGCTAATGTTTCTCATGTCTTACGAGATGGCACCACAAACTTGCACCAAAACTCTCTGCACATGAGCTTACTGGAGAAAGTTAATATTGCAATGATAATATTCTGTCCAACATCCAAAGGCTCACGCTCATCTCATAATTCAAAATTTATTGATTTTATACCCAAGTATCTAAAAGGTTTTTCACACTGCAGCACTAGATTATTTAAAAGCCAAACTCCAATGTTTTTTTTGAGACAAAATACAGACAGACTTCTAAAGTCTTTTTTAAAAGGAAGTTATATTTCTAATATAAAGGGGCTAAAGTGAACATTCTCATTCCAAAAGGGAGAAGTAGGGAAACTTAATGGAGAATGAGACTAAAAACCAGAACAAAACCAAGACAAACGTTGATTCCTGTAGCTGCATGGCCTATATATGACACGTGTTGACATGATGTGACTCCATAGGCTTTGAGATCCTCACCCTAATGCCTTGCTGTCTACAAGTCGCACGCCTTTGCTTTTTCTTCTTTGAGCTCTTCTATGTAGTTGTTTCATGTCCTTAAAGTCTCTATCATCCTGGATGGCTCCCATATATCATATTCCTTACCTTCATAGCTTCATGCATGAACATGTAGAATAGTCTACCTTATAATTCTTGGTCTTCTTTGCTTTTCTTTGAAGTGTGTGGGGAAGCAGCCATGAACCTATAAATCCTACATTCTGCATACTTGCAAAACCTGTAACATGTAGACGATGCCAAAGTCTGCTACTAGCTTGAGCAGGAGCTAGGCCTCCATGGTCCACAATTTCATTGGCCTATGAGTGACTTGCTGACCATGGGCATCACTGAGCCAAGAATCTCTGTATCAGGATATTGCATTCTTTGAGTATATGCTGCGGAGTGATGTATATGGGCCATGTGGTAGATATGCTTTTAGCTTTTTGAAAATTCTTCATGCCAATTTCCATAATGGCTACATTCACCAATAGTGAATGGGGCTCCCATTTCCCCATTTCATCACCAGCATCCTTTGTCACTTCCTTTCTTGAACTTAGGTTTTGCTGACTAGGGTAAGATAATATCTTAAAGTAGTTATACTTTACATGTGCCTGGTTGCTTAGAACACTGAACATCTTTTAAGATATTTCTGGCCATTTTTATTTCTTCTTTTAAGAGTTCTCAGTTCAGATGCATAACCATTTTTATTGAGTCTTTTTTTATTTGAGCTTTGTAATTTATTGTATATATGTTTACTGATCCACATGTGGTGAAAATGTTCTTCCCAAAGCTCTCTCTTTTTAAGACATTGTCTCACTATGTAGTCTTGGCTGTGTCGAATTCACTATGTAGACCAGAGTAGCTTCAAACTTACAGACATCTGCTTGTCTTTGTCTCCCAAATTCTGGGATTAATGACAGGCACCAACAATGTAAGAGTCAAAGAGAACAGAGGACACGAGAACAGCCCCTTTGAATCAACTGCTCAAGGCTCATATGACCTCACAGGAACTGAAGCAGCAAGGACAGGGTCAGCAGGGGTCTTCTGGGTATTGATTATAACTTTCAGCTTCGTATTTTTATAAAACTTCTGAGTGTGCAAATGTCTGTGTCTCTGATTCTTGTACTTTCTCTTGGTGTTATTTTCCTTCTATTGGCTTTCCTTTTCCAACTTCAATGTGATTTTTTTGCTTTGTCTTATTATATTTTGTTTTGTTATGTTTCATTGTTACATTTTATAAGCCTATTTTCTTTGTTTTGTTTTTTTACAGTGAAAAATCCAGCACAATAGAGACTCTATAGATGTGTTCTCATCAGTGTTTCCCAAGCCCCATGGTCAGTAAATGAGAATAACTGTCTTCAGTTATGAAGCAGACCTCATCTCTGTCCTTGTTAATGAAGCTTGTTCTTTTCTATGAGAGGCAGTAAGGGAATGGATTTGGAGGAGACGGAATGTTGAGAGGAACTGGGAGGAGTAGAGGGAGGGGAAATCATAGTCAGAATATGTTGTATGATAAAAGAAACCATTTTCAATAAAAGAAAACAGAAAGAGAGAAAATGTTTGTTTAAGAGCCATAGTCTATGCAACAAATACCTCAGTGCCATGAAAGAAAACTAGTCAGACGGATCAAAGAGACACAGGAAACAATCTAGAACATTAGCTGTGGTTTCCTTTCAGAACTTGAAACTAAGACCATACTGTTGAAGACACCAAATACTTTGGGCACAGAGTTGGAGGAATCAAGGTGTATCTAACCTTGGAAACCTCTTCTCATAGCGTTGGAAGTTTTTATCCAAGCTGCCAAAGGAGAAAATAGTCCTAGCTAACTGTTATGCCTATGGGACACAATGAATGGCTCTGAAAACTATCTCTAATAGTGGAGCAGGGGCACTTTAATCTTGGGAATAGTGAACAGCTATACAAGTGGAGTTAAGGCCCATTCAATAGGAGGAAACTCATGTTTGGTACTGTAAACCTATTCATGACTGAAGAGGAAATGGACCTTAGTGGAGAACCTGCTACTTCCATTTTCCTGAACAAATATAGATCCTAACTGTATTTTAAATACCCATCCTTATATCCACAGGTAAGTGTGGCTCCCACTTCTCACTGAAGAAATTTCTTTCTGTAGCAAATGGAAGCTACTACACAGAGACATATTAGTGAAAATTTTGATAATTAGTGACTGTGGGCACTTGGTCTGAACTGTTACATATGCTATACACCTTCTACATCTAAGGCTCAGGGAACATCAACCATTGAAAAGGGGAAAGAAAGATTGTAAGATCCGGAAGACCAGGATACCTATTCCAATATAGTTTCTTTTAGATACCACCTGGATGCTGTACCTATGCAATCTCAACAATGTAGTTGCTTAAAGTCATGCTTCATAATGACCAATGGACATGCCAATGTGTATAGGAGAAAGTCCATAAGCTCCCATCATAGATGAAGAACTACAGATAGTCAATGGCTTCAGAGTGAGGAAGAATCTTCTTTCAAGTAACTCTCCCCCTGATAGGTTATCCAATCCCATGTGGACAACTCTAAATGTATGTACATATGAGGAACACTAAGTGGACCAAATAGCATATCTACATATATACATACATAAATCATATGTGTGCACACAATTGTTAAATACATATAATATATAGCATAAACATTAAAAGTGAAATACACAAGAATTTGAGAGAGAGTTGGGGCAGGTGGGATGAATTGGAGGTGAATGAATGAGGAATGGGAATAACACAAATACAGTGTAGTCATGTCTGAAAGGCTCAACAAATAAGGAATAAAATAACTATCATTATGGGAAAGGAAGGAAACTCTGAGGAAAGAATGATTCCTCATATCTTCCATTTTCAACAGATGGTGCAGTTTTTCTAGATTGAGAATCCTAGAGGACAAAGTTTGGAAGTGGGTAGTTTGGTAGAATATCATAGTCTAGATCTTAGATTTGAAGAATCTAAGACCAGGAGTCCAGATAAAACGTAAAGGAGTAGTGATTAAAAAAATTAAAGAGCTCCAAAAAGGGGGTTTATATCATCATTTGTGTCTCAAACCTAAAAAAGGAGATGGAAAAATGGATGTGTTAGAGTGTGAAAGGAGATAAAGTCAGGGACAATATTGATGAGAGCAGCTAATGACTAATAGCCTCAGGTAACACTATTTACCATTATAAAGCTCTAATGTCAGCGTGTGTATTTCTTCTGTACCTTCTAAGAAATGGGGTGTGTGTGTGTGTGTGTGTGTGTGTGTATGAGTGTGTCTCTGTGTGTGTGTGTTTGTGTATATGTGTTATTCTGGTCAAATATCCAGACATATATATTGCTAGAGAGTAAATATATATATAAAACACAAGAGAGTAATATATAATAATATAACATATATGATATAGAGTAATATAACCTATATATTACTAGAGAGTATATTAATAGAGAGTAATGCAAGTAAAAAGCCATAACAGTGAATGACAGGCTCTTGTGAATTTGAGCAACTTCTCTTTCTCTGCAGAATGTTGTACAGAAGTTCAGCTACAAATGATGCTTAATGATAATGAGTTCTTCTTTCTGTGAGGTTTAAGGTTCAGTGGCATCCAGACTTCTCATCAGTGTTGTTTGCTGTTTGCTGAGGCTTGTTGTTTTTCCACTTTCCACATAAACAGCTGTGCGTTCTTCTGATTATGCCTAAAAATATATGTGCATATACATACATATATACACACAAACACACTCTATAAAAAAATCCTGTTTAATGGCACAAAGAAGAAAGTTGAATTCAGTCAAATTCCTACTCAGAAAATAATCAGCATTTGTAATGATCCATGCCTCTTCTTCAGCATCACATATATGGATGTTTTATTATTGTTTTACTTTCACATCTCTCATCTTGCAATGGTTAATTTATGTTTTCAACTCAGCTTTACTGAGGAATGCCTTTATAGATGATAAGTATTACTTCTGAGTGTGTCTATGTGAACGAATCTTGTGGAAGAGATTACTATTTGAACTAATAGACCGAGATAAACCTCATTCTCACTAAAGAAAGTGGTCAGCTTCTAATCCATCAGGAACTTGGATAAAACAAAAAGGCAGGAGGGAGGTGAATCTCTCCCTCTCTGTCCCTCTTTTTTTTCTGCACTTAGACATCAGAAATATTAGTTCTCAAGTCTTCAGAACTTCCCTTGCATTGTACCAACTGCCTTTTACATTTCTCCAGTTTGTTCACAACATATTCTGGAAAAACACTCTTCACAATAATACCCAATTTTCCACATTAAATATCCTTGTAAATATCCAAGCATCATGGGGTCCTACCTTATCCTAAATCTTAACAAGGGGATAACTTAAGTCCAGAAGTCCAGCCTAGACAGTGAGTAAAGTTCTCATCGCCAAAAACCAAAAACCAAAAACCAAAAAAACAAACAAACAAAAAAACAAGCAAATGAAACAAATATCCTCCTATAGGCTAGAGTGGTGGAGCAAACAAAGCAAGCCATGGAATTCCTTCCTAACACCGAGGAGGAAATAAAGTTGTGCCTGATGTTGCAATAGTAGCATGATTATGATGATGGGAAACACTGCTCTCCGATTGGATGTGAGGCTGCCTTATAAAATTCTGAGCTGAAACCATTTGGCCATGGGCTTTTTTTGGTTGGGAGTCTTTTGATGACTGTTTGTCTATTTCTTCAGCAGTTATAAGTCTGTTTAATTTGCTTATCTGGTCTTGATGTAATTTTGTTAAGTGATATTTATCCAGAAAGTTGTCTATTTCCTTTCAGTTTTCCAATTATGTGGAGTACAGGTTTTTGAAATATGACCTGCTGATTCTCTGTATTTTCTCCATGTATGTTGTTATGTCCCCTTTTCATCTGATGAGGCTGGTTCTGATATTGTAAATCTGCTCAAGAGTCAGTGTCTGAGGATACCATAGGCTCTAAAGAGGAACCTACTACTATTAGTTTGCTAAATGAATGTGCTAACCAACTTCTAATACCTGTTCTGTATTCATGATTAGTGTTTCTCCCTGCCCTTGATGGAGAAGCTTCTTTCTGCTGAGAATTGTTAATGGAGAAGTTGATAACTGATCAAAGTGCCAACAGTAATTAAGGGCAGAGTGCATGATCCTAAGTGTGAGATCAATACATCCCCCTCTAAATATCTGGAAAGAGGGAGTGGCAAAAATGTAAAAACTGGAGGGTAAGATGCTATGCCACAATAAATGTCTCATAGACATTACATGCACATGAATTCACTACAGTGCTGGTCAGTTGCACAACAATCCACTAAACTGGGCCAGTCAACATTTCATCGTGGGTTGTGTTAAGGGGAAGGGCATATGAGATCCCTTCTTGAGGGATCATTAGCTGTCAACAGTTAATGATTGCAAGGGCAAGGGTGTGCCGTTTTATTCAGTGACATACTTACCAAAAAGTAGCTCATTCTTTAGTAATTGACCTTCAAAGCATGAACATGCAAGAAACCATAATCAAATCCAGTCTATCATATATAGGAAAAAAGGCATGTAAGTTGAAGGGAGACTTCTTGGGAAGAAGAAGATTTTCAGTGGACAAGGGATGTAAATGAGAAAAACAAAGGTGAAAATTATAAAAATATATTATATACACTACAGTATACACTACAGCACTGTCAATGTTAAATGAATAAATGAACATCTATTAGTTTATCTGCCTACCTACCATATATTTATATCAATTTATTTTGTGTCTCTATGCATCTTTAATACATTCTTTAATACTTCACTTTCTAAGATTATCATAGTCTACAAAATTGGTTTTTAAAATCTGCTAATTTTTACATCTTCTGTTTTTTATAAAATGAAAAATAAGTAGATTAATTAGCATACTTAAAATGTATTTTTCATTTAGTTTATTAACTAAGGCTATGTTTGGGTCAGTGATTAGCTTCATATATTTAGAATAAATGAAAGAATTTATTCTCCATTTTAAAACTTTATCTGATAATACAGACAACAGCTATATTGTAGCATGAACATATATCATTTGTGTAGCAACACTTATTAACCTATTTCCTGTTTGATGGGGAGTCACTTGTCTCATTTTTCAGAAATAATTACAAATATCTACATTTATGAAAAATAACCTTATGTTTTTTAAAACTTTGGATAGAGTCTCAGAAGATATATTGCTCAAATGAGGATCAATTATTTTTTTCAAAACATTTTTAGCAATTTATTCTTCTACCAGCAAAGTTTGAGAGTCATGATAAGCAGCAGGTATTATGACTTGACTTAATTTCTCTAATATGAATGAAATGATTGTCACTCCAATTTAGATTTTCTCACTATTAGTGAAGTAGAGCATCTTGAAGTTTTTCTCAAAAGTTTTCTAACTTATTTTATTATTTATTAATAATTCATTCATTTTATTTATATATTTAATTTTTTTGAATATGCATTGGTACTCATCCAAAATAATGACTTATATTATTGCCTTTTAGTAAATTATCTGTAATCCACTCTGTTAAAATATTTATTTTATATGTCAATTTTCCATGTACATTATTATGTGTTTATAGATCTAAAATAAACATGTTTACCTTATTATCTTGTTTCAATGTATTTTTCTAAAATTGGCTAAAATCAAAAACACCAATGATAGCCTTTGCTGGAGAGGTTGTGGAGTAAGGGGTACACTTATCCATTGCTGATGGGAATGCAAACTTGTGCAACCACTTTGGAAAGCAGTGTGGAGGTTTCTCAGGAAATCTAGAATCAACCTACCCCAGGACCCAGCAATCCCACTCTTGGGAATTTACCCAAGAGATGCCCAATCATACTACAAAAGCATTTGTTCAACTATGTCCATAGCAGCATTATTTGTAATAGTCAGATCCTGGAAACAACCTAGATGCCCTTCAGTGGAAGAATGGATGAAGAAACTGTGGAATATATACATATTAGAGTACTACTCGGCGTTAAAAAACAATGACATCTTGAATTTTGCATGCAAATGGATGGAAATAGAAAACACCATCCTGAGTGAGGTAACCCCGGCCCAAAAAGATGAACATGGGATGTACTCACACATAATTGGTTTCTAGCCATAAATAAAGGACATTGAGTCTATAATTCGTAAAAAATCCTAGAGAAGCTAAATAGGAAGGTGAATCCAAAGAAAAACATATAGTTATCCTCCTGGATATTGGAAGTAGACAAGATTGCCGGACAAAAAATGGGAACTTGGGGGTGGGGTGGGATGGGATGGGGGGATGGAGGAATGGGGAGAGTGGAGGATGGGAAGAGCTTGGGGGAATAGGATGGTTGGGATATAGGAAGGGTGGATATGGGAACAAGGAATTATATATCTTAATTAAGGGAGCCATTCTAGGGTTGGCAGAGACTTGACTCTAGAGGGGTTCCCAGGTGTGCAGGAAGACGCCTCCAGCTAGTTCCTTGGGCAGCTGTGGAGAGGGTACCAGAAATGTCCAGATCCTATTGCCATACTCATGAATATCTTGCATATCACCATAGAACCTTCACCTGGCGTTGGATGGAGAAAATGACAGAGCCCCACATAGGAGCACCGGACTGAGCTCCCAAGGTCCTGATGAGGAGCAAAAGGAGGGAGATCATGAGCAAGGAAGTCAGGACCGTGAGGGGTGCGTTCATCCATTGAGACAGTGGGACAGATCTAATGGGAGTCCACCAAGTCCAGTTGGAATGGGACGGATGGAACAGGGGACCAAACCAGACTCTCTGAATGTGGCTGACGGTGGAGGAGGACTGAGAAACCAAGGACAACGGTGATGGGCTTGGACTCTACAGCATGGACGGGCTCCCTGTGAGCCTTGTCAGTTTGGTTGCTCACCTTCCTGGACTTAGGGGGAGCTGGGAGGACCTTGGACTTAACATAGTGAAGGGAACCCTGATGGCTCTTTGGCTTGGAGAGGGAGGGAGTGGGGGTATGGGTGGAAGGGAGGGGAGGGAAGAGGGAGGAGGAGGGGAGGAGATGGAAATTTGTAATAAAAAATGAGAAAAAAAACAACCCCCCCCCAAAAAAAAACCCGCAAAAAAATGCAGAATAATCAGGAGAAAAAAAAAAACCCAATATTTTTGACCCATTCCTGTCTTCAATAGAAACAGTTTTGTTTTTAACGATTTAAAATTGAGCTTGTTAAGTGATTTTTGACAATCTCTCTTTCATGTAAGTGCTTGACTTCTATTGCTATGTTACTGGCCATTTTATCTGAAATGGTCTCAAATCACTTTTTTGTGTACGTTTTCAACAGCCATATTGCTGTTTCTATTGATTGGTGACCGTGGTTTATGTTGCTGGGGTTCTAATAATTCAGGATTCCTTTGTCACTCTAGAGACACCATCATTTCCACTTGTTCTGTCATCACCCATAGTTTTGGTCTAAGCATTTAGTCAGAATTTTTATTTCTGTACACATGAGATTACTTGTAGTCTTTTTTCCCTTTTTTCTCAGCCAGCTTTATCAGTGGAAATGTAGTAATGATCTTATTTATGTGTCTATTTCTTTAATGAAGTTATCTAATTCCAGAACTTTGCTCATGCAAAATTCTGAGTTTCTGAGGTACTTATACCACCAATAATTGATTGACTAAATGAATTAGTGAGATTTCCACCTATGTGAGACCACGCAGCCTTGGAAATTTTATCGTTATTGTGTATTTTCAATTGCCTTTTGAAACTATATATACATATATATATTTATATTTCTTTATATATTTATATATTTGTTTATATTATTGCCTTTTAGTAAATTATCTGTAACCCACTCTGTTAAAATATTTATTTTATATGTCAATTTTCCATATACATTATTATGTGTTTATAGATCTAAAATAAACATGTTTACCTTATTCTCTTGTTTCAATGTATTTTTCTAAAACCTCTTAACAAGATTTACATTTTATATTCTCCTTTGAAATACTCATTTTTAAGGTTTTTAAAACAGAACACATTGTCTTCTGTTCTTCTTACCCCCAATTCACATTTTTTTAAAAATTTATATTTAATTTTATTTTGGGTTTGATATTTACAATAGTAAAGCCTGTTGTCACAAAAATTTGAAGGTGTGGCATACAGTCCAGTAGTAGTGTACTCGGCCACTGTGTGAGGAACCCTGGATGGATCACCACCATCAGAAAGACATTTTTTTCTTCTTTTTTTAAATTGTTATTATTATTATTATTACAAAATTTTCACTTCCTCCCCTCCTTCCATTTCCCTTCCCCTCCCCCATTCCCCATCTCCCTCCCTCTCCAGTCCAAAGAGCAGTCAGGGTTCCCTGCCCTGTGGGAGGTCCAAGGTTCTCACCCCCCAATTCACATTTTTAAAAGCATTCTTAGTAATTTTTTCAACATCGTTTCACATGTCATATATTTACATGACCTTTTCTTCATGTATTTGATAGTTATTATTTTATTTACTCCATGTTATTTACTTTAAGAAACATGATGGTGATACCCACAGAAACAGCTGACCTGAGCTAGTGAGAGCTCACTGACTCTGGACTGATAGCAGGTGAACCTGCATAGGATCAAATTAGGCCCAAAGAATGTGGGGGACAGTTGTGAGGCTTGGGCAGTCTGAGGCCACTGGCTGTTGGACCAGGATTTATCCCTATTACTTGAACTGGCATCTTGGAGCACATTATTTTTGGAGGGACACCTTGCTAAGCCTATATATAGGAGAAAGGGCCTTGGTTTTGCCTCAAAGTAAAGTGTCAAACTTCGTTGACTCTCCATGGGAAACTTTACCCTTTCTGAGAAGTAGATGGGGAGGTGGGGTAGGGGGAATGTGGAGGAAGAGGGAGGAGAAGAGGGAGTAGGAACGGATATAACTATGTAAAATGAGAAAAGATTGTATTAAAAATTCTTAATAAAAAAGAAAAAACAACAAATTTAATTTTTCTAGATTAAAAAAATCTTTTGCTTTTGTTATTGGTTCAATATTTATAATTTCCCATTTTACTTCATTTTTTAGAGAAAGTGCTCTGTAGCCATGGGTTGTTCCAGAACTTGTACAGTCCTGCAGTAGTCTCCTAAGAGATGATATCACAAGCCTGATCCATAGTATCTAGCTCCACTGATAATCTGAGGTAAAAGAAATTAAAGAAACAAATGTAAGCAACAAGTTGGTAAGATATGAAATTCAACTATTCTCCCCCTAAAAATAACATATAGGCAATCATTGTTAAATGTTTTACAAGTTTGGAAAGCATCAACTATCCCTTAAAACTTTAAGCAACTCTATGGATAAGTAAATCAATGAAGAATTACTGCACATACACATGAAAATACATGAGACATTTGAACACAACCAGGAACTAACAAGAAGCAGTGCCCTATCAAGATAAGCCATGAACTGTGTGCCTCTCTGGCTACCAGTGGCATGCTTTGCAGGATAATCTGCAATGTTGCACCACATAGAGAACTGACAGCAATCTCTGCAGACATTCTCACACTGCCCTGCTGAGCAGCACCCTCCTTGTGCCACCTTTTGACTATACACAGAATCTCTCCCATTGCTACACACGCTCCTAGTCCAAGAGACAGTGGTGCTACACTGACATTTAGCCAAGATCCAACTGCCTTGAACACCACATCAACTATGGCTAAAGACTAGCCCTGCCATAGGCCAGAGATTCCTGGTCTATGCCTTGTGTCCATGCAACAGATTCAGGATCTAGAGAAACTCTGGTTAAGCAGGTGAAGACACTTGCTGCCAAGCTTGAGGACTTCAGTTTTTTCCTTAAGACAAATTTTGTGCAAGGAGAGAATTGATTCCCAAAAGTTTTCCTCTGGCTTTCACATATGAGAGTATTCATGTGTACACACATGCTCTCATACAAATGCATGTACACATATAAAACACTAATATTCTTCTGAAAAGCCATATGGAAATCTATTACCATAGAGGTTACAGAAATATGTACATAAATGAAAAGCATTTAAATGTAGTCACTAAAAATTGGGAGAGATAATACCTAAAATAGGCATCTTATATCACCAAATAAAGCCTCCAGTGCCAAGACTGTGTTACAACTTGTTTAATCATTAACCAAAAAAAGTCTCATTGAAAGTGGGATTCCCCTCTTTATGCTGTGAATATGTTTTATTCACTGGTTAATAAAAGAGTTGTTTTGGCCTATGGCAGGGTAGAATATAGCAAGGTGGGAAATCTAAGCAGAGATATAGAGGAGGAAAGAAGGCAGAGTCTGGCAGATGTCATGTAGCTACTGAGGGAGAAAGATGTCAGAATCTTATCAGTAAGCCACAGCCACATGACAATATATAGACTAATAGAAATGGGTTAATTTAAGGTGTAAGAGATAGTTAGAAATATGCCTGAGCCATCGGTCAGTGATGGAAGTGATATAGTTTCGGTGTGATTATTCAGGTCAGGGCATTCAGGAAACAAATGCACAGTCTCCACTTACATTCCCTGACCAAATATCACAGGTTATTGCCAAAGTTATTGGTTACTCTCCATAGCCTGGTAGTAAGGCCCTATTTCTGGAGACAGTGCTTACTTAGGTCATTTGAGAGATCAAAGCTGGTGCCCACCTACCTCTACTGCTTAGCTCTCATCATGCTGGAAAACACGTTGCATGCTACCCACTGGAGAAGGTTATCATCCGTATCACTTAGCTGCCAACTCTGACCTACAATAGTGAACTGCCTGCATGCAAGACAAATGGTGCAATAGTGGTGCAATTTTATGGAAGTAACCAACGACCTTATGATTTGTTTTCAGTCGCACTCCATGAAATAGAACCCATGTTGTGACACTGCTAAGTTGGTCAAGAACCTGAGACTAGATAGGTTGTGGGCCGAAGGGAAATCCTACTGCTATTATTCTCCTAAATGAACATAGCACTAAGATGACTCCTAATGAAATTCTGCTGTATTCATAGAGGAGAGAATTGTAAAAACCTCAGCAGAGAAGCTTCTTCTTGTACTTGAGTACTTGGTAGGAATGAAAACAAAGACCTCAAACTGAACAATGTACGGGGAGGGGGTGGAGATTGATTTCAGAGCACTTGGCCATACATGTGCTCAAATTCCTTCTTTGAATGTTTCAGTATCTATGTGGATGAGGAGGCAGAAAGACTGTAAGTACCAGATGTGATGGGTCACTCCCAGGAAATTACTGCTTCCTAACTCAATATGACAGATACACATATGAAATCACAAAGACTGTGATGTGTCTAAGACCTACACAGGCTCAAGCAAGGTAAAAATCCCAGAACAGAGAGGCAAAGGTGGAGACAATTCAAACCCCTAACCAAGAGGTTACTTTTAATTGATACTTGCTAGGAAAGTGAACATCATTTTTTCTCTAATGGAATGTCACTGGGTATATTCAACACACCGCAGGGCAGGTCCCATGCCCAATAGTAGATGGCCAAAGCAAACTTCATATTCTTTTAGTGTGTGCTCTTTTGTTTTTTATTTTGTGCTTTTATTTTTGTTTTTAAATTTTATGAGAAATATAGGTGAATGGTAGTAATAGATAGATAGATAGATAGATAGATAGATACATAGATAGATAGATGATTCAGTTATTGTCATGGGAAGGACTTAGAAGGAGTTCAGAGAGGAAAATAATATGATTAAAAATATATTCCATGAAAATGCTTAAAAATTAATTATAAAAGTATAAAACTAACCAACCAAATGAAAATAAAATCTAAAAAATTGGTTTTAATTTAGCGCTCAGGAAAATTAGATTGCCTGGAATTGAAACCCACAAATTCAAACTTTCATCATTTTGATCATGGGGAAGTTACTTTTCTTTTATAAGATAATATAATTGTATTTATAAAGATATTTGGAATAAATTGAATCATTATTGCTCACCATGCAAAATCTCAATTCCAAGTGATCCAAGAACCTCAGCATAAAATCTGATACCTTCACTATGGTAGAAGATGAAGTAGGGAAGATGCCTGAATTTATTGGCACAGGAAAGGACTTTCTGATTAGGACTCTGATAGTGTATGAACCATCAAGTAATAGTAATTCCAACCTCTTGAAACTAAAAGGCTTCTAAACAGCAAAGTAGAGAGGATTAAAAATTTTCACGAGATACACATTGGGTAGAAGGACAGTATCTAGAATATGCAATGAACTAAAAAACTAAATACAAAGAAGACAAAATCTCAAACAGCAATTGGGCCATGGGACTTTATACAAAACTCTCAAAAGATGAAATAAAAACATCTGAGAAACATTCATAGAAATATCCAATAATTTAGCTTTCTTAAAATTGACAAACTGCTTTGAGAATTCACCTTACTCCAGTCGGATTGGTTAAGATTAAAAAAAGTCATGCCAAGAAATGCTGGCAAGGATGTGTGCAAAGAAGACCATTTGTTCATTGCAGGTAGGACCACAAATTTGTGGAAATCAACATGGATTTCCAAACTGGAGACAAACCTATAACATTATCCAGCTATGCCACATCTGGGCACACACACAGAAAATTCTTTCATATCCTACTGTAGAATTTCCCTTTCACCTATGTTCATTACTGTGGTATTCACACTATCCAGAAAACAGTTTAGATGTCCACCAATGAAGAAGGTGATGTGGGATGCCTTTCTGTTGTGAATATGTGTTACTGTTATTGGTTGATAAATAAAGCCGCTTTGGGTTATGGCAAGGCAGGATAGAGTCAGGTAGGAAATCCAAGCAGAGTCAGACAGAAGCCAAGAGCCACCCAAGGAGCAAGATGCCAGAGTACCACCGGTAAGCCCCAGGCCATATGGCAATGCATAGATTAATAATAATAATGGGTTAATTTATAAGAGCTAACTAGCAATAAGTCTGAGCCATTAGCCAAACATTTGTAAGTAATATAAGCCTCTGAGTGATTATTTGGAAATGGATGTGGGTCTGGGCGGGACAGAAAAAAGCCTCTGACTATATAAGTTACAAGTATTAAAATTATACAGTGAAGTATTTTTCAGCTGTTAAGACAAACAATTGTAAAATTCACAGGTTAAAAGAAGGATTTAGAAGCAATCTAATGAATGGAATAACTCAGAACCAGAGAAACAAACAGTATATCATTTCTCTCATTCCTAAGCTTTGACTCTGCAGATGTATGAGCCCCATTTTCAATACCTGTGGTAGAAACAGCTGCATAAAAAAGATTAGAAAATGGCAATATCAATGGATATGTTACCACCAAAGAAGATCATTTAGTGGGGTCCCAGCCTACAAAGAAATACAGATGACTATTGACTCCAGGGAAAGAAGAACTAGCTTTTCTCAGGGATGAGCCCCCTTATTCATTTTCTAATGCAAAGTGGCCAGTCTTGAAAACATCTACATACAAACAGCCAATATGGACACAGTTGGTTTATAGATATTTGTGCTCACATACACACATACATAATATATGCATACATACACATGCATGTATCAATAATAATCAAAGATAAAGATGTTTTCAACTTGAGATTTGGAAGGATGATAGCTTGTAGTATTATAAAAGGTTAAATGGGAACAATAGAACCAGAATATTTAAATTGAGGTGGGAATGAGACTGCAGGGTAGGTGAGGGAACACAGGGAATGATAATAAATACTGAAGATCTTTATGAAAATCAAATGGAAACCTGCTACTGTAGAGGTTTACCTATATTTGTGTGCATCTCTGTCTTTATATAAATGGATAAAGTGGAGTTGCTCTTTAAAAGAGTGACAGTGCTCCTCCTAGACACCACAGGTCAACAAATAAAAAAGCCCAGTGCTAGGAATGTGTGACCTCTTTTGTAGTTGTTAGCCAGTGATGTCCCATAGATCCTCAACCATCACAAGTTATCGTCATTACCATTTGGCTATATGATGGTAAGATCATAATTGCTGAAGCATGGAGAAATGGAGCTAATGACATGGAGAAATCAAGCTAATACTGACTTTGGACTTTCATTCCTACTGGCTAGCTTCCTTCCTTCCCTCCTTCCTTCCTTCCTTCCTTCCTTCCTTCCTTCCTTCCTTCCTTCCTCCCTCCTTATTTATTTATTTATCTATTTATTTATTATACAATATTCTGTATGTGTGTATGTCTGCCGGCCAGAAGAGGGCACCAGACCTCATTACAGATGGTTGTTAGCTCCATGTGGTTGCCGGGAATTGAACTCAAGACCTTTGGAAGAGCATGCAATGCTCTTAACCACTGAGCCATCTCTCCAGCCCTCCCTCCCTCTTTCTTTCTTCCTTCCTTCCTTTCTTTCTTTCTTTCTTTCTTTCTTTCTTTCTGTCTCTCTCTCTCGCTCTCTCTCTTCCTTCCTTCCTTTCTTTCTTTTATCATAACATAATTTCTTTATTTATTCTATAGAATTTTGCATATTCCACTCACTTACAAGTCCCCCCCATATCCTTTTCTTACCCCTACAGTGCCCTCCAATTTTTTTTAAAAGTCAAACAAAAACAAGCAAGCAAACAAACAACTCGGCTCCCCCATCTTTTCTACCTCTCCAATACCTCTCCATTCATCTTGGTGGCATTGGGAATGAAGGTGTATAATGTAGTATACCCTTCTTTCTAATCAGTTTTACTAGCAAATGTAAATTGCAATGAGTCATTGGTCTGGTTCAAGTCCTCTGGTTTCTGGTATACCATTATCACTGAATCACTACCAAAACTCCTCCCTTTTATCCTGTGTCTACCCTGAGTAATGGAGGTCCTGAGGTATTATTCAACAAGACCAGTTCCTTCACAAGCTCCAGCATGTTCTAGACGGGATAGGGAGAAAAGTAATCATCAGTCTTACCCAATTACTGAATGAGAAATGTAACCATCAATTTTATCTATAATAATGACAGCAATGCAACAGTGTAGCAGCGGCACAAATGTTATAGAAATAACCACTCACTTCCTGACTGGAATTAAATCATACTCCACAAAATGAGACTGATACCTGGAAGCACCACTATGATTAGAATCTGTAGAAATACATCACAGGCTCTAGGGAAGAACCTACTACTCTTACACTACTAAATTGACACAGTATCAAAGTGAGTACTAATGACATTATACCCATAAATTAATGCATTCCTCAATACTAATCAGGGAAGCGTGTGCTAATAGTAGATGGTGATTAACACAGAGACAATTGTTCAAATTGGAGAGGATAAGAAATCTCAGAATGCTCAGCCCAAAATGGCATATCTATCTCATGTATCCACCACCCAAGGATTAGGGATCATTGAAGAAGAGAGGGTTAATAGAAGATTAGAGTCAGAGGTAGTGGGTGGCGACAGGAAAACAAGGTCTCCCAAAGACACTAGGGCAGCTACACATGAGAACACAGAGCAGTGTTGACTGCGCAGGCTTAAATCAGACGATTCCAGCATGGAGATGGTAGGTGATGATGGAGTCTGACATGCCTCCCTAGCTGAGAAGCCATTTCCAATTGATAGCTTCTGGGAAAGGGATAGTCTTTTTTTTTTTTTTTTTTTTTTTTTTTTGGTCTGGTCCTTGGTAAAGGCCATCTACCCAGAACATAAGGACAACACACAGTGGCCTTCATGAGCTTTTAGAAAAAGAGTCACAAACTTGGGAGGGCAGGGAAGGAGAGTTGGCATGTTGGCATAGGAGCAGTTGTGGGGTAAATTTGATAAAATACATTGCCTGAAATGCTACTGGAAGTGGGGGTGGAGAGAAGCATTTTGAGGTTAGGTAAAAACCTGGCACAAGGGAAACTCCCAGGAATTTACAAGGATGACTCCATATAAGACTCCTATCAATAATAGCAGATACGCAGTCTGAACTGACCATATCCTGTGATCAGGCAAGACTTCAAGTGAAGGGAGGGGGACACCAACCCAGCCATGTAACCTTTGACTTATAGTCTATCCTGCCTAGGAAATATATTGGGGTAAGAGTGGCCCAGAGATTGAGGGAGTGTCAAACCAATGATTAGTCTAGCCTAAAACCCATTCCAGGAGTGTAAGCCAGGACCCACAGGTTGGATGACCCAGAGGCCTAGGAGAGAAACGATCATGACTTGAGGAACAAATATCAAGGAATGATGCCCAATGATATTCTGCTAGACTCATAGCTTGGTGCCTAGCTCCATTGTCATTAGAGAGGTAAGGCACATTTTTGGGTTTCAGTCTAGTATCACCAAAATGTTTCTGAATTCACACCAATATCCAAATCCATAATTATGTACTATTTATAATCTATTTAATTTGTACTTATGATTTTTTATCTATTTTATCTATTTTATTTGTACTTATGATTCTCATACTTTAAAAAGGATCTCTATACCTCCTGAGTATCAATCTGTAAACATTCATATTGTGGCGGTTTCTCAGGAAATTCGGGATCAACCTACCCCAGGACCCAGTAATTCCACTCTTGGGAATTTACCCAAGATATGCCCAATCATACTACAAAAGCATTTGCTCAACTATGTTCATAGCAGCATTATTTGTAATAGCCAGATCCCGGAAACAACCTAGATGCCCTTCAGTGGAAGAATGGATGAAGAAACTGTGGAATATATACATGTTAGAATACTATTCAGCAGTAAAAAACAATGACATCTTGAATTTTGCATGCAAATGGATGGAAATAGAAAACACTATTCTGAGTGAGGTAACCCAGACCCAAAAAGATGAACATGGGATGTACTCACTCATAATCGGTTTCTAGCCATAATTAAAGGACATCGAGCCTATAATTCGGGATCCTTGAGAAGATAATAAGAAGAACCTCCACCTGGCGATAGATGAAGAAAATGACTGAGCCCCACATTGGAGCACCGGACTGAGCTCCCAAGGTCCTAATGAGGAGCAGAAGGAGGGAGAACATAAGAAAGAAAGTCAGGACCGTGAGGGGTGCGTTCACCCATGGAGTCGGTGGGACAGAACTATTGGGAGATCACCAACTCCAGTTGGAATGGGACTGATGGAACATGAGACCAAACCGGACTCTCTGAATGTGGCTGATGGTGGAGGCTGACAGAGAAGCCAAGGACAATGGCGCTGGGCTTTGATTCTTCTGCATAGACGGGCTCTGTGGGAGCCTTCTCAGCTTGGTTGATTACCTTCCTGGACCTGGGGGGAGTTGGGAGGACCTTGGTCTTAACATAGAGTAGGGAACCCTGATGGCTCCTTGGCCTGGAGAGGGAGGGAGGGGGTATGGTTGGAGGGGAGGGGAGGAGGAGGGGAGGAGATGGAAATTTTTAAATATAAAAAAAACCATATAAAAAATTAAAAAAATAAAATAAAAAAAGAAAAACTGCAAAAAAAAGCTTGTCTATTGAGCTTTTCCCTCTGTCTTCTTTTAACATGCTTGAAACAACTAAGTTTTTCTTTCACAAATCGGGGCTCCCCACTTTTATTTGTTCAGACCCTAGCCCATTATTGTAAAAAAATATGTTCACAGGTTTTTCTACTCTGCTGAACTGAGCTGAGGCTGATCTGAGGCCATGTCACTGGCTTACCCGAGTTCCCCCAACACAGCCTGGCTCACGGTAACACCTCCAGAAATCGCGTTACAATAACAAGTAAATTAGCACTTGAGTAAAATAAGCAGCATTTTGAAAGTGTTTCCATACTGTCTCAACGTTAGAAGCAGTTTTTATTCTTCATTATTCCAATTCTTTCTTAGTCTTGGGATGATATCCTCACTATCAGAAGAAAATGGAATCTTTCAAAACAATGGGTCTCATTCTTTGTTAAAGGAATTGGCTCAGGTTCTTTGAAAATTTCATTGCCCTATATAAATGTTTTAGGGACTCAGAAACAAAAAGATCCAGGCCTATGAAAAGTGTAATGAGTCCCAGTATAGTCATTTGTGATGGGGATTTAACTGCTTTGTTTGTGAGTCTCAGAAAAAGAAAGAGATTACCTCCATCATGTGTAAATACCCCAGAGTCAATCTAAACTCTGCCTCACCATGGAAAGGCGTCATGGGGACATCAACAAACCTGTCATCTGGTAAACAAAAAAGATGTTATTACCGCCAAATGTCCAGCTGAACAAACTGATTGGTTGCAGAGGACGTGGAACTAATAAAAATGATTATAAATGCATTTCAAAATTGAAAAAATTTCCCCACAACGATTAAAATATGTGTATGTCTATCAAATATTATTGTTGAATATCTAAGCATAAGAAATAGCAAAGATAAAAATAAAGAGGATATTCATGTCACAAATGTGAAAATATTATTTAGTTAATATTATTTCAGCATAAAAGCTCTCAGCTGTATTTTTCTTTTTCTCTTTGTTTTCAGTGTTATAATGTATTCTTTTCCCACCACTTGCTTTAACAATTTGTGAAGCTCTATTGAAATGTTTAGGAAGGATGATTCTTTCCACTCATATACCACAATACTCAGAAGTGATATGCTGTAAAGACCATAGTTAAGTGTCATAAAAATTAAAGGAAATTCATATAGTTGTCACTGACGAAAATACTAGTCAAATATCAACTGTGAAAGAAAATATTCTTACACGCATTTGTGTTTACTCAACAAATGTTTCCTAAAAGATTTTCCTTGAAGCAAAGCAATTTAATTTTCCTATTCATTTTATTCTCAGTGGTTATAAACTTAATTAGCTTTGTGTGCTTCACATTTATTTGCATTCATAATAAATTTAATCTTTTCTTAGCGCAACTTTTTGAAATCAAAATATGAACTAGAAAGATGTAAGTTTGATGAGCACAACAGGATCAGTAAGCAGTCACAGCAATGAGATGGTAATTGCTGTCTGGGTGTTTCTATTCATAGCAACAATGGGATATCATAGCTCTGTGTCCTGTAACGTTCAAAAGCACTCTGCTAGATCATTTGTTACAATGCCAATTATATTATTGCACTTGAAATTCACAGGTATTTTAACAGCATAAAGGTACTGATTAAAAAGCCAGTATCTTGCAACAGAGGCAGCATGTAGATTAGGTGATATATTTTATCAAACTCTATTATCCTAAAATTTGAAATTTAAAATGAGAGAGTTCTGAAGACTTTAGTGTATTAAAACACTAGTCCAAATAAAGAATAAAATTATGTTGGTTTTAGAAAAATAGGTACAACTAAAAACTTTCATATTAAGGGAATTTTTAAAGAAAGCCTCAAAGACAAAGATAATGTTTTCTTTAATTTGTGATTCCTAGATTTTATAAAGATAAGTAAAAGCATATATGTACATGTGACATGAACATAGAAATAAAACTGTCCTGGGGAACTGTTTAAGACACTAAGAGTAAAGGGCAAATGAGGTATAGGGTAATGTTTGGTGCTATGTACGTGTATGATAATAATCTCCCTCTATATCACAGTCTTATATAAAAAGGATACAAAGATTTAAAAACAAGATATAGTCATGGACAAGAACTTTCTGAAAAAGGTTAAAGATAGTACAAAAATGAATAAATGTATTAAACTGATTTCTAATGATAAGTCATCATACTTATAGATTAGCATATCCCTCAAACCTCATGAGGTAAACTGCTATTTGTATTAGATACTGATTAACACAGAAAAAGGAGAGTTTTAAGCCCTAAATAGGCCATCTATAGCCCATCTCCTTCTTCCGAACCTCAAGGATCCTTGTAGAGTAGGAGTCACAAGCTGATGACTACAGGAAACAGCGATTCTGGCTATCACAGGGTAACTGCATATGATAACCAACGCATTTGTGACATGTGGTGCTGTGAATGATGACAGCATGACACATGTTTTAAAAACATGGTACCTAGTTGGTGTCTGCCTCTGGTATCAAGAAGTTTGTGCTTCTTGGAGGAAATACGGCACTGAAGGTGAACTTTGTTTTGAAAGATTCTTGCAAATCTTAGCTCTTTGCTTCCTATTATGGATCAAGGTGTGAGCTTTCAGCTATTCCTTTGCTCTGCCTTCATGTACTCTAGTCCTCTGAAACTGAAAACCCAATTAAATTAAATGGGTCTTTTGTAAACTGACTTTTCTTGTTTTCTCTCTCTTTCTTTCTTTCTTTCTTTCTTTCTTTCTTTCTCTCTCTCTCTCTCTCTCTCTCTCTCTCTCTCTCTCTCTCTCTCTCTCTTTCTTTCTTTCTTTCTTTCTTGTTTTTTGAGGCATTTGGAAGACTTTGGGACTTCGGGATAGGCTAATAGAGCAACTATATGCTATAGGCAGAGCTTAGTCACACACTGAATTTGGAGTTTGGAAGATAGTAGTGCTGATACCAATGTGGACTGTGATAGCCCAACTCAAGGGATTTCAGATGGGAACAACATTGGTAAGGGGACTGGAGACTTGTATTATTTTGGCATAGACTATGGCTGCTTTCTACCTTTGTCCTAAGAATTTGCCTCACCTCAAATTAAAAAGTTATGAACTAATTCTTTGGTGGAAGAGATTTCAAGAGAGTCCAATATTGATTCTGTGGTATGGTTACTAATAATCACTCTTACCCAGGTCTATCATAAAGCAACAAGTGGGGCAAAAAAGATATACAAAATGTAGAGTTTGAAGATAAAAGAACCAGGAAACTTAACACTGGAGCCAAAGTTTGTGCTGAAAGCCATATGGAGATTAACAAAAGGCCTGACTCATATTGGAATAAAGGAAGAGGTGCCCTCAGGGTAAATTCTCACCCATCTATGCTTCCAACTTGAGGAAAGAGCCAAGGAATTCTCTGCTTCTGAAAGGCAACAACACAAGACAGCTGCTCTCAGTACGATTCAAGGTCTCCAAGGCTCATTCCAAACAGGCAGCTGAATTTGGCAGTGGTGTCTACATGGTTCTCAGAGTAATGAAGGACGTGTGAGTAAATGACCTATGAAATCTTCCTCCCCCATGGCTAAAGAGAGCCTCTTAAGCCAGGTGTGTGACATAGGAGTCCTAGCATGGACACCCGGAGAGGCCATTACATGAAGTCCTGGAAGGAAATTCTTGATTGTATTGGAGACACCAAGATGTTAGAGGTGCCAGAGCTGTGCAGTATCTGCCAAAGAGAACTGCACATAGAGCATGAATACAGCCCAAGAGATAATTGCATCTTATACAAAGCAAAGCTGCATGAACATAGCTAGCCAAACTTTTGACTCCAGGCATGAAAATAGAGTATAGGAGATTCCTTTGGTGGGTTTTAGCTTTGTTTTGTCCAGTATTTCCTCATTATTCCTGAATTCCTCTCCTTCAGAATGGAAATTTATATTCTGTGCCATTGTGTGCTTAAAGCATATAATTTGCTTTTTATTTCATAGGGGATTACAATTAAGAGACTGCTATGTGTCTTAGAAGAGATGGAACTTTTTTAGAAGAGACTGAGAAAGACTGTAGGGGCCTTTGAAGTTGAATTAAATTTATTTTGCACTCTGATATGGCCACAAGTTTATGGAGGGGAAAGGGGTAGAATGTGTTTTGAGTGAGAATGTCCCCCATAGATTTATATGTTTGAATACTTGATCTTTAATTAATTGGTAGTTATTTGTGGATTATTAGAAAATATGACGTTGATGGAGGAATAGTTTCATTGGAAAGGAATCTGAGGTTTCAGAAGACTCATTCCATTTAGCTATCTCTGTTTCCTACTTGCAGATGAAGATGTGAGTTCTCAACTGTTCCTAGCACCATCTCTTTGCTCTGCTGTCATACACTCTAACCCTCTGAAACTGTAAACCCAATTAAATACTGTTTCTGGGTCCTATTGTCTTTCTCGGAAGAGGGGATGAAAAGGTGTGACTCAACAGACACAGACGCCGGAAGTCAGGTAGAAGGTTTACAGCAGACTAGTTTATTTAACAACCAGGAAAAACTTATATACTCTCCCAGCACCCAGGCTGAGTGATAGCTGACGGTTGACATCTCATGATCATCTCTCATTGGCTAGTTACGATCAGGACCTCTGACAGCGACTGTTGCTAGGCACTCAGGAAATGCTTGGTAGCGAATTTTTGGCTAGACACAGACAGGATCTTTGACAGCTCCAGAGAGACTCCAGGTTGGCTCCTTTTGGTCTGGAAGGCCTTATCTTCTTACAAAATACTTTCTTGTATAAGTTGCCTTGGTCATGGTATTTTCTCACAGCCATAGAAAGATAAATATATCACAGTTTCTTTCTATGTTGTTGTGATGAAATGTTTAGCAAAAGCAATGTAAAGGGGAAAGGCTATATTCACACCCAAATTCCAGGTTATATCTCATTATTGAAAGCAGCAAGAACTTGAAACAATTAGTCATATTCACTGTCAAGTCCTAGTACGTTTCTATTGGTAGTATATGAGTGTTCTAGGTGTTTAATATCTGCACTAATGCTAGAAAGGAATTGAGTTTCAATTTCAGCTGTTGGTCTGGATGGGTTATGCTATACGTTGTGGGTTTATTTTATATGATGATGCTAAGTGTCTATTGATGTTGATATTATCCATCACTATTGTGTTGGTATGAATGAGAATGACCTTAAAAAGCTCATTTTATGAATGCTTAGTTCCCGGCTGGTGGACTATTTAGGAAGGATTAGGAGGTGAGGCCTTGTTGGTGGAAGTGTTTTTCTTGGCTGAGGCCTCAAAAGACCACACCAGTCCCAGCATTGCTTTCTCTCTGGTTCAGTCTTGCGGAAAAGATGACAGCTCTCAGTTTCTGCTCCAGTCAGCACTGTGTCTGGCTGCCTTCCATCATGCTTTCTCACACTGGCTGTGCACTCACCCTCTAAAACTAGGCAAGACCTCTACCAAATGCTTTCTTTTTTGCCATTTCTTTTCTTATTGCTTTATAAATAATACCATTCAAAATTTACACGTCCTCCCCTCGTCCCATTTCCCTCCCACTTCCCCTCTCCCCCTCCCCTTCCCTCTCCAGTCCTAAGAGAGGGCAGGATACCCAGCCCTGTGGGAAGTCCAAGGCCTTCCCCCCTCCATCCAGGTTTAGGAAGGTGTGCATCCAAACAGACTAGGATCCACAAAAGCCAGTACATGCACTAGAATCAAATCCCAGTGCCATTATCACTGGCTTCTCAGTCAGCCCCCATTGTGAGCCACATTCAGAGAGTCCGATTTGATCACATGCTCGTTCAGTCCCAGTCCAGCTGGCCTAGGTGAGCTCCCGTTAGGTCAGTATAAATCTGAACACACTGAATAGAAGAGAAAGTGGGAAGTAGTCTGCAACACATGGGCACAGAAGACCACTTCCTATGTATAACCCCAGTAGCACATACAATAAGGGCAACAATGGATAAATGGGACCTCCTGAAACTGAGAAGCTTCTGTAAAGAAAAGGACACTGTCATTAAGACAAAAAGGCAACTGAATGGGAGAAGAGCTTCACCAACCCCGCATCAGACAAAGGCCTGATCTCCAAAATATATAAAGAACTCAAGAAACTATACATTAAAATTCTGAATAACCCAATTAAAAAATGGGGTACTGAACTGAACAGAGAATTCTCAACAGAAGAAGTTCAAATGGCCAAAAGACACTTAAGGTCATGCTCAACCTCCTTAGCGATCAAGGAAATGCACATCAAAAGAACTTTGAGATACCATCTTACACCTGTCAGAATGGCTAAAATCAAAAACACCAATGATAACCTATGCTGGAGAGGATGTGGAGTAAAAGGAACACTCATCCATTGCTGGTGGGAATGCAAACTTGTGCAACCACTTTGGAAATCAGTTTCCCAAATGCTTTCTTTTATAGGCTGCCGAAGTTACGGATTGTGTTTAATCACAGCAAGAGAATGGTAACTAAGACAAGTATATTGTTTCTCTCTGTCTCTATTCCTGTGTGTGTCTGTGTGTGCATATTGTGTGAGCACATGTATGTATGGGTGTATGTGGTAATTTTTTCTCAAAAACTTTCAATAAAAGAAGGAAAAATTATAAACTTACTTAACATGATGACTTCTCAAAAGCCAATTTAGTATCATGGTGAATTCAGATGTACAAAAAAACTTCTCACCAAAACTAGGAACTAGGGAGCAAGTCAACAATTTTCTAAAATTAAGTTCATATACATATGTCTAACCATGCTTTAGAATTTATTAGTATGTCTTACTATTGATAGAAGTAGGCAAATATATAATATGGACATTACTTGTGGGTGTTTTCTTTGAAAAATCTATTGGGAGATTGGGGGATCTTGCTAATGAAATGTTTATTACTAAACTTTTAAAGAAAATTAATAACACAGAATCTGACTACTCTGAGTAATAGGAAAAGAACAGAGAAAGGAAACACAAGAGAATGTCTGATTCAAGGCTCCGAAATCTGTGTGGAAGAGGAAGGGGGAGGTGGTAAGCACCAGATATCATGGTTGACTTAAAAGAAAAGCTTTTTCAAGACACAACAAGGCTGATGCCATTTGAATGCACAGTGACTATGATGCCATGCACAAGACCTGTACTGATGTAAGCCAAACAGAATACCAGCGCTGAGAAGCAGATACAAAGCCTAACACCTAACCAAGAAGTATTGGCTGCTGGGAGAGGAAAAGTCCCTTTTCTCCAGTCAGGTGTCGGAGGATATATCATCCACATTCCATGGCAGGACCCACGTCCAAGAGGAGCTGCTGAACACAAAACAGACTTCATTTGTGTGTGTGTGTGTGTGTGTGTGTGTGCTTTTCTTTATTTTGTTTCATTTTTATATTTTATTTTAATATTTTTTGTTTGATTTTGCATTTTTGAGGGAGAAAGAGAGAGAAAGAAAAAGAGAACTTGTGATTGAGTGGGTAGAAAGGATCTAGTAGGAGTTTTGGAAGAGGAAAGAATATGATCAAAATATAATGTATGAAAAATAATTTAAACAAAATTTTTAAAAAACAAAAAGAATGTCTGATTAGTATTTAAGCATGTGTTAATGTAATAAATTCTCACCAAATAACTGCTATGAGTGATACCCATATCAATATATATATCATATATTGATAAATATGTAAATAGACTATATAAAAGCACTGGACAAGACCTTTCTATGGAAACTCTAAAACACGAAATGTAACTACACACTTATGATTCTTCACTTGATATATTTACATTAAATTTATTAATTTTAAGTTGATATCCAATTTGTAGAGTGTAATGGGATGTTTAGGTCTCTACACACTGTACAGAATGACTAAACAAGCTGATTAAGGTGTGGTGAAAGGGGAATTCAATATCTTCCCCTATTAAAGCATTTGATATACTCACAAAGAAATGCTGCTCTTGAGAGACACACTTTCTGCAGAAGGATGAATGTCTAGCCACCTATAGTTTTTTTTTCAGGTGGAGTAAATTTTGCAGTAATCGATAGAGGTTATTATCACATATTTTGGGTTCATACTTATGAATTACTCAGCATATCGGGAGTGTACTCGATGCCAAATTCATACTCACTAATCTCAATATAAACATTTAAAATCAATATTGATTTTCTAATTTTGAAGGGAGAGTACTATTCTTGGGAATCCAAATACCAGTGCCAAAATAATTGTACAGTTTCTCCTCACTTTAGAATTTCTTGGAAATTCACAGCAATTCACTGTGCTGTTTGATTGCCATCAAATCAGGGAAGGCAGAACTAGACTGTTGAATTTTCCAGTTCAATCAAAGTTGCATGAAGGACAAAGATATTTGTCCATGCCAAAGATGTATGGAATTCATCAATGCTATTTAGAGAGAGATTTTTTTCTTTCATATTACATAAGGTACAACTTTACTAGTGAGTATAAAAATCAAAATTCAGCACTCCAGTGAAGGAAGCTTCACTGAGGACACTAAAGAAAATAAGTATCAAATCTTAACTATAAATAAGCCATAATTTGTGTGGATATAGATTGATTATGGAAAATCAAGGTTTTGAACCTTTCTTTGGAGAACAAAGAGCCAGAAAATCAAACTCCCATTAGAGAGTGTTAGGTATCTGTGCATTCTGCATCATAACAACACAGATTAACGTTACAAATTTTATTAGTCATTTTTTGAAAGAAAAGAACCATTGTGTTTAATGATGACTTCAGCAACACAAAAATGTTTATATAAATACCTAAATGTGCTTTGTAAACCTGAGATGTTTAAGAAGTTTTTAAACTCTGAGGTAGAACAACTGCCTGGGTTCTTTGAGGTCATAGGTTCAACCCACACAACTGGAAAATAAAACTCTTCTCAGAGAAAAGTTTTTGTGCATTTGTGTGTGTGTGTGTGTACGTGTGTGTGTGTGTGTGTGTGTGTGTGTGTGTGTCTAAATTTCAAAGTCATAATGAAATCAGAGAACATTTATTCTAAAATTCAATACAAAATGAATTATCTAAAAGGGCTACTTATAAATGCTCCATATGCATATATTGATTCATAGGTGGAGGACTGAATAAGGACACAGGCCAAATTGGCAGGGACAGTATCTCATGTCCAATCATAAAATGGATGATACAGGCAAGCAGCAAGAAAGTACTGAAAAGTTAATTCCAGATGTAGCAAAAAAAAACATGCTCACCAAAGCAATTCAATGAGGGTGATAATCATAGCTAGGTGATCTGTGTGTATGGACATCGGCATGTGCCTTGTGAATTGACAGTACAGTTTCTGCACAGTGCATAAGTTATGGCAGATTTGCACCCTGCAAGGTATGTGTACATTTTGTCTTAGGAGGTAGCACTCAATTGTTCTAAAAGTGTGGAATTTTTACTTTCAGTCACAATTTAAGAACTGTCATTTTCTCACGTTAGTGCAAATGTTTGATGTTCAACTTGTCAATTTGATGTTCAATATGGTTAAAAAGGGGCATGGAACCAGCTGCCTTTATGTTCTAGAAATGATCAGAAGTATGTGAATATACCTGAGGAAGCCCAGTGTTGGAGCAGTTGTAGCCTGGGTCTGTAAATTTAAGGCTCTCCTTTCTGTATGTGGATCACACAAATAGGCTCACCCTGACTCGTCTGTTCCATGAGCCCTACACTGTGAATCCTCTCCATGGTGAGCAGAACATGTCATAGTCACTTCTTGCCTTGTCCTTTGCTTTGGAGTTCTTCAGGTGCTCACCTCCAGCACAGTTCTAAAATAATAGACTTATGTTTGTAGACATCTCTGATTATTAGGCATGTCTAATCTTTTAAAAATTTCATCAATTAAGTCTCATTTTTCTTCTGACTCTTTCTGAGAGGAATAAAATATGGAAGGAGGAAAGAGAACTGGGATGTTATGAAATTATATTTTAATTAAAAAGTAAAAGGAATTAAAAAAATAAAAGTGTGAGCATTAAAACTTTCATTTAATCCCTTTTCTCTAAAGTGGCTTTGCTTTCCTTGGGGGTTGGAGAATGAGCTCTCACACATCTTGATTTTGTCAGGGTAGCAAGTGGTAGGCAATGAACAGATGACAAACTATCTTTCCCTTCCTCTACTCACTTCCCCCTGGCCACAGGATGCCTTCCTGGTACCTCCTTTCTCTCACATGAGGTAGTTATTATGACACACTGGCAATCGCTTCTCTAACCCCTTCTAGAAACATCACTGATGTTTTAGTGCTGCTTGTGAGTTATACAAACATTTTAAACCCAACTATGAAGCTGAGATTGTAAATTCCCAAGCTGCGAGGGTCTTCCTTTCACCATGGTTAACACTGTGCCAGAAAGGATAAAATAAAGAATTTTATAGTCACTTGGTGTATCCTAGCAGTGGAGCTAGAAGGAAGCTCATAACCCCGCTCTCTTTATATATACATCTATTATAAAAGCAAGCAGGCAAGCAAGTTCAAGAGGTCCAGGGTGGAGATTACTGACTCGGCTAGTTCCTGCTGGTGCTGACCTGCTGAGATAGGGTAGTAGGTCATCCAGTTATCCTCACCATGCTCCTAGGAGGAAGCCTGCTGTGGCTAAAGTCTGTGTTCTTATTAAATATATATTGTATGGGGCCTCTGTTGGTCTTGTAAAACCCCCCTCCTGGAAAAGTGGTCCTTAAACAATACTTACATTAATGTATCCATATGTACTGTACCTTTCAGGTAAAACCATATGACACTAACCTAATCAGTACCTTTTGTTATTATTTTTTTTCTTTGGCACAGACATAAATGCTCACTTCTCATACCAATGTGCGATATTAGGTGTTTAGAAAACCGTGATAATCTACTTTGAGAACATACCATTGTATGCTGCTGTTTGTCTCGGTCAAATCTTGCTTTTTTTTTTTGTTGTTGTTAAGAGCAATGTAACCAGGAACCTCCAGTTTGTAGGAAGTTCTTGATTTTTATACAGAAGCTGAATGTTCTTTGAGAGGAAAGCAAGAACAACTGAAGTGTAGCAGGCTAAAACGGTGCAGGCTAAACTGCTCTATCCCCAACTGAAGGGAGATGGTTTATTTAGAGTGGCTGTAATTGAATGTTTTTCCTACCACAGGCAAATGAAGGCTTTGGTGATAAATATAAAATGTTTTTAAATGAAATCACTTTGTAAGCGAGAGCATGGCATTGACTTACTATAGCAGATGGTTCTGATTCCAAATTCAAGAATCAATATATTTTAAAATCACTCCAGACCTCTAAGGAATTGTACACCAATAACTGATCTAAAAATGCATATTGTGCTGTTTAAAACTATTGATGTTGCAAAAATAAATATTGTCATAATAAAATGAATGAATTAATATTATCTTAATATTTGTGATTTATATACAATTCTATTATTTTTAAAGACTACCACTACATAGTTAGGATGAAATCTTGCTGTGGTGGTGCCCTTTTTCTTCATTCTTGCCTTATGAACCATTTGCTTCTAAAATGAAGCTATTTTATCCCTTGTCATCACATAGCCATAAAAATTGCAGGCCGTCAGAGGTTAGCAATGGCTGCTATGCAGACCCAAAGCAAAGCTTAGTAACAGATTTTCAAAGCAGTTCAAAGAGTCCAGCTTCCATCTGTGTTTGGTGAAGGATGCTCAGACCTTGGGGCATCTGAGACTCAGCTTCATCTCTAACACTTGGAATAACAAAGGTGTTAGTTTTCAAAGCTGCCATCTCCCCTCCTGGGGTGTCTCTGCAGACCCAGATCATGGAAAGTGGGAGACTTCAGAGCAGGCATTCCCCTTCTAGACTTTGCCTCCTTCTGGGAGATCTTTGGAGGGTGTCACAATGGTGGCCTCCTGAACATGGGTTATTGCCAGTTGAGGCCACGAACTAATGAACCTTATAAACAAATTCCTTCTGAGTTTTATTTTTTTTTTTTTTGAGCAAATTGTCCACGTAGAAACAGCCATTTATTTTCTTCCAGATGAGGGGTGCTATTTAATCAGGAGAAAGTAGAGGGTGCTCTCTACCCACAATAAAGTGATGAATGCAGAAAGTGTATCAATTCTTCCTTTGATGCAACTGCTTTTCAAAAACCAAGGAAAGAATTGGTCATAAAGAAAGAGCAAAAATTCTGTGTCTTTAGAATGCTTCAAATGAGTGTAAGATTTCAATGAAAACATATCTACAGCATATACATTCATACAGGCATAATCTTGCCTTACTTTGTTTAATATCCCTTATATTGGTTGCCTAGTATCTTGACATTATATCTTCATGAAGATAAGTTAATGTAAATCTGACACCTAGTTAGCAGACTATTGTAGAAATGAAGATATTTGGGCTCTTATGATATTATTTCTGTCATTCAAGATGGAAAGTCCAGAAGCTAAATCATTTTTACATGGTAATTCTATCACTGTGTTCGTTATTCTGATACCTCAAAAGACTTTCAGAACCATATTCTAAGTTCCTTTTAAATAGATAATTCAAAACATTCTCAAATTATTCTTCAGTAAATTCCAAATTTTAGTAGTTGTAAGAAGTAATTTTGAGAATGTCTAAAGCATATATGTAGCAAAAATTATTATCTGATATTTTGCATAATATCCATCTGCTTTTACTTTGAAACACTGATAAAAATGTAACTTACTATAAGGAAAATGGATTCAATGATACATGTAATAACATTTTATATAGAGAGTATGTCCTAATGTCAAGGCTAGTTGTTTTAGAAATAACTTGTAAAAAAAGTAGCAAAATAATTTAAACTAACAAGTAAAATATATGTTTAATTAATAAAAATGACAGAAATTATAAATAAAAAAAGAAAATCGTGCTTTGAACACCACAATTTAAAATATCATTTTCATGTGACAAACCATTTTGTCTGTAGTTTAAAAAAATTCTTGAGGAAAGTTAAAATATTAAGTAAATTTAAACAAAACAACCTATGCATTTGCTTGAAGTTGTAGTTTTCTTTTGTGTATAAATAAGGCAGAGAGGGAATGAGGAGACTTTATAGGTCTCCTGTTTGAATTCATATCCTGTCACTCACCAGCAGCAACAACCCTCAACATGCAACTGAAGGAACAACAAAGAGTTGTTCTTTACAAACAAAGAATACAGTGCTCGATACTTTTTGTTTGTTTTATTTATTTACTTATTTTTGAGAAGGCATTTCTCTGTAGCTTTGGAGCCTGTCCTGGAACTTCATTTTGTAGGCCAGGTTGACCTCAAACTCACAGAGATCTGCCTGCCTCTGCCTCCTGAGTGCTGGGATTAAAGAAGTGTGCTATTGATTCTTAAAACTGCTTCTGCATGTAAAACTTTCTTTTCATTTTTTCTTATTTATATTCATATTTCTTTTTCTCCATTGTCAATATCTGTCCAAAATTCTAAAATAAAAAATCAAGGGTAGATCAATAAAAATTGTCAATGCATAGTGCCAGTATAAAGCAATGCAAAATGGTGTTGGTGGAGGCCGCTCATTCATTCCCTAGTCACCCAGACCTGAAATAATCACACAGAAACTGTATTATTACAACACTGCTTTGCCTATTAGCTCAGGGTTCTTATTGACTAGCTCTTATACCTTAAATTTACCCATTTCTATTAATTTGTGTATCGCCATGTGGCCTACCAGTATATTCTGTCTCGTGTCTGGCATCTGTCTCTTGTGGCAGCTACATGGTGTCTACCTGACTCTGCCTACTCTCTCTCTCTATCTCTTCTGGCCTGACTTTATTCTGTTAAGAAATTGTCCGATGGTGGGGGCTGACTGAGAAGCCAAGGACAATGGCGCTGGGCTTTGATTCTTCTGCACGGACGGGCTCTGTGGGAGCCTTCTCAGCTTGGTCGATCACCTTTCTGGACCTGGGAGGAGTTGGGAGGACCTTGGTCTTAACATAGAGTAGGGAACCCTGATGGCTCCTTGGCCTGGAGAGGGAGGGAGGGGGGTATGGGTGGAGGGGAGGGGAGGGAAGGGGGAGGAGGAGGGGAAGAAATGGAAATTTTTAAATATAAAAAAATAAACCATAAAAAAAGACAAAAAAAGAAATTGTCTGAAAGAAGCTTCATTATTAACCATTGGCAAGTAAACATATTCATAGCATACATACCTCCCCTTTTCTTTCTATTAAATAAAAAGGAAGGTTTTAACTATAACATAGTAAAATTACATATAACAAAACAGTTATCAAGCAAGAATTATTGTTATATTTATATATATTTTATCATTTATCATAACTTAAGATTATAACTATAATTATAACTATCTATTCTTCAACTCCATCAAAGAGTACAGAAGGATATAATATTACATAAGTAAACAGGAAGTGCATTGTAAGCAACTTCCAAAACTCTAGAATTAACAGAGACATCTTGCTGCCTGGACAGACACCCAAAGTTCTTCTGTATCATTGGGGCACCTATCTTTAGCCTACAGGCCCATAGTATCTGGCAGACTTTTTCATGAAGCAGGAAATTTTAAAAAAAGTTTTGTCTGTATTGGCAATTTGTCAGTCACTTTTTTCTATGTATTGCAGAACGTCTAGGAAACTCTTTCATGAAGCAGGAACCCTGAAGAACCATCTCACCTTTTTTAGGCAAATTTAGCAGTCACTTTTCTGTGGGTCCTGAATGTTCAGTTTATGCAGCATACTATCAGGAAGTCCAGGCAAGAACAGTTTCTTGCGCAAACGGCTAGCATTTTCGATGTTTATCTTCCTCTTGAAGTAGATTGGTGCTGTCAGGAGCAGATGTGTCTCATTGCCATGAAAAGTCTAACATGACAAAAATCTTGACTATTATAGATGATTATCTTTTAACCTAATTTCTTAATTATACATTACATTTTTAAATGAGATTCACAAACACAATACCCTAAACAAGAGCAAAAATACATATATAACAAAATTGACCTTAATTTTGTATCAATAAGTCAAGATCAATACCAGTGCAAAGAATTCTTCTCTATAGCATGTACCCCTTTAAATGTAAATAAAGATTTATAAACAATATTTGGTAATTTGGGTGTAGTTCTCTCCAAACTGCTTTCTGTTTTTTTGTTGGGCAAAGTAATTTTAGGGGTTTATGAAATTTTTTTTCTTTATATATATTTATTAAAAATTTCCACCTCCTCCCCTCCTCCCACTTCCCTCCTCTCTTCCCTCCCTTTCCCCCTCCCTTTCCAGGCCAAAGAGCAGTCAGGGTTCCCTACCCTATGGGAAGTTCAAGGTCCTCCCCGCTCCCTCCATGTCCAGGAAGGTAAGCATCCAAACAGACAAAGCCCGTCTATGTAGTAGAATCAAAACCCAGTGCCATTGTCCTTGGCTTCTCAGTCAGTCTCCACTGTCAGCCACATTCAGAGAGTCTGGTTTGATCACATGCTCCATCAGTCCCATTCTAACTGGCCTTGGTGATCCCCCATTAGATTAGTCCCACGGTATCAGTGGGTGGACGCACCCCTTGCGGTCCTGACTTCTTTGCTCATGTTCTCCCTCCTTCTGCTTCTTGGTTTATAAAAATATTTCCGGCTGTCTTGTTCCATTGAACCACATTAGTCTAGAAAGAATCTGCAGGTTCTCATCTGGGGAAGCAAAAGCAGAAACTCTTTTCTAAGGCAACATATCCTTAGACTCAAATTTTGAAGACCAGATACCTTAAAATATATGTGTTGGTTCAGCTTAGCGGTCCCTAGAATTAAATATGTCTCTGTAGTCAAAAAACTCAAAGACAACACAATAATATACATAATCCAGATGCTCTGTGTATTTTTCATCTTTACATGGCTTATTTTCTTTACTCCTTTAATCTACGACTATTCATTTTCTGTCTCTTTAAAGAATTGGTTTTATTCTTTAAAATGCTTTCTTTTTATATCTGACTCTACTCTTTTTCTTTCTCAAGCCTAAATACATTTATCAAACCCTGTGACCCATTCAGAAGTCTTTTTCATCTGAATCTGTCTTTATTGAGTATCTGTAATTGTTTTCTGAAAAGGATTGCTTCTTAAAATGCTAAGTGTCATGACTAGGACTAAGGCTGCTTTGGCTTTTGGCTCTGCCCAGTGCGTATTGCAGAGGCATGTTCTCTGCCTCTGTGAGTCATGTACACCACCACAGTTCCAGGTATGCAATGGGTCTACGTTGCACCATTAAGCAGTTTGTAATGCACTATTCACAAGCCCCATACAAGTGCTCAGTCTCCTGAAATAACCAGAGTTCCTGTTGGTGGCACAAATCAGAAAGCCTTCTTAAAGGAAGTGCACAGTTTTTGCTGCCAATGGTGAGTCAGGAAGCCCTCACTTAGAGGAGCCACAGCCCCCCTGCTCACCACCAACAAACAGAACCTACCTAAAAGTATGCGGCTACAAACAAGGTCTAATTGACTTTTATTTGGTGCGTTTTAAAATCTTTTTTTTTCTTAAGCTTTTTTAGTTTTTAATGGGCATCTCTGCCCCAGACAGTTGGTGCCATTTTGTAGGTGGAGGCTGCTTATTCATTTCCCGGCAGCCCAGACCCGATAGAATCACACAGAAACTTTATTATTACAACACTGTTTAGCCTATTAGCTCATGCTTCTTATTGGCTAGCTCTTATATCTTAAATTAACCCATTTCTATTAATCTGTGTATCTCCATGTTATTGTGGCCTACCTGTAAGACTTTGTCCAGCATCTGGTGTCTGTCTCCCACAGCGGCTATATGGTGCCTCCCTGACTCCACCTACTCTTTCTATATATATCTCTTCCAGCCTGGCTTTACTCTGTTAAGCCATTGGCCAAAAGCAACTTCTTTATTAACCAATGGCAATAAAACATATTCACAGTATACTTCACCTCCCACATCAATGTGGAAAGAAAGTGTTTAAAAATAATAGTGCCATTGATAATAGTAGAAATATGAATATTGCATATGACAACGGCACCTCATCTAAAGATAAGGAAAATGAGTTGTCACTTAAGAATACATGACTATGCTTAATTCATGCTATTCTAGTTCTTTGGAAGGATGAATATTTTGGACGGATCTTTCCTTTTCTCTATAATTTTTGTGTATTATTTTCCAAAGTATTGATTCTTATCTACAAATCATTCTGTCAGTGTTCATGATAATATCAAAGGCATACAGAAAGCTATGAAGTGATCTTTTTAACCTTTAATAGCTTATATTTATAAGCTTTTCCTGGGTTCAGAGTTTGAAAGGGGGACAGTTGTTCTAAATAATGTCCATGTGCAAAGAGATATTCAAAAATGAAAAATCTTCTTTCTTTGGAACTATGGAACAAAATTATTGGCAAAGATGATTCAGACAGAGAAGCAATTCTAGGGAAAGTGAAATAGATTGAACGTCATAGGGAGCTTGAGGGGAGCTGGTTCAAAGCACAGTGCTGGCTCAGGAATAACAGAATTTAAAAGACACTCATGAGTCATCTTAGAATGATACTTCAATTCAAGGACAGACATCCCAAGAAAGTTTGGACAGCAGTTATGTCTATCTTTGACACCTTTCCATGTTATGCAGGTGCCACTGGTGAACATGTGTGGTTAGCTAAATATTACTTATGGAAGCACCTTCTAGCCATGACTATCAACTTTGGGCATGTAGAAAGAGTGAGAAGACAGCATTTATCTTAGTGACAGAAACATGTCACTGATATTTGGTAAGCTAAATGTGGAAAAGGATGTTACCTGTTATGCACCCCTTGATACAGTCCAGGTCAAGAGAGATTTTTAAAAACAGGTCTTACTCTGTAGCCCAGGTTACTCTCAAACTTTCCAAGCTCCTGTCTCCACCTCCCAAATGTTGGGGTTAAAAGAAAGTTATACTATAACCACTAAGAACCTTATTAAAAAATATAATTTGATTTCTAGAAAAGTTCAAGGACTACATATTGTAGTTGTTATTTTTTATAGTATAATCTATAGTTTATATAAAAATTATAAAATCATGTAAAATATTACTATGAGTTAGTTTTAGCTCTAATTGTAAATATGCTATATTTATAATTGAATGGTAAAAATTAAAATTATGCTTAATTTCACCACCTGGATATTAAGTATTTTGATATTTTTTATTTCCAGGCATGTATGTGTTTATTCACATTCATATATTCAAATATCATGACATTGAATATATGGTTTAAAAGATGATTTTGTTAACTACATAATAAATCAAAATTAGTGAATTTAAAAGACTACAAATAGCAGTAGCAGAGGACGGTTCTTCCAAAAAACAGTGTCTTATGGATTGATGTAAGTTGATGTTGCATCATCCCACTACATTATTTCTATGAGTTTTCTGGTGAAATTTTGGGTTACCTTATGCAGAGTATCATATTATCTGCAAATTGGAGTAATTAATCTTCTTTTTCTGTCTATCCTTTCAGTTTCCTTATATTTTTGCATGGCTCTAGTTACAGCTTCAAGCAGTAATTACAATGAAATGAAGATAGTGGAAAGCAATGTCCCATTCCAGATTTTCATGGAATAGTTTCCAAGTTTTCCTTTTTTAGAATGATGTTGGCTGTGGGTTTGCCTTTTGTTGAAGTAGGCTCCATCCAGGCCTACTAATTTTAAGACTTCAGTCATGATAGTATGTTGGATTTTGTGAAAGGCTTTTTCTGCATCTAATGAGATGATCATGTGATGTTTATCTTTAACTCTAATTCTGTGACTTATTACATTTATTGGCTTACAAATGTTGAACCATTTCCACATCTCTGGAGTAAAACTAACTTGTTTGTGGCAGATGATCTTTTTGATAATATGACTTTATTTATTTGGTTGGCAAGTATTTTATTGAAGACTTGTAAGTTTATGTTCATTAGCTATATTTTATTTTTCTGCTCTTTACCATGTTTTGGTGCACAGATATACTTGCAGATAAACATGCATATGGTAAAGCAAATAATTGATAGTTAACTAATAGTTATTAAAATATAATATTTAGTAATAAGACTAAATAGATTAAAGACTTTTAGAGCGAAAAGATTAAAGTTCTGAAGAAAGAAGGTGAGTCACTCTAGACAACAGAAAGACTTCTCATGTTCATGGGTTGGAAGAATTCATATTGTGAAAACAACCATCCTTCAAAAAGCAGTTATAAACCTAATGTAATCCTAACAGAAATCCTAGTGATATTTTTTACAGAAATGGAAAAGGAGTACTAAAATTCATATGAAAGCACAAAATACCATTCCTAGGAAAAGTAATCTTGAACAAAAAGATTGAAGCTGGAGCAATTACCATGCCCAGATTTCAAGGTGTATTACAAACTATAGTAATAAAAACAGTATTGTGCCGACACCAAAACAGACATATAGATCAATAAAGCACAAATTAGAATGTCTAAACATGAGTGCACTAAATTATAGCCAAATGATATTTGATAAAGATGACA